>NC_090436.1:679940920-680257482 GCF_031143425.1 Pleurodeles waltl | reverse complement strand
GCCAATGAGTGTTCTGGCCCTGATTTAGTTTTAGCCAATCCAAAGGGTTATTTGGCCATATAGGAAAGAGGTGATGGCCGAAATGCGTTGGGTTGGCTGTTGATGCTAGTTGGTGATTATGCAACTTAATAATCACTTTGCTTTTCGCTGCTGAGTTCAGGTTTATTCTTCGGGTATCGGAAGAGTTGTGTGGATCTGCATATATTTATATATACACACACACACAAACACAGAGCATGTCCCCCTTTTACACCTTTTTCTCTTGTGACTTATACTGTATTCAATGCTAAATTTATGTTCATTCCCTTTCCTATTGATCCCTTCTTGACACTCTTTCCTCAATTACATCTTCTTCCCTCCTCTTCTATATCCCTCCTGCCAAAAGCTCCTTCTGCCTTTTCATTAAAGCAACATTAATTTCATAAAAAGGTTAGCAAGAACCATACCCATATCCTCCATTGGCCCCCAAATACCTGCTGCATTCCCAGAACCACATTACCAGGAATTCTGGGGCTAGTGTTGCTATCTTCTACAAGAAAAAAATATCTGTTACTTCATGACTGTCTACCACACTGCTGTTCACTCCTCCTTTCGGACTTATAGACCTCCTTCGAGCCCTGCCTTTGCCTAGCTGTGACGACTTCCATCTTCACAGTTACCCAGTATATCACCTTAACCCAAAAGGAAGTGTGCCTTTTTCAAAGAAAATGAGAAATTGTTGCTTTCATACCAAAATGGTGTCTTTCATACCTTCTCTGGTTAGTTGTGCTTCAGCAGACAAGGAATGCCGCCCGCCAATGTACCCCCGCCAGAACACCGCACCGCGGTCGTCAGACCGCTGCGGTGATTCTGGGTTTTCCACTGGGCTGGCGGGCGACCGCCAAAAGGCCGCCCGCCAGCCCAGTGGAAAACAACCTTCCCACGAGGACGCCGGCTCTGAATGGAGCCGGCGGAGTGGGAAGGTGCGACGGGTGCAGTGGCACCCGTCGCGTATTTCAGTGTCTGCAAAGCAGACACTGAAATACAAAGTGGGGCTCTCTTACGGGGGCCCCTGCAGGGCCCATGCCATTGGCATGGGCACTGCAGGGGCCCCCAGGGGCCCCACGACACCCAATACCACCATCCTGTTCCTGGCGGGCGAACCGCCAGGAACAGGATGGCGGTATGGGGTGTCAGAATCCTCCATGGCGGCGCAGCGAGCTGCGCCGCCATGGAGGATTCATTTGGGCAGCGGAAAACCGGCGGGAGACCGCCTTTTTTCCACATCTGACCGCAGCCAAACCGCCGCGGTCAGAATGCCCTGCGGGGCACCGCCAGCCTGTTGGCGGTGCTCCCGCCAACCCTGGCCCCGGCGGTCCATGACCGCCGGGGTCAGAATGACCCCCTTTATCTGAAAGTGATTTAGAATAAAGCATCATCTACCGCAGACTCCATATACACATAATGCTTGCTACTTTTTTATGTACTATCAATGATTATGCATTATATATTTACAATGTATTTGCATCAGAGTGACAGTGATTATTGTAAACAGCTAGGTAGATAATATGCAACTCAGTGAATGTTAGGTAAGCCCAGGTCATATTTCAACACACACCTCTAAACTATTAGTCTATTTCTTACCACAAATGTTCTAAATGCTGTCACCCATATGATTGGAATGGTTGTATTGGTTTATAAAGCTTTATTTATGCCAGGCCATGTGTAGTTTCCCAGCATACCCCATGCTGCCATTGGGACAGCAGTCTGAGCCCTTCAGCATCTTCTCTCTCGGTCAATGTGTCCCTGTGTCTAACCCACCCCTACACTGGTACCTTATATGTGTGCATACCCAATATCTTACGAAGCAACTATGGATCACCCATGCTTGGTTCCAACTTTGCTACAAAAATGTACACACAATGTCCCTTTGCAGAAGCAAACAAACTCTTCAACATAATGATTATTCTCTTCCCTTTCTTCAGAAACAAATCTTTACAGTGTCATCTTCCCCTGCTCCCATGGTTGCAGCACGCACACCTGGAAAGGTGGAAAACTTTCTCTCCGTCTTGTTAATTTCAATGGTTCCAGATAACACCTTTTTTTAAATATGATAATCAAACACTTATTGTTAGTATTACCAATAAAACAGGCCACCTTTTTAGGCCCTGTGTATCACATGCATCCCGTAATTTCGAATGCTGCCATGTTTTTCCTGCAACCAGGCCTGTCTTGAATGTAGCATACATGATTATCATACAAAGCCTTGCCTCAAAGACCTCAACACTTGAATTGATTAACCCGACCTAATACACTCTCGATTCATACTCCAAGAAGAGAGTCCACAAATAGTTACAGGTGTTTTCCATACCCATAATATGTACAGGACATACCTTAGACACCTCCTATTTTCTTAAAGCATTTGTATTTACTTTTTTAACAAAATACATACACTACAGTGGTCATTTAGTACCCATTCGTGTCCCATTTATCTATCCAATAATCGGTGACATTTACCAGTATATCGCAGTCAGTGCTTAATTTGTGAATAAAAAGGTGCCAGTGCCCAAAGCCCTCCTCTTAAACACGCGGCTGCTGCAATTAAATGTGTGAACACGGAATACTGAGGTGGCGTAATCCTGAAGCCATCTCGGGCCGCTTCAATCCATATAAAGCCACTCCTTGCCCCTTCAGCTCACTCTTGCAGCTTTCCACTTTCTCCTTTTGTGACGCTTTTTCCCTTCATCCGTCTTTCCCATATGTGTCTTTTGTTCGCAGTAAATGCTTGAGGTTGAAGAATAAACCCAGGCTCTCAAAAATAAGGGCGCTGATCGCAGTGTAGCTGGGTAAAGGCGCACTCAGAATGTAATCTGTCTTTCGTCCATGCACGGTTTATTGCTACAGTGCATCACAAGCATTAAAACCTAAACAATCAACTACTGCTGGGCTTCTGCTAGAACAGTACAGGATTCATTATCCTTGTGCATATATATATATATATATATAAAAAAAAGCATGATCGCATTTGACAAAAACAGCTCAACCGGCATCAATATTTTCACAATCACTTGAGTGTATTGAAGGTCTTCCGCCTCCATGAAAAGTTCAAATGTCCAACCATTCATCTGCTATTGGTTTCTTACGTAGCCCTTTTCTTTCTTATGATTTAAGGGCCATCCCTTACGAAATTAGCCTCTGCTCCATATCTCTTCCATATACTGTGGCGTTGGTCTTCTGGGGTTCTCCATTGCAATGAAGTAGCTGTTTTAGCGAACACCAGTGCGAGAGTAAGAAACCCGGAGTTCACTTTCACACCTGTCGGCTAGAATAGAGACCTCAGCAAACACGTCCATCTGTATGAGGTTTGTTCGTCCTAGAGGGTGTTCCAGCTCCCCAGTCACTTTCTGCCAAAACCGTCCAATCCCTGGACAGGACCACATCATATTCTAGAAGCCTGCATCTACCATATGACATCACGGGCATGCTTAAACCTCTGTCTCTGTCAACGTATTCAGT
The DNA here is from genome assembly GCF_031143425.1 of Pleurodeles waltl. Lineage (NCBI taxonomy): Eukaryota > Metazoa > Chordata > Amphibia > Caudata > Salamandridae > Pleurodeles > Pleurodeles waltl. Next base: position 680,253,987 of record NC_090436.1, on the reverse strand, counting down.
TTGTGGGGCATGTGGAAGGTTGTTTGAAGATAATTAAACTAAAATGTATTTCAATCTTGTCCTGCCCTCATAACAGTCCCCAAACGTGAACAATTCTACAAAGGTCCATGCTGCCAACCTATGACCTGTTAAAAACCCTCCTCCAATGAGTTCGACCAGTGGCAAATCAGGGGTGTACAGCTGGTGTACGGTTTTTTGGACCAATTTCTTCCAACACCTCAGTTCTATGGTTAATAACTTGGGTAATTTCACTAAGGCTAGTCATGTTCCCATCAAAAGGTAAATCAGGGCACCTGCCAGTCATGTCTCGCCTACACACCCAATTACCTTTTGATGGGCCCCTTCTGCCCATTGTGCCAGCCACTTTAGTTAGTCCACCAAGTAATATAAGTCAAAGTCTGGGACAACCAACACCCCCATCCCTAGTCGTACATTGTGTAGTGCGTAAGACTCCACATCGACCATCGTCGCTTAATAAATCTCACAATAACTTATTCAGCGATTTGAACCAACTATAAGGGATCTGAATTGGAAGACTTGGAAGACTCACAAATAACTATAGAACTCTGGGGAGCATGATCGTCTTAGTAAGTGCTAGTTGTGCCATTACAGGAAGCTTTCATTGTACGCCCAAACATGCCACAATTCTTCAAGGAGTGTAGCGCTCCATTTAAATTACGCTCCCCAGTGTCTTCATCTTGGTGATATATTTTTACCCATAAGTATTTAAGCATTCGTTGCCCCCACTGAATATTACCCCTCTTTACCACATATCGTATCCTCTGGGGCTGAGCAAAACCAGTAAACACACAGGTCTCCTCCCAATTTGTATTAAGGCCAGATACAACCCGCACCTGCTTTAACATTTGAATGCACCATTCCAGTTTAGAGATAACATCAAACATGTTATCTGCATACAGCAAGATGTCCTTCCACAGTGACCTCAAGACCTCCCACATGTACCCTCATCTGAATGAACCAGACCTCGGCCCCGCAAGCATAACTACCTTCTAACCAATTGCCAATGAACGTTCAGTTGATCAACAACTGTCTTTGATGCAGCTTTCCATCTTTCTCTATTTCAAGTTACCAAACTGGGTTTTGTCTGGAATGCAGTCCGGAATCTATCGTTGAAATCTGTGATAGCCGCAATCTGCCAATCCCAACAGAAGCTGCCATCTTGCTTCTTGACATCTTATTGGCATTTGTGAGAGTCCACTACCAAACTCTACAAAGGTTGGAGTAACAAAATTCTAATGACTGGTGGGAATGGATAATTTCATATTTTGTAAGATGACAACATTTATCCTCTCACGCACCTTTAACGACTGAATGAAGCATCCCACAAGGCTTTCCATCACATCGCTTCTCTTTAATCCCCATCAGTTCCTATGTGAGACCTCTGGTGGACAGTATGACATATTACAACTTCTCCTGTTAAACTGGGGCTGAGAACAGCCAGATCTAAAGGAGAAAAAAACTTTGGTGCTGTAGCCCACTGTTTCATTGCAGCAGACACAAAAGTGTATGAAACCATCACTCATCTTTGGTAAGTGGTCTACTTTCTGTCCTCATACTCAATGGCTTTGGGAACTTCCACCTTGGTCAGAAATCTCAGCACATTCATAGAATCTGATCTCACCCTAGTCCTACACATCGCCCTTCCTCCTTTTCAACTACTGGGCTCTTAAGAAATATTTTCCCCTATGTAGGATTCCATCATCAAGTCCAGATTACCATAGCCCTAAGTCTGTCCTCCCTGGATCCTCCAAGGACAGTTTACTTTGGGGCATCAGCTTTCCTTCTACATAAACTTCAGTGGATCCAAAACTTTGATGCCGAACCAGATATCACACATCCCCATTGTTTCAAGGCTTTCCACTGGTTGCCAGTCACCAGGCATTCTCATTTAGAGCAATCAGCATTGAATACCAAGGTGTTTATAAACTGGTGGTGAACAGCCCATCAGGTTATATAACTACCTCCACATGTGGACAAGAATTCTCTCCAACGCCTTAGCTGCTATCTTCTCGTGTATAAACTCTTTCATACTTCAAGAACCCGCAATCTGTTCTTTAATTGGGCTCTCTCCACCTTCTAGAGACCCTGAAAATGTCACTTACTATCTCCTAGTTTTGACAGTCCAAAGGTATAATGGAGGAAGAATTAATATATTCTTGCCCATATCAGCCGTATACACTTCTGCATCACTGCACATGCATCTGCGGTCCAGGTCTGCAGCAACAAGAGTAGAACACTACTCTAAACACCTGACACCAGCACATTCATCGTAGGATAGCAGTATAACATACACTCCACCAACAGCTTGGCATGGCATTCTGGCTAATTTAATCAAAGCGATTCATGGCCACCACAGCGATTATAATGCTCTATAAAAAACATTCTAAATACAATACAACATAATTAAACGCCCTTTTGGGGATATTAAACGGCTTAAAGAAAAAAATCCTCTTAAGTCAGCACTAGCAGAAGCTTATAACATTTTTTTGTGTAAATATCTGTATACAATGCAAAGTGACACAGGTACGTACTTAATAATAGGACACCAAGGGAATAATTATAATGTGTGCACTGCCACGTGGAAAGGGCCATGAGCCAGCCATATTTTGAATTAGATGGAGACATTTGATGGCAATCTGAAGTTACCTCACATGTACACTGTTATGATAATACAGCTTTAAGCAACAATGCAGAAGAGATTGTGTTGGGAATCTCTGAAATAGAAATGCTGCTGTTAAGCATATTTATTTGGAGCCAGTAAAAAAACATTTTGGGGGTCCACAGGCATGCAGTAGTTACAGGACCACAACCGAGGTGCTGTAGTCATTTGATCGAGGATATCCCACACCCATCCTAGTTTGGTTCCTGAAAAATTAGCACCAAGTACACCTTTTGAGCACTTAGCTATTGGCTAGTGAGGTGAGTAATCTAATGAATATAAAGGTGAAAGCCTTGGGTTAAAGAATTAAAACACAATAGTTATACAATATAACTCAATAAATGTCTAGCTTGATGCTATCACATTATCGAAAAGCAAATAAAACTACGTTATTAAACCAACTACCTAATATAAACACAACTACATTGTTTGGGGAACACAGGGTTCTAAGAAAAGGCACTAAGGCAAGGCAATACTGATCTGTAAAGCCAAATTACAGGTGCAGACTCAAATTGGGAAACACGAGTAGATTATTGTATCTATGACAGACTGGTCAGCCTCATAATGGTACCAGGTTTCTTACTAGTTAGACATTATGCTCATAATCTGAACTCTAACTCAACATCTTCTAAGCATTGTTTAGTTAGCTTTCATCAGCTCCTATGCAATCGGCCCAGTGTTAAGTCATCGCTGAATGCAATGGTTGTGTCCCACCTTCTCTCTCGATGTTGCTGTTGGAGCTGCAGATGTCAGGAACGTTCAGTGGAGCAGCTGTCACCTGTAGTGGTGCAATTCAGTCCCAAACACAAGAAACTGTGATGACAGCCCATCTACAGATCACTAATGAGTCCGCTGGAAGTCTGTCAGTCAAAGGGCACAGGTGGAGTGAGCATATGTCACAGTTCTCAGGACCACATGAGGAAGATTGAGTGATCTGGTCTTTTTTTTTGCTGCATTTGCTTAGCATGCCAGTCCCACAGGGGAAAGTCTGGGAAACGGATTCAAGCATTCTGGTTGCCTCCTGCAATGTCCTTTTAGCCAGACCACACTTATGGGAAGTTCCCTCTTCCAGGTCCCTGCAGGTAGACTTCTTTTCTGGGCATACGTCTTCCTGCATCGGTGACTTAAACCTCCTCTCTCAGCCAACAACGGAGAGCACTTTCTAAGGCAGACCCGCAGCTTTCTTCTCCAACAAGTATTTGAAGGTGATGTCCTTTACAGTCGCGGCTCGCAGGTTATAAAAGGGGCGGCCAGCGCAGAGGGGGGAACTTGGGGGGAATTCATAAAAAAGGTTTTAAAAAAATACACTTACCTTCCCGTGCCGCCATCACGCTGCTCTTCTCCTGCAGGCTCCATTCACAGGCTCCCAGCCTGCCCTGCGCCAATCCTGACGCTGCTCAGTGCAGCATCAGGATTGGCTGAGGGCACCCAGCCAAGGTGTTCCCAGGCAGACTGGGAGCCTGTGCAGTCTCTCTCCAGCCCGGGAACTTGCGTATCTGTGTTTGGCCAGTCCGAGACAGCTGGCTAAAAACACCTGCGCTCTGAGGGGGGTGCACAGTGCACTCCCCTCAATCAGGTCACCCCACAAGGCCCACCCCTTTCACAAGGAAAGAATAATAAAGCATGTTTATTATCCTTTCTTTGTGAATGGGTTTGTAGCGGTTGCTGCTGGTGGGGAGTGATGCCCCTCCGCCCATATGGAGGAGCCGCCACTGGTCCTTTCACATCAGGGATACTGGTCATCAGTAACACCAGCTCTGGATCTCAAGAGTTCCCCATGACATTCTATGGAGTGAAACCTCTTTTGAAAGGGAGAAACTGGAAAAATGTGAAGATGTTAGTGGCCCTTTTTTAAACAGGGATACTTGAAAACGCGGTCACTGTCCTATAACCAGTTTGAAGCAATTAACTCAGTTAACCTTTTATAGTCTGTCTTCAGGAGATGGTCCCACAGCTGGGAGTGTAGAGGGGTGTCTCTAGTGCAAGCACACAAAATATGAGCAATGAGGAATAAAGTCATCACTTCTCATAGCATTATGGTGTAGCATCTCTGGGAGTGACAAACGGCAGGTCTTAACAGAATGGTTCATCCTGCACTTACAAAAGACTGCTGCCTTCACCTCCTCACACCTCCCATCTATCCTAAAGGAAGTGCTCAGGAAGGAGACCCAGACACTGATGTAATATGAATGGAGATAACGCTACCTTTTATAAAGATTCCAAGAGGTCTTTTGATAAGCAAGGAGTTGCTTAGTAGTCTTCATGAGCACTGCCATTTGATGGATGGTAGGGGTGAGCAGCAGGGATGCAGGCTCTTTGGCAGAAGATTACTCAGTCACAGCAGCGATGGGTGCCAGATGTCCCAGCCTCCAAAACATAAATCCCTTAAGATATATTGGGATTTATAATTCAGCTAATGGGATATCTGTCACTGTTGTGACGGAGTAACAACTTGAGTAATATGAATGCAATATCAGTATGGACATCCATTTCCCTACCTATTGATGAGACTTAATATATGTAGAAGTCAGCTCTTACCTTAAAAAGTCCACACTCGAGCATAAATCAAGTTCATCAACATCCCCTCAGAGAAAAGTTAATACTGAATAATTCGGTTCCTACAGTCGCCTGTCACAAAGTTCAGATAGGCAGAGAATTCGTGGAAACAGTCCCACCGATGTAAAAACCATTCAATCCTATTTACTAACCACTTCCCTAATACAAATGCTGTAAATACATGTCTAATTATCATAAATTTACCAGCATGGGAGTAAAATTAGAGCACACGCCATAATTTAACCACGTTGAATGTTATCACCCACCACCTTATTGGACCAAACATCAAACAATTTCTGTAAGTTTCCTACATTCAAAGCACAAAAAGAGGGTACATGTAAGTCAACACCTTCACCATACACAGTATCTCCCACTCCTAATTCAACCTAGAGTGTTAACACAGTATTAAGTAAACCCGTAGGCTCGATAGTACTCAAAGCTAGAATTCTAACAAAACACTATCTCAACCCTCTGCCGGCAAACAAAAATATACTCCTGTAGCTTTAAATTCGATTCCCAGAAAACACAATGCATTTACTCCTTACCAGTATTAAACATAAAAAAACAGCAAACTCCATTCAAAATCACATAGTTTGAGACTACAAATACAAGAACTCCAAACACCATCCCCCTATTGCTTAATTTGTGCTTGTTTCCGGTGCGGAGCACCAGCACTCAATTTTGAGGACCGGCGCTTAATTTTCTGCCTGAAGAATATATTGCGAGGGAAAGACGGAGGAAGAGAAAAACGAAAAAGCTTGACAAAGGTAGAGAGCAGAAAACTGCAGGAGTGAGCTAAAGTTGCAGGGAGGGGCTGTAAATGGATTTAGGAGGCCTGTGATGGCTTCAGGATCACGCTGCCTCACTATTTCGTGTTCGTACATTTAATTGTAGCAGCCGTGTATTTAAGAGGAGGGCTTTGGGCACCTGCACTTTTTATTTAGAAATTAAGCACTGCATCCCCCAACCATCCACATTTACATCTGATCATGCCAGACCTTACTACGGAAAAATATCACCTACCAAATTGGGTAATATCCATACTGATATTAAAACGTTGCAAATTGCAGTAATATAGTGGCCCCTGCCTCCCCATAACAATCTGTACTCACCAATTGTAATTACCATCACATTTCGAATTCAAGGTACTGTATCACAAACAAAAAGCAAACCACAAGATAAAACACAAATGAAGCAAAAGAAAAAAACACACTCCTAATTAGTAGACATAAAAAATCAGCATTACGATAACATACTCCAAAGTCCATCAGTATGTCAACTTACAATATTAATGTAGCGTTCCGCATAACCCTCCAGGTTCAGACATCAACGAGCTGACTGAGATCAGCAAACTCCTTTATAAACCCAAACCAGGAACGCTCATTTGAGGCAAAGTACCAGCACCTGGTTTTATACAAACATCCAGTATAGGAAGGGTCATGCACTGTCTTTATTAGAAAATGTAAAATTGTGCAAGATCCAGGTCTGTGGCTCGTTATTTAGCATAGTTTATAACATTTAATTGAGCTTCTCGGCACCTACGATCTGTTGTTTCGTCACAGAATTTTGCACTCTTTAGCTTTGCCTCATGGCTGTCTTGATTTCAACCTCTGAGCAATGGATTTTGTAATAGGAGGGCTTAAAAGTTCTTATGAGATGTTATATATTGAGTCAATGAAGAGAGATGGTGTGGCTCCTGTATAGTACAGAGGCTTGATATATTAGGCCTATAAGGTTATTAAAGTCTGTACTGGTGTTCGAGACTGTAGTTTGGTTGAAGTTTTCAGGTTTTACTGATGAATTGGTAGGATTAAGGCATCTCAGTATTTTATTTGCATGGCTTTTGACTAAAGGATAAATGTATAATATGTTTTAATGGTGCTTGAAAAGGCCAATGAAATTATCTGTATTATCATAGTGAGATGATGTAATCGGATGGCGCGGCTCCCGTATAGTACAGTGTTCATCATGGGCACACCCAAGATGCACCCTCGTGGAGGGAGTAGGTATAAATCTCCCCAGGCGTTTGGTGCGTGATGGTATGGCCTGTGACGTATAACAGGAGCAAATAAATGGTCAGGGAAGGGTTTCTTTGTTTCCATTTACCAGCAAACGTTTCCGAGTGATTGTTGCATACCGAGCTAACACTGTAGGCCCTTGCTACGCACAACATCACAAATTGGCGACAAGGGTGTGGTAGTTGCTCCCGCATGTGCCCAGCACGCAGTGCTCTTTGTCCAAGAGCCTCACCGTTGGCCCGGTACCTGTTGTCCGTGGCTGTCGATGTCAGGTGCTGTCTCCGGAGGTTCGTGTCATTTCCAGTAGGGGGCCCGTCCACATCGCTTTCAGTCAGCAGTACTGCCTGGGGCTGTGTGGTGTCTGCAGCGATGTATTCAGGCAAGCGTGTTGTTGTCTGTGTGAGCCATGGTGAGAGGCGACACCCGCTGTGCATCGGAGCACACGCACAGCGCTACGGCTTCTCCTGGGTTGCCAGGATAACGTAGCTGGCAAGGTGAATATTGGGTGCTGCCTCGCCGGTGGAGGAGGTCTGCTCGAGGCACCAAAAAGCAAGAGATGTTTGTGCAAATTGGCCTACCCCAAAAAAGTCATGTGGAGGGGGCCATTAATTCTGCAAGCCTGATGTTAAAAAAAAAAAAAAAAAAAAAAAAGAGTAAACACTGCAGGAAGACAAATATCAAACAAAGTGACTGCTCTCATCATTGTAGTTCCTGCAGCTGATCACAAGGAAGTTGCAGTTTGATATTCCAATATTACACACAACACAGGCTACCAGCCTACATGTTTTATTATTCACAGGCCAACAATTTGAAGTTTTACAGAGCTATATCATCCATCCCTGCTCGTGAACCATTTATCGTTGAAGGTCCCCTTTCCGCACAAGCCGCTTGTTAGAAAGAATGGGTGGATAGGTTGGAAACTTATTTTGCGGTGGTGGACAATGCGAGACCCAGCCCCATACTCCTACACCTAGGGGGTGCGACTATTCATAAATTGGGCAAGTCAGTAACAGACGAAGGCCCATCTTTCACCTACCGGTCACTAAAAAGGGCTCCGACAGCTCACTTCGAACCTTTAGCGAATCCAGACTATGAGAGATTTTTATTAAGGCAAGCCAGACAACTCCCAGAGGAAACCTTTGACACGTTCTATGCTAGACTAAAAGAACTTGCACACACCTGCACCTTGCCGGATGTAGATGACGAAATCCGCATGAAGTTCATACAGGGCTGTGCATCTGTCAAGCTGCGAGAAAACATTCTACAGTTACCTAGCATGTCTATGGTGAACATTCTCACGATGGGCCACTCCAAAGAGCTGTTGAAAGTATGTGCAGCCCATATGGAAGCTGCTTTTCAGTCTCAGATCAAGGTAGAACCTGTAAATGCAGTCACTGTGGTAGCCATGGACAAAAAGAAAAGTCGACCAAAGGTTGCCACAAGCTCATGGACATGCTACCCATGTGGCAGGCCATTCCCTTCTGAAGGTCCTTGCCCTGCTCAAGGCAAGAAATGTTCAAACTGTAATAAAATGAATCATTTTGTCAAGGTGTGCCATTTGTCTGCACATCAGAAATCGCAAAAACCCAAAACAATTAATCTAGTGCAACAAACCAATGACAATGGTGAAGACTATGATCTGGATGATGATGATGATGGTGAGGAAGGAGCTGTTCATGTTGCACACGCCCTGAGGCCTGGAGGGTGCCCTCGGAGACGAATACCACAATGCACCATCCTTTTTGCAGGTCATAGGGTTCTTGCTGAAAAACTCTTCCTATCTAGCCCCAGCTGCGACCTACATCCACTCAGGTGTATGCGTTTGGATCATCTCAGCCGTTACGACTGGCAGGAGTCTTTACCACAGACATTTCTCATGAAGAGAGCTCAATGCACACCAAAATATTTGTGACCAGGGCTGGGTCTGAAATGTTGCTGAGCTGCAGAACGGCTGAGCAACTTAACCTTATCTCTTTTGCTTTCAGTGTACACCTTGGAATGGTTGATGGTAATTTAGCTGAATCTGAACAGCTTTTTGATGGAATTGGTTGTTTGAAAGACCGCATGATACACTTGCATATTGACAAATCTATACAGCCAGTTGTTTTAAAGCATCGCCAAGTGGCATTCCATCTGCGGCCAAAGGTGGAAGAGGAACTCAGGAAGCTTGAGGAAGCTGACATATTTGAGAAGGTGGAAGGTCCCACACCCTGCGTATCACCGATTGTGATTGTTTGCAAACCTAAGCAGCCTGGAGAGGTGAGGATCTGTGTTGATCTGCGCTTGCCAAATGTTGCCATCAAGCGGGAACGTCATTTGACACCCATTGTAGATGACATTGTTGTAGAGGTAGCTGGATCAAAGTGGTTTTTGAAAATGGATCTGCACGCTGGGTATCACCAGCTACTGTTGGATTCTGACTCCAGAGTTATTACGACTTTTTCCACCCATGTTAGTCTGCGAAGGTATAAATGCCAGAGTTTTGGGATCTCCAGTGGTGCTTAGGTGTCTCAGGATGTTATTTGAGGGATGCTCGCTGGTTTGCCAGGAGTTATCAATGTCAGTGATGATATCCTGCTGCACGCCCCTACCGTAGAATCACACCTTCATTGCCTGAGAGCAACCTTTAAGCGACTTCAAGAAAGTGGTCTTACCCTTTATCAAGACAAGTGTGCATTCTTACAGACCGAGGTGGCCTTTTTGGATACCGTTTCTCCAAGTAGGGAGTCATGCCTGACCCTGCCAAGGTAAAGGACATTCAGTCAGCATCAACCCCCACCAACGGGTCTAGTGTCCACAGCTTTTTGGGCATGATCAATTACTGTGAATGTTTCATCAAGAATTTAACGGCTTTGACGGCCCCCCTCAGAGACCTGTTAAAATCCAATGCCTGTTAAATCCACCGATAATCACAGAGACAATTCATCCTGTACCATGGTTCCGAGCCAATGCAGATTTTGGGAGTTTGCCAGATGGTCATCACATGTTTGTAGTTATTGATGATTTTTCTAAACATTCAGAAGTTGAAGTCTTGGAGTCGATCATTCCCCGTTTGGAAACAATCATGGCCACACATGGGCTATTGCATGAGATTCGAACTGACAATGGACCACCATTCTCCAGCCAGGAGTTTGCTGAATATTTTAAGTCTCGGGTATCATTCACAAAAAGGACACTCCTCGCTAGCCCCAGGCAAATGGAGAAGCGGAACACTTCATGAGGACCCTTAATAAGGTGCTAAGAATTGCTGTTGCAGGTGGTAAAAATGTGGACTGTGCCATATATGCCTTCTTATGTCAGTACAAACTCACTCCTCATGCCACCACTGGAGAAACTCCCATTTCTTTGTGGGTGAATCGGCTGGTAAGAGACACCATCCCTCAAGTGAATGAGTCTTCTAAAGTCCATGATAGAGTAAGTGAGGCGCTGTCAAGGAGAAAGGAGAAAAATTATAAGATATCAAGGAAACGGAGAGCGCAGAGGTGAGAAATCCATATTGGGGACTATGGGCCAGATGTAGCAAACAATTTGCGAGTCGCAAATGAGTGTTTGCTATGTAGAAATGCATTTTGCGAGTCGGAACCGACTCGCAAAATGCATTTCCAAGTCGCAAATAGGAAGGGGTGTTCCCTTCCTATTTGCGAGTTGTAGTGGTATGCAATTCCATTTGCGACCACGTATGCGGTCGCAAATGGAGTCGCAGTTACCATCCACTTGAAGTGGATGGTTACCCATCCGCAAACGGGAAGGGGTCCCCATGGGACCCCTTCCCCTTTGTGACTGGACCCAAAATTATTTTTTCAGAGCAGGCAGTGGTCCAAGGGACCACTACCTGCCCTGAAAAAATCCGAAACAAAAGGTTTCAGTTATTTTTTCTAAGTGCAGCTCGTTTTCCTTTAAGGAAAATGGGCTACACTTGGAAAAAAAAAACCTGCTTTATTTAAAAGCAGTCACGGACATGGAGGTCTGCTGTTCCCAGCAGGCCTCCATCCCTGTGAGTGCCCTGAGTCGCTATGGGGGCGCAAATTGCGACCCACCTCATTAATATTAATGAGGTGGGTCTTTGCGACCCCATAGCGACTCGCAGAAGGTGTCTGAGACACCTTTCTGCATACCGAGTTGCAATTTGCGAGTCGCAGGGACTCGCAAATTGCAAGTCGCAATTTGGTATTTTCCTACATCTGGCCCTAAATTCTTACAAAAAACAGACGGGGTGGGAGCAAGTTTATGCTGCCTCTTTAAAAAGATCCCTGGGTGGTGAGTGCACTCAAGGGCACTATGGTAACCGCTAAAAGAAATCAGGAGACCAGCGCAAGGAACATATCATTTGTCAAATTCTTTCTTATGCCAGATTGTGTGGAGGCAGTGGTAAACGGGTCTCAGTTTGCAAGTTTGTTTGAAGCTAATGAAGAAAATACAGTGGATCATCGTGATAGTGGATCCCCATGTCTGGGTCCCGTGGTGAGTTTTACTAACTCTCAGTCACCTATTCTGGGGGAGTCGGAAGCGCAGAACTTGGAGGCACGTCGGGATTTAGCTCAGGAGGTGCCTGACTCCATGCCAATCAACTCATCACCTCCGAGGCAAATACTGACGCACAAATTGCTGCTTAACGCCAATGTAGGCAGGATTGTTTTTGTGTAGGAAGAGGCACCTCCCTGGCCAAAAAATATAATCCTGAGAGGCATTTTCATCTTTCTATATGTGCTGCAGCATGCAACACACATGGAAAGAAGAAAAAACGAGGCAAAACTAAAATATTTTTCCTCATTATGCCTGCTCAATTTAGGCAATTTTGTAAATCTGGTGCAGCATCAAAATCCCTAGGTGTTGGGTGGGAACACCCACCACAACGCCTGTGGAATGCCTCCTTGATGCAGAGTAAGGCAATGCAGTAGCTTGCGCTGCTTATTTCTTACTCCAAATGTATGAGGCCATGCTAAGCCATGCAGGGTGGCTTTGCGTCTCCTCATAGGTATGATTGAGAGGCTTGTGCCAAAAAAAGTGATCCTTCACTTGTGCAAGCCCCTCATAAATAAGCCCCTAAATAATTTAAATTAAAAAAATTAAAAAAACAAAAAAATTAAAAATATTTGTAGGTGCTCTGTGGATGCAGAGATTCCAGTTGCATCCTGTTTTTAAGATAACTCTTGAGGAATGCTCTTGAGGAATTGAAAAGGGGGAGATCAGATCTTAAAAACCCAAGAAAGATCTAGCAGAACTGGAAACTAGGTTGTGCCTTACCAAGAGAAGGCTTGCCCACCATTGACTGACTTGGGACACCAACCCATTGACTGACTTGGGACACCGACCTTGGTGTCATTATAAAGGTTGCCCTAATGGTCTTGGGATTTTCACATTTGTTGCCACAGATGATCCTGCAGCTGGATAGGAATGTCACACCCATCTAACCCCTATTTAGGACCTGTGTGTGTTATTGTCCAATGGAGAATGATAATTCCCCATGCCTAAATTATGCCAAAACAAAAAGCATGGTCTGTAATAACTCATTTGCCTTGGACCCTGACTAGTGATCATCCATTATGGGAGAAGCACCATCGCCAGTTGCATCAGTATGTATTCTGGGTGTAAATGTTTATGTCCTTTAAGGTTGAAAGATCATATGTGTAAACCTTCTTTAAAATCCTTTTTCATAGTGGAAGTGTTGGTAAAGATATTTACCCATCTAATTATCACAGAACCGTGGTCTGGGCTCTCATTTCTAGGCCAGATTATTGCAGTCCTCTCATTTGGCAGTTCCTAATATTTACTTCATTGCTTGCAGATTATATGGAAGTCAGTAGCATGGTGCAACCTTCACCCAATCTGATGCCATTGGCTTTGTATCGAAAAAAGTTAATTCTTCAACTTTGTGTCTTTGCTTTTGAACAATTCATCACACTGACCCTCACAACCTTCAGCCTTTTTGTTCTCACTGTCTGATAGCAACGTAGTTACCCTCCACCTCAGCTTCCCTCATATAGGTCTCCAACATCGAATAAGAATAGGTGGCAGAGATTTCTTTCCTTACAGCTAAGCAGTGGACTTTTCTGACACTGAGTCATCAATCTTGTTCTATGTTATCTTTCTTTTTTAAGCATCTGAAAACTCATCTGCCCCCTTAAACAGTGTGTTACTTCAGAGTTCTCCTCATCAGTTTTGACCACTCTCAAATTCTCGCGACCACTGGATCGGGCCTCCAACTGTAACAGTAGGGAATCTGATATGGGGGCAAAAGTGTCCCACATTGTTTTAACCACAGATGGACATCATTTTGACAAATGGAAGAGAGATTAGGCTGTAATTGCTGGAGACCCTCAAGAATCAGAAATTCCATTCTGTAGTCACATCACAGGAAGTACTCTGGATTGCCTGTCTTAGAGCACCATGCAATAATGGCACAAGTCTTTTGCAAATTCTCCTACAAATACAGATTTTGTCACTGCAGGTAAATGTGTATATATTAAACTGCTGATATGTTGTTCATGCTGAACAGGTAGCTGATCATGCATCAAATGTGGCCCTCTATACCAGGTCTCCACGTGGTCCGGCCACCACTGTACCATCTGCTTGGCATTTAGAAAGAGGAAGACTGAGTCAGAATACAACAGGCCTTTCTTCAATGGGCCTTGATTATAAATGACTCAAAAATATCACAGTTCAAATAGGAGGGCAGTAAATATGTATGTCTAGTTCCACCACTGAAACTGGACGATGGATGGGCACTACCAAATTGACTTAGTTAAGAGAAGGCGGATACTCTACTTCTCACTTTGAAGTGTCTGTATATCAGGCCTTTAGCCATTAGTCAAATTAGAGATGTGGATCACTAGTCTGACACCTTTTTTTTCTTCACAAGACATATGTTGCTCATTAGATGACAATGGTGAATGGAAGACAGATAGGGAGAACAGTAACTTTATGAGCTCCTCTTGCAGAAGAAAAATGAATCTATTAAGGCACAGCTTTCCAGCATTGCCAGGGGCTCAAAGCCAGAAGTGTGTACACCATGATTTCACGGGAGGTAAAAAGATTCCCCCCCCCAGTTCCCTGAAATTGGTTTTCCCCTGTTTTTCTACCTTAACTTTTAAGAACTATAGGGTATAGGTGCAACAGAAAAAACTGAGCATCTACCTTATATGTGAGATTTTTCTTCGCAATGGGGAGTTAGGAAGGGTCCATGAGGAATCAACAGGTAGACAGAGTATCCACTCTAAAGGTTGTCACTAAAGATAAGTAACATATTCTTTTGATGGATGCTTCTACCTGCAGATTCATCACTTTTGAACAGAACCTCCCAGGGAAAATACCCCTAGGAGGTGAGTTTGAAGGAAATTCAAATAACAAAATCTTATAAGCGCGATAAAGCTAAATTAACTTTTCCTATTAACAGTAGTGCTTAGTCAGAGTGGAGGGAAGCCTATGTTGCTACTTTACATATGTCCACATTCTGCATCCCTCTAGCCATGGCTGCTGTGGAATAGGTTCAGACCCCTTCAGGTGGTTCTGGCTTTGCTAGCATTCAGCAAACCTTAATATGTAGCAAAATCCAGTGAAAGTGTTCTCTTTTTATTTACCTTGCCCTTTTTGTTGCCTGCGTACCTAACAAAGAGCTAGTCTTCAGACCTTATTTCTTTCATGCAGCTGATGTAAAAGCTCACTGCCTGGGGTCTATCCTGTTCAACTGCTTCTTCTTGGTTGAATGGTGTGGTGGATAAAAGATATGCAAGATGATAAACAGCCCTAGAATAACAGTGCACACCAATATAAATTGTACAACCACGTTAGTTTGCAAGATTGGCTTCTCTGGGAAGAATCAATCAATCAGGGTTTGTGAAGTGCTGCTGATCACCCAATAGGGTTTCCAGGCATGTGTAGGTCCCAAAGCTTATTCAAACAGCCAGGTTTTGAGGGCCATTCAGAATTCCTGAAGTGAGGTAATTGTCCATAGGTGTGTATGAAGGCTGTTCCACGTTTTTGCTGCAATGTAAAAGAAGGTTTTGAGGGCCATTCAGAATTCCTGAAATGAGGTAATGGTCAATAGGTATGTAAGAAGGCTGTTCCACGTTTTTGATGCAATGTGAAAGAAGGAGCGTCCAACAGTTCTGCTTCAGTCAATGTAGGGAATATAGGTAAGTGAAAGGGAGGTATAGCATAGACTTCTCAGTGGTTGGTGGAAGTTCAAATGGTGATTAATATATTCGGATCTTTGGTTGTGTGGAGCCTTGTGTGCATGTGTCAGCAGCTTGAATTGGCATATTTTCTGTATGGGGAGCCACTGGAGTTACCTGAGTGGTGTGTGATGTGGGTTCGTTGGTTGAGGATGAGCCTGGCTGCGGCATTCTGTAGGGTCTGAAGTCTCCATAGGAGGTGTGCAGCGATTCCTATGTATAGGGGGTTGCTGTAGTCCAGTCGGCTGGTGATGAGGACCTGTGCCACAATGCATCAAGTGAGTAGGGGTAGTCACTTGAGGATCTTATGTAGCATAAAAAAAGTGAGGAAGCAGGATGGGAAGACAGCGTTCTTCTGTGATTTCATGGTGAGGTTAATGTCAATGATGATTCCAAGATTTCTGACATGGTCGAAGTATGTGGGTTAGATGGTCCGATGGCCACCAGGAGTTGTTTCATGTGTTGCTGCTGTTGCCAAAAATAAGTAGTTCTGTCTTGTCTGTGTTTCAGCTGCAGGCAGTTGTTTTTCATCCCATCAGCAACACTTGTCATGCATCTGTGGAAGTTGTTCTGGTGGTGGAGGGGGCCGTCAGTGAGTGAGTGAGAGGATGAGTTGGGTGTCATCTGCATAGGAAATTATGTTGAGACCGTGGAATCTGATAATGTTGTCTAGTAGGGTCATATGTGCGTTGAAGACCGTTGAGCTGGGGGATGAGCCCTGTGGGACACCACAGATGATCTCCTTCGGTCTGGAGGTGAAACGTGGGAGGTGGATCCTGTGGGTTCTTCCAATGAGGAAGGAGGTGATCCCTCTGAGAGCGTTCACTTTGTATGCAGATGTTGTGCAGTGTTTTGATTTGCATGTGGTAGGATACGGTGTCAAAGGCTGCCAAGAGGTCGAGGAGGATCAAAACTGCTGTTTCTCCTCTGTCAAGGAGGTTTCAGATGTCATTGGTGGCTGTGATCAGGGCAGTTTCAGTGCTGTGATTGCTGCAGAAGCCAAATTGGATAGTTGAATAGCTGGTTCTGCTCCAGATATGTCATGAGTTGCTTGTTGATGATCTTTTTCAGTGCCTTCCCTGGGAATAGGAGCAGGGAGATTGGTTGGACATTTTTGGGTTCACTGGGTTCAGCAGAGCATTTTTTGAGACATGGTCTGACTTTGGTGTTTTCCAGGCATGGGGAAATTTTGCAGTGGTGATGTGTTGAGCAGGGTGGTGGGTTCCTGACCGATCCTTTGATTTTCATGGTGGGAGCTCTCGAGTGGATGGTTTTCATGGTGGTAATGTCCTGGGTAGACAGGATTTTCCAGGTTGTTGTAGTTGGACTTTCACTCCTAGGCAAGGCTGCTGGTTAAGGGATGACAGCACTTTTGTTTGTAGACAACTGGGCTAATCCTACAACGAGGTGCAACTGTCGGTCCAACCCTTCCAGCTCACAAGCAGTACCTCACCAAAAGTCCAAACAGTAAAAGGTGATTTCTAGCAGCCTTGTGCATGGACTCTAGATTGCAACATCTCAGGGGAGTTGTGGTGGAACGGAAATTACCCTTTTCTCACATTATCAATAAGTCTCATTCACACATAGGCAAAAAAGAGATGCAGGAGAGTTGTCAATAAGTTTATTGAAAAGGCTGCAATCTACGATGAAATGCATGAGCTGCAATGATTAGAATAATGCATAATAAAAGCATGATTGTAAAGATGAGTCGTGAATATCCCCACCATATTGGATTAAACATAGAATGTAAAATCCCTAGCACAGAAAACCTAATCCAGAACCTAACAAGGACTAGGTGTGGTATACCTAATCTGCCAGTACCATGTCCATGAGAAGCACCTCCGACTCTTATTGTCTTGGAATGAGGTCTAGGTCAGACCCTGTGGTGACACAAATGCTGAATCTGCATGAAGGCGACGTGCAGCATAGAAGACCTCGATAGCAACTGGTAGCAATCCCTTTCATAACCTTGTCTGTGTGAGATGTATTTATACGGATCTTGTAGGAGCCCTTACACAGGTATGTTCCCAAACAAAAGATAACTGGAAGTCTTGTGGTGGCAAATATGTAACCAATTCCCACCAAAAGTACATTATGTTCCTGTGTCACGCATGATGTGAATACCTATGTACATCACTTCATTTTGATGCTGGTAGTGACACCGTTAACAGAGTGGCATTAATAATGTAAATCAAAACATTGCTACGACTCTAAACAAAGGCAGCCATCATAAAAGAAATAATAAAATAAATAGTCTAAGAAAGAGCATCCTAAGTAGGTTAAACATCACTAGGTGACAGGGGCACAGGCCTGCAAGTCAGAAGGCTATGCTAAAGTCCTGAGTCCCATTAAAACTAAACAGGATCCACTACAAGGTGGTCAGTGTGTGGTCTGTGTCAGTTACAGTGGTGGTATATCTGTCGTAGTCTGTAGGTGTGGGGCTCAAAGTGTCTGTATATGGTTGTGATCTTGTCATGCAAGAAGTGGGTGAGATTGTCGCACAGCTCCTGAGGGTGTGATATTGTTTTCACTGGCAGCCTGGTTAGAGAATTCCTTGATGTTGAAAAGTTCCTTGGTGTTGGCACTGGTTTTGATGCGTGCAGCAAGGGCTATCTTCTTGGTTGCCCTCAGCAGATGGTGGTAGAGGTTGAGGGAGATCTTGAAGGCTGCTCTGTCAGAGGTGTCCTTGCTGGCACGCAATCTCCTCTTTTGCTCTTTGCTGTCTTGTTTTGCTTTTCTGAGTTCTTCAGCTGGCCTTTTTGGATGATTTTCGTGAGATGTTGCTCGTGATGGGGACGATGCTGTTGGCACATTTGGTGATCGAGGGTTGACGTTTTTCACTCCGTGTCGAGAAGAAGCACATGAAAACAGGATGAACACTCAAAGCCCGAAGCACGCTAACTCCATGAGATACGGTTATACTAACCAAAAATGCATTCTTAAATGTAATAAGTCAAGTGCCAACTATGCAGGGGCACAAATGGAGTGCCCATTAAAACGGCCAACACTAAATTCAAGTCCCATTACAGCATAATAATTAGACTGGAGGAAACAGGTTTGGGAACTCTTTCAAAAACCTTACAACCACTGGGTACCTAAACAAGGAATGACAGTCTGGTAGATATAAAAAGGCAAACAGGGCCACAATGTTTGCTTTGACCATTGGAACTGCAGAGCCTTGATGGGACAAAGATAAAGCAAAGTGTAAAACATTTACCAGGCGACAAATTTGTTGCACCTCCCTGCGTAGACTAATTTAGTTGAGGGGTAACACACAGAAATGATCATGTCAACCACCTCCAGTGGGAAGTTGAAAAGAACTCAGATACACCCAATCAATTTCCACTCATGAAGGTGTGGGCTATGAAGATTAGGGTGAAGGACCTGCCCTCTACACAGATTAGGATATCGAGGTCCACTCTGAGAAGAAAATAAAAAAGAGCACACATGTACAGCTGCCATAGGTCTGTGTACTACAACTTCCTGGGCACGTCAGAGAAAACTAGAATGACTTATATCCAGTCCTGGCAAATCTCCTTAGCCAGGCTCCTTGATGTCTGGGAGCACAGCATGTAGGGCAGTGACAACCTCACGAGTCACAAAAAGGTCCACCTGAGGCATGCTCCAAAGGGCAAAGAGATCTCAAACCACCTCCAGATGGTGATGATGTGACTGAGGCAGTCTGGTCTGATGCATGCACTGGCTGGGTTGTTTGCAACCATGCGCACCCCCTGTTGGTGCACCTAAATCCAGTCTAGATTCTCAGTGCTTCTCGACAGAGATTACAAGACCCCTCCTCTCCCTGCTTGTTGATGTACCACACTGCTGTCATAATGTCCATAAAATCAGAATAGATTGTCTATAAAGGGATTGGAGAAAACCTGACCACCCTCGGTTCCAGCAGGTTTACGTACAATACCACTTCCCTGCTCTTGAGTAGGCTCTCCTGTCTCCCACCAGGACAGGCCTGCTAAAGTATCGGGTGAGACCTTGATGAAATCTGCCAGATCTCCTTGCTGTTGCTACCCATGCTTGCAGAGGCATGGCCAGGAGGATGCAAGAGGCCAGTGCACTGAGCAGGTGTGAGACTATCTGGACTGAAATCTAAACACCTGCCGAAACATCAGAATCAGATCCTGAATGTCCTGAGTCCTATTTGGACGAGGGTGAGCCGGGTGTATGAGAGTGTCCAGTAATGACCAGATGAACAGGAGGTGGTGACAGGACTCTAGGTGAGATTTAGGGATGTTGAGTAAAAACTCTAAAGTAGAACACCACTGATGATGTTCTATGCAGTTGGAGTGATACGATTAGTGTCAAGCCACCAGCCTTGACCAGCCAGTTATCCAAGTACAGGAACACTGCATTACCCGAATGCCTAAGCTCACCACCACCATGAACATTGGTGCAGAAGTTAACCCAAAAGAAGAACTGCAAATTGGTAATTATTGGAACTTAGCAGAAATCTTAGAACCTCAGGTTACACCGCAGAATCTATATTTGAAAATGCACATCCTGCTGGGCAAGGGACACTGTCTAGTCTTCTGCATTCAACACACCAAAACCTGAGCTAATGACAACATCCTGAACTTTGTTTTGCACAGGAACCTGTTTAGTATCTAGAGGTCTATGAGTAGATGAAGACTGCTGTCCTCCTTGGGGACCAGAAAGTACAGACAGTAGCACCTCTGCCCAACTTTGATCTCTGGCACTGCTTCCATCTGCAACAGGACCTCCCTGTATGGTCTTAGAGATGTAGGAGTGTGCTGGGGGGAACATGGCTGGCTTTGCTGGTGGAAATATAGCGTATGCCCCTTTTCCACAAAATCTGCAGGACCCACTAGTCTGAAGATATGGCCTTCCAGATTTGGAGTAAAGAGGACAGCCATCCTCTGACCTGCAAGAAACATCTTCATAGCCAAACTACTGATGCTTCCCTGGTGGTATGGGGAAGGAAGGTTGAACCTGGCAGCCACATTCTTTGCCTTTTTATGTATATTGCCTAATGAAGAGGTTGGGTTGCTGCTGACTGGTTTGAGCCAAAAAATGCAGTTTGTTATGGAATCCTGTGAAAAAATGCCTGGGCTTCCAAAATTGTTGAAAATCTCTGGAACCTTAAAGCACTAGAGATCTTGGTGTGGCTCTGATCTCTTTAAACCTTTTGCTACTCGCCGTTTCCCCTCCCAGTCCTAAGCTGTTATGCAGTTCCTACTCTGGTAACAGGGCTGCACATTTAGGATGAGAGCACCACCGAGCATGGGAGACTGAGTGCAATCTAGCCCACTCTGTAGCTGTCAGCCTAACTCTTGGCTAGCTCACAGTACCTCACCTAAACCTCCAAACTTGTAGGGGTAGCAGGTAATTATGGCAACCTCAACATGAAACTCAGACTTCTCAGGGTACAGATTGTACCTCTTTCGCTCAGTTACTCATGCATGCTGAGACAAGACACCAAATGCAAAGTGGATTGCAGTGCGTTTATTGAAGCAATTGAATTCTGGTATAATAAGCATGTTAGACAGATGAAATAGAGCAAGTTAACCAACATTACAAAGTGAAGAAGATAAAAATCCCACCATATTGTCTTTCTAGATAGTCAAGAGGTTCCTACCAAATACCTTGGTCTAGATCTGAGAGCATAGTGGTTGTAACCCCTCTGCCTGGCCTGACCTAAGGGATTAGCCCCAGAACCATATTTGAATTGAATAGCAGGGGTCTGCCTATCGTGTTTATCACAATCCTCTCAAAAGGCTAAGAAGTCAGCACCAGCAAAGCTGTCTGTTGTGTGGTATGCATCCCAGGACGATCATGACTTGAATGCCCTCTACCCTCCTTTGGCCTAAGTGTGGTTTTATAAGGTCCATACATCATTTGGACAACAGTTCTGACGTAATGCTATGTCTCTAAGATAGAACCAGGCTCCTGGGCTTAGAACATGAGTTAGTATATCAAGTACTGCATGTAACAGCTTTGGACATGGAGTATATGTGGTACGAAGGATGATTAAATGTGCAGCATGTATCTTGTCTTCCTTGAAGAAGCAGTGATAAAATGTGTAAAAGCAAATGCTAAAATGAGGCTCGCTAAAATATGTATATACATGTGTATTAAGGTAAACTAAGGCACAAGCTGTGACCCTAAGCCAGGACAAGGGTGCCTAACCGAGGTACTAAAATGGTCCTCATGAAAAAGCCTATTCTGGCTATTTGGGATAGTTTGCGCTTAGGACCCCATAACTTTTTTTCCACAAATTTGCATTTTTTTTCTCCAACATCCTGGGGATTCTAAAGGTACCCAGAGTTTGTGGATTCCCCTGGAGGGGACCGAGAAATTAGCAAAGTGTAGCTAAATTTTGTTTTTTTGGGAGGGAAAATGGGTGAGGGAAGTGCTGCAGAAGAAAGTGTCTGGTCTGTTTCCTATAAATAGCATCAACAAAAGTTTTGTAGCACTAACATCACCATTGTCTCAGCTTTCAGGAACAAGCAGCCTTGATTCTAAAAGCCACATTGTTTACCACAGTTTTGGCCTTTTACTGGAGATAGCCCATTTTTTGTGGTTCTCGTTTGTGGCAGTGTAGGAGGCTGGCATGGTTTTTAGTGGGTACCTAAGGTACTTACACCTTATACCAGGTCCAGTAATCCATCATTAGTGAAATGTAGGCAGTGTCTAGCAGCTTAGGCTGTCAAGGGGTAGCTGTAGAAGAGCAGCCAAGGCTGAACTAGGAAACATGCAAAGCTCTTGCAATACTACTGTAGTCACACAGTACTTATACACAATAAAAGACAACACTCAGTGTTACTAAATATAAAGGTACTTTATTTTAGTGACACAAGGCCAAAAATATCTTAGAGGCAATACTCCTTCTGTATGTAAGTATTATACACAATATACACACTAGTAACCAAAATCAGTTAAGTAAACAGTCATAAAATAGTGCAAACAATAAAAAATACAATAGGTTGCAATGGGCCTTGGGGTAACACAAACCATACACAAAAATAGTGGAATGCGAATGTCGAATTCCCCCCTAGGCAGGTGAGTGTGAAGAGGGGTGCTGGGAGTGTAGGAAAACACCAAAGGTAATAAAGTACCCCACCCCAGAGCCCAGGAAAGCAGGAGTAATGTACAGCAAGTTTCCTCAGAACACACAACAAGTATTGATGAAGAATTATGCAAGAACCAAACAAGACTGCAAGCAACCAACAATGGATTCCTGGACTTGAAGACCTGTGGAGAGATGAGACCAAGTTCAGAAGTCGATGAAGAGTCCAAGAAGAACAGGAGCACGTGCCCACCTGGAAGAAGGTGCAAAAGTGGATTCTCTAGTTGGAAGAAAACTACAGAAATGCACCAAGGAAGATAGCTGCGGTTTCCTGCTTGGTGCAAGAGATGTTCCACGTCGAGTTGTTGGATGCAGGCTGTTTGTGTCACTGGATTCTGCAAACAAGTATGTGTTTTGCATCAAAGAAGAGCTGCCCGAACCCAGGAGGGACCTGGGGGTCTCAACTTGAACTGAGGAGACAGAGGAGACTCTCAGCACTTCAGAGAGCCCTCACAAGACCAGGCAGCACCCACGGGAGTACCATGACACAGGGACAAAGGATTTGCAAAGTGCGGTCATCGCAGCACTACACAGAAGGATCCCATGCTGCCAGCGGACAACCCAGAGAGCTGTGCATTGCAGGATGGAGTGCTGGGGACCTGGGCTATGCTGTGCATGAAGACTTTTGGAAGAAGTGCACAGAAGCCCAAGGAGCTGCAGAGGACGCGATGCATAGTGGTACTGTCTGGCACAGGAAGGCAACTCTTACCTCTACCAAATTTGGACAGCTGGACCTTTGGAGAGTCAGGGTCACTCCGGTCCACCACTTGTGTTCCAGGGATCATGCTCGTCGACAGGAGAGGAGTCCCAGAGAACCGGTCATCATTGCAGAGAGGTGCCTGCGGAAGAAGGGAAGTGACTCTGTCACTCCACGGGAGATTCCTTTTGTTCTTCTGGTGCAGGGTGAAGACAGGCAGTCCACAGAGCATGCAGTCCTTGGAAACTGTTGTAGTTGCTGGCGGGCGCTGAAGTTGCAGGTCACAGGAGCCTTCCTGAATACTTTGTTGCAGTTACAGCGGTTCACTGGAGCTGTCTGCCGTTGATCCGACGGTCAGAAGCTGAAGCAGAGGATGCGGAGGAGTCCTGGAGGAATCTTGCAAACCGAATCTGAGGAAACCCTGAGAGGGGGATTGGTTACCTAACCAGGTATGCACCTATCAGGAGGGTTCTCTGAAGTCACCTGCTGGCACTGCCCACTCAGATGCTCCCAGAGGGTCCCAACACCTATGAATTCCAGGTGGCTAACGCCAGGGACACTCTGGAGGAGCCCTGGGCACCACCCCTGGGGTGGTGATGGACAGGGGAGTTATCACTCCCATTTCCTTTGTCCAGTTTCGCACCAAAGCAGGGACTGGGAGTCCTGGAACTGGTGTAGACTGGATCATGCAAGGAGGGCACCGTTTGTGCCCTTCAAAGCATTTCCAGAGGCTCTGGGTGGATACCCCTCCCTTGCCTGTAACACCTATTTCTAATGGGAAAGGGTGTAACACACCTCTCCTAAAGGAAATGCATTGTTCTGCCTTCCTGTGATTGAGCTGCTCAGTCCCCAGGAGGGTAGTAACCTGTCTGTGAGGTGGCAGCAGCTGGGCCTGCAGTGGAAACCTCAGAGAGCTGGTTTGGCGGTACTGGGAGTCCATGGTGGAGCCCCCAGGGTGCATGGAATTGCCCTCCCAATACCAGATTTGGACTGGGGATTCAAATTCACAATCTTAGACACCTCCAATGGCCATATTTGGAGTTACCATTGTGAAGCTACATATATGTAGTGCACACTTACAATGGTGTCCCCGCACTCACGAAGTCCGGGGAACTGGCCCTAGACAACATGGGGGCACCTTTGCTAGTGCAAGGGTGCTCTCACACACAGTAACTTTGCACCTAGCCTTCAGTAAATGAAGGTTAGACATATAGGTGACTTTAAGTTACCTGGTGCAGTGAAAAATGGCTTTGAAATAGTGTGAGCACTATTTCACTCAGGCTGCAGTGGCAGTTCTGAAGAAAGGTTTGTATGAGCTCCTTATAGGTGGCAAAAGTAATGCTGCAGCCCATAATGATCTCCTGGAACCCCAATTCCCTGGGTACCTAGGTACATATACTAGGGACATATAATGGGGGTCCAGTGTGCAAATCAGAATTGGAATATGGAGTCACTAAACTAAAATGACAAATTTGGTAAACAGAGACAGCATAAGCACTAGAGTTCTGGTTAGCAGAACTACAGTGACACAGTTAAGCATACTGACAACACATATAGGCCACAAACTATGAGCACTGGGGTCCTGGCTAGCAGGATCCCCGTGAGACAGTAAAAACACACTGACAAACACTGACAAACAGTACAAAAGTGGGGGTAAC
Organism: Pleurodeles waltl; assembly: GCF_031143425.1. Taxonomy (NCBI): domain Eukaryota; kingdom Metazoa; phylum Chordata; class Amphibia; order Caudata; family Salamandridae; genus Pleurodeles; species Pleurodeles waltl. The sequence goes on along the minus strand of NC_090436.1, from coordinate 680,229,105 downwards.
CTTGCTAGAAAGAGGTACTTTCTCACAGGCAGAAACGGGTGTGAAAACTCATAGTGGATCCTGGAAAGGTAAACACTTCCCAAAAGTAGACAAAATTATAAATTTAGCAGGGGATCTTTTGTGTAGAACTTTCAAGGTTTTCCCAAAAAAACAAAGGGCTTGGTTCACATTTTGGCAGATTTGGTCCTGCTGTAATTTTTCCATCAGAAAATTGGTATATCAACTAGTTAGTCCACCCACTTTATTTAGATGTTAGTGGGCACATAGACAAAAGTCTGTCGGCAACACAGTCACCCCCAGAATTTGCCACCCACGTTGATGGCACCCTAGGCAACAGCCGCTGTCAGCGGGGCCACAGCTTGTTTTCCTGCCAGGCCAATCACGTGTTGCCTTCCTGCTGAGGTAACACTGGCGGGGGAAACTCCACAACTGAGTTGGGGATGTTTCTCCCACCACAGTTATGTCAAGTTGTAAACTCAAAAAGTGCCTTTTCCTCTTTTCTCACTTCCCTTTCCAACATGAATCAGATCATCTAAGTCCTTTCTTTGCTGCTACTTTACCACAATGCAAATCAACCGGTTGTTGCCAGAATAGAAGGTAAGTGTCGTTTTTCCCTATTACCATCTGAATTGTCTGTTTACATTAGCTCTGGATTCGTGCATTTTTAAGTCACATTTACAATCAATAGCATTATAAAGTGCAATGCATATGTGTGTATAATGGGGTTGTTTAAGAAATTTAAAGAAACACACCTCTATATTTTATTTACATTTGCAAATGTGGTGCATGCTTCCTTCATGCTAATGGACTCCTACACAAAAAGCCACATTAATCCCAAAGTCAAATTATGTCCACACAGGTGTGTTCATTTATGTTTCCTATACTATTGAATTGGATACATATGCATTACACATTTTGTGAACAAAGTAAACTTAATATAATGTAGAAATTGCACTAGACAAGGCAAAAGGTTTGTTAGAAAGAAATATTAAATCAATGCTACTTCTAAAATTGAAACATCATTTACGCTTGTCTCGTGCATTTCCTGTATAACAGTGAACTTTGTTGAACTCCATTTTCTCTCAAATCCTTACTATAACTGAAACAATAATAGCGATCAGACATGATGCACAGCATCAACTTGTTGCTTTTTGGCCCAGAACATGCCTCCTAATTACACTGCCAAGGGGTAACCTCCTCAGGAGGGACAGCCAGTGGACACAGACCAGACACATCAAGGATACTTTTTGGGAGGGGTGAGTTTGGGTTTCACAAGGGCCAAGGACAAGTAAGAAGTAAATTAGGGTATAGTAGTGTCGGTAGAAGGGGGTGGAGGAAGATTGGGTTTGAGAGTTAGAGGGAGCTGGAGTGGGTGATGTGAGTGTCTGTGTTTCAGGTACATGTGGGTCTGGTGTATGTGGTGTATGTTTCTTAGAAGGTGTTGGGTGAATGTCTGTGTTTGGGGTTGGGTGTGTGACTTTGTGTGAGTGTGTCTGGATGAGTGTGGATATGTGTGGTTTAGCAAGTGTTTGATGTTTGGGTGAGTGTGTGTTTTGGTTTAGTTTGTGTTTTGTGTATAGGTGTGATTTGTGAGTGTCTGGATGAGTGTGCTGTTGAGGTGGATGTTATGAGTCTGCTAGTCATTGTGGTGATTATGGGTTTGGGTTTGGTGTTGGTGTTTGGTGTGGTGTTTGTGGTACTTGAGTCTGTGGTGGTGCGTGTGGTGGTGGTGCTTGTGGGTGTAGTGATTGTTGGTAGGTTTGTGTGTGGTGGTTATGTTGCTGTGGGTATAGTGTCAGTAGTGTGTATACATTGGATGGGTGTTTGTGTTTCTTAGTGTGTTTGTGTGTGTGGGTGTGCTGCTTATGTTTATTGGAATGGGTGCCTGTAAAGAAGTCAGTGTGTTTGGGATATAGATGGAAGGGACCTGAGTTGGGGCACAAGGTTGGGCTGGTTGGGGGTTGCCATCAGAGGAGATACAATTTTCGCAACCAATCTCTGCATCCTAGACATTGAACTTTGATTGGCATCCAGAAATTTAACAATTTCTGGCCTATAAAGATACTCATAAAAGGTCAATAGCCTCTTCACTTAGCGCAGCAGGGGGATCAGAGATGAGGGGAGGTGCCGGAGGCAAAGGAGACCCCAGCCATTTTACAGGGACAGGTTTGGCCAACCAGGTGGGGGAGTAAGAGGGATGTTAGAGATGGGAATCTGGATAGTGGACAAGGATGCAGATGGTACAGGTTCTGTAGGGTCTGCCACCACTAGGGGCTGGTCACTTGTGGAGGCCTCTAAAGATGATGAGCTGGTGGCCTCCGTTCCAGTCCCTTCACCCTCTCTGCCAATGTGTCCATCAGTGCCCGACACACAGTGGCCAGCTGCTTCCCTGCCTTTGTAGGCAATGTCTCCTTCACTTGCTCTGGAAGATGCTAAAATACTCATACAATAAAAATGGTGTATGTATGTAAATAAAACTGATTGTGAAGTTTGTTCAGAAACCTTTCTTAATTTTTATATTTCACCTGCTTCAAGGCTTTTAAACGTAGGTATACTTTACCATTGCCTCATGCACGTAGGGAACATCTTCAGGACCCATTTGCTCACAGTTTAGTAATTTCCCATCATTACTCCAATTTATTTTTTTATCATTTTTCTTAATCACTTTGATTTTTCTCAAGCAATTGTTTAACACCTCTGAATGGCACAAATTGTTTGGTTTGAATAGTGAACTCATGCTTCAAAAATCAATACCTAATAAAAAGAAACATTGTACATCTGCAAAAGTCCCTTTCACTAAAATCATTTTCTTCAATATTGATTGAAACATATTAAAGGACATAAACCTGATCTTTGATATGTGTTACTGTTACCCATATGTTCACACTCTGTCTGTTGTATTCAGAAATGCATGCCTATCAAAATCATGTTTGAAAAAACAGATTGGTTTCATGCACATTTGTGAAGGAGTAAGGCTTCATGCTAATCTGCAACTTTGAATATAAACCTACTTGTATTTCTTTAGTGAAAATATATTTGTTACATGTATCTAATAAAAGAAATGTTGCCATTGTTCACATCTTTCTAGTCATTTTGGCTCACATGTTCACTGTTTGTCCATGATACCAACTCACTGATGTGACGTTTGGAACACTCACTGTATCACACATCCATTTTATGTTATGCCGCCAGTAATTGGGCTAATGGAATGTCTTTCAAAATTGTGATGGAGCATCATAATCATAAATTGTGCCCTGCTTGTTATCACTGTCCCTTATCACATACAAACCAATTAATGTACCTTTTTTCTTTTTCAGTCATGTGTCTGCTCAAAACAATCCTTTGGTAGTGATCAGAAACATAGTGGTATCATTTAAAAAAGAAAATATATATATATATATATGTGTGTAGATATATATATATATATATATATATACATTTATATATATGTATTTATATGACACATCATCATACACCTTGTTCAAAACTCCTCTTGTTCATGTGTCAACCATTGTTGATGCCGTAATTTGAAGCTGGAACAAAAAATAATTATCTAACAATAATAACTCAAAAAAGAACTAACCCCCTTTATGCTGCTGCTGGACTCTCAACTGCCAATCCACAAGTATGCGGGCCATCAGTGTTGGGGGGGTTAGCATGCAGTGCATGCATTTCCCATGTTGGGAAGAGTGGCCGAGCTCGACTTCTGCTGTCTTCTTGTTCCAGTGTTGTAGCGCCTTCCTCCGTCTTCCTGTAATGGATGCTGTACCGCTTCCTAGACCCCCAGGGTCTGCATCTTCTTTGCAAAGGCCTTCCAGATGTTTTTTTCTGTTGGACATTGACCAGTATGGATACAAAAATGAAAGGGAAAAAACTTATTTTTTGAGGTTTTGTTTGTTAACACAATTTTGATAAATCTGTCACCAGCATTCCTAAAACGTTTGAGCATATTTTTAAAATGTATTTCTTACATGAAACCAAAATTTTGCATTGACCTGTTGAGTACCCTTATTCATTTTCATGTCCTTATTTTACAAATCCAGGTCATTAACATCATCCATGCCAGGAGTCTGAAACATTTTCTATAGTGAGAGCTATTTCTGATCATTAAAAAACATTGTGATCTTCTGACGGCTAAACAACATGCGCATTTTTACCACTCCCCCATGCCCAGCTTAATTGGCCTAATGTTTAATATTTGAGTGAGAGTGTAGTCTTTAGTGATGTATGAACATGTATGGATTGGAATGGGATATATTTGTATGGGTGACTGAGGGCCAGTGATGTATGTCATTGCAAGACAAAACATACCTTTCACTATATGTGGCACTGCTGCATGTATTACACAAACATATACTGTTTATTTGGAAAATGGGAGAGATTTAAAGTGCAGAAAATTATCCTGCAGACAAGCTTATAACCATACCTGCCAAGTTTCCTAGGTCCATGCATGATGTGCTGCTCTAGTCCAGATTTTTTCCTTTGAATTGTTTGACTTATTGCCCTGTTTTATAATGGAATAAACAATACTACAAGCCCCAAAATTAAAATATAAAAACTGGACTGGAGCAGCCCAACAGGCATAAACCTAGGAAACTTGGCATGGTTGCATAATATGAATAATTTTTCTGCACTTTACATTTCTCTCATTTGAACATATGACTGTGTTTTACACTTATACTTATGTCACCGTGTCTACTAGCCACTGGGAGTAAGGGGCATGCAGTTTGTAAAAACACAACTTTGAAATGTGAGTAAATTGTAAGGAAGTGTTACCTTAATCATCAAGGTCATTTCAATTTAGTGACTTTTAAGAGTATACAGAAACAAATATTTTGTTCATTGAGAAATACATTTTCTTTTTACACATTTATCTCTTCCTCTGGTGAGGCATGCAGCTGGATGTACAGGGACAGGGCTCTCATAGTCAGCAAATTGAGCTCCTCTGCTGCGAAATTAGGGGCACTGTCACCTGCTTTTCTGGGCATCATGGCTCCCAGAGGTCGGAAACAGCAGCAATCTTAGAGGAGGTGTTAGCTGCAGTGATAGGAGGCAAGTGAGTGTTTTGTTTTTAATATGCCGCATTCATGTACACGATGACTGGCTTATCCATCGACTTTTGTACATTGCTGTCACGCACGCTAGCCTATGGGTGTGTCTGTCATGGATTTACACCCACTACAGCCAACCTTCACCAACAACTGTCTTTTTGCAAATGTCCTAATGCCACAGTGAGGCGCACTAGGAGGCTGGCCTGTTTTGTAGTGGGTACCACACGTAATTACACCTTATACCAGGTCCAGTTATCCCTTATTAGTGAAATGTACTCAGTGTCTAGAAGCCAGGCTCTCTAGAGGTAGTTGTAGGCAGAGCAGCCAAGGCTGAACTAGGAGACATGCAAAGCTCTTGCAATTCCACTGTAGTCACACAGTATTCACACACATGAAAGACAATACTCAGTGTTACCAAAAAATAAAGGTACTTTATTTCAGTCACACAATGCAAAATATATCTTAGAGGCTATACTCCCTTAGGAGATAAGTATTATACACAAAATATACACTAGTAACCAAAATCAGGTAAGTAAACAGTCATAAAATAGTGCAAACAGTGAAAATCACTATAGGTTACAATGGGCCCAAGGGGGACACAAACCATATACTAAAATAGTGGCAAGTGTAGTGTGTAGAGGGCACTGGCAGTGTAACAAAACACCAAAGGTAAGTAAACTACCCCACCCCAGAGCCCAGTGATGGATTCCTGGACCTGAAGACCTATGGAGAGAGGAGACCAAGTTCAAGAACAGCTGAAGAGTCCAGGAAGAACAGGAGCCCCTGCCAAACCCAAAGAAGGTGCAAAAGTGAAACCTCCAGTTGGAAGAAAAAGTCAGAAATGATCCATAGAAGACAGCTGCGGGGTCCAGCTTGGTGCAGGAGATGTCCAACATTGAGTGCATGAATGTGCATGAATGTAGGCTGGTTTTCGTGATTGGATTCTGCCAACAAGCCTTGGGTCACTCAAGAAATGTGTTTGGTGGGAAAAGGCGCTACGCTGACCCAGGGGGAACCTGGAAGTCTCAACTCAGGATAAGGAGACAGAGGGGGCTCTCAGCACTTCAGAGCACCCTCAGAACAACTCAGGGAGCTGAGTATCACAGGATAGAGTGCTGGGGACCTGGGATAGGATGTGCACAAAGGAATTCTTGGAGAAGCGCACAGAAGCCCTAGGAGCTGCGAGACAAGCGGTGCACAGGGGTAATGTCTGGCATGGGGAGGCAAGCTCTTACCTCCACCAAATTTGGACAGATAGACCTTTGGACAGTTAGAGTCACTTTAGTCCATCACCTGTTATCCAGTATCCAAGCTAGTCATCAGGAGAGAAGAGCAAGTGTACCAGTTCTCGCTGCAGAGAGCTGCCTGCTGAAGCAGGTAAGTGACTCTGTCATTCCACAGGAGATTCCTTCGGTCCTTCTGGTGCAGGATGAAGACAAGCAGTCCTTGGAGCATGCACAACCTTGAAACTGTTGCAGTTGCTGGCAGGAGCTGAAGTTACAAAGTTGCAGTAGTCATCTTGGACACTTTGATTCAAGTTGTAGAGTTTCTGGAGCAGTTCTGCGGTTGATCCAACTGTAGAAGGCGAACCAAAGGATGCAGAATAATCCTGCTGGAGTCTTGCAATCCGAATCTGAGGAGACACCCAGAGGAGAGACCCTAAATAGACCTGGGGTTTGGTCACCTAACCAGGTGCGCACATATCATGAGGGGGCACTGGTCACTCAGATGCTCCCACATTCTGAAGGAGCTCTGGGTACCACCTCTGGGGTGGTGATGGACAGGGGAGTGGTCACTCCCCTTTCCTTTGTCCAGTTTTGTGCCAGAGCAGGGACTGGGCATCCATGACACAGTGTAGACTGGCTTATGCAAGGAGGGCACCATCTGTGCCCTTCAAAGCATTTCCAGAGGCTCTGGGAGACTACCACTCCCATGCTTGTAACACCTATTTCGAAAGGGAGAGAGTTTAACACCCCTCTCCTAAAGGAAATGCATTGTTCTGCCTTCCTGGGATTGAGCTGCCCAAGCCCCAGGAGGGCAGAAGCCTGTCTGTGGAGTGGCAGCGGCTGGGGCTGCAGTGACCTCAGAAAGCTGGTATTGCAGTACTGGGGGTCCATGGTGGAGCCCCCCTGGTGCATGGAATTGGCCCCCGAATACCAGAATCAGTATTGGGGTACAATTCCCAGTTGTGAGACACCTTACATGGCCATATCCGGAGTCACCATTATGAAGTTACATATATGTATTGACCTATATATAGTGCTCATTTATAATGGCGGGGGAACCTTTTCTAGAGCAGGGGTGCCCTCACAAACAGGTGCTATGCACCTAACCTTCAAGGTCTGAAGGTTGGATATATAGGTGACTTACAAGTGACCTGGTGCAGTGGAAATGGCTGTGAAATAGTACTTACACTATATCACTCAGGCTGTAATGGCAGTCCTGAAGAAGTGTTTGGATGGTCTCCTTATGGGTGGCAAAAGAAATGCTGCAGCCCATAAGGATTCCCTGGAACCCCAATGCCCTGGGCACCTAGGTACCATATACTATGGACTTCTAAGAGGGGTTCAGTAAGCCAATTTGGAGGGCATGCCAAGAAAGAAGTCACTTTCCCACAGACGCCCTTCATTTTAGATTGTGAAAAAGTGTATTTTTCAATGTTAACTGCGCCACAACCACTCAAAATGGTGTCTCATTTGTTTACATTTAAAAAAGGCAAACATTAATCATTTTTTAAAAGAAAAACAGTATGTGTTACTATGGTTACATGCGATAGTTGTTTTTTAATACTTCCATTTAAGGAATTTTTTAGAATTTGTTTTTAAACGTATAAATAATACATAAAATGTATTATTGATACATTATTTTAAAAAATGAATAGACATTGAAATTTTTTCATTTGAAATAGCAAAAGCTATAAAAAATGTTGTTTACAGATATTCTACAAAACCAAATTGATTTTTAAAGACATTAGATTTATGTTAAATGTTTACACATTTAAATAAACATTTTTTGTTTTTTCTTAAATGTGGACATATGAACCCATGGCCAGAGAGAAGACAACAGCCTCAGGTTTTTTGGACCATTTTCAGACCTTGCCATCATGTAAGAATGGGATATTAAAAAAAAAAAATAAGATTCAATAGGCAAACTATTACTGATTCGTGTAATCAGCTGGAGCCAGATTTTTTGCTTCATAATAGGAATCCCACATCAATAACACCAATAGTGAAAATCATGGCAGTACTCCATTTTGTGGCCACATGATCATTCCAGAACACTGTGGCATTATCTGGTGGCATGTCACAACCAACTTTCAGTGGTGTGCAACATTATGAGACAAATCAATAGCTTCATACAGTCTCCACAAAATGGGTATTTTGCTAATTTTCAGGGAGATTTGTGTGCTTTGGGTGGCATACCACATGTGGTTGGAACAAAGATGGCACACATATTGCCTTAGTGCCACCACACAACAAAGAACAGGTCTACTGCAACTGGAAGAACTTCTATTCAATTAATGTGCAAGTTGTCTGCTTAAATGATTGGTACATCACACGCGTGTGTGCATGTTTCCCAGGATCAAAACATGATTCCTTTGTAGTACACAACAGCAGAATGACCATGCAAATGTCACAACTTGCACCTGAGAGGCCCTGGCTTGTTGGTAAGTACAATCTGCCAATATAATTATTGGTTAATTTCTAGTTTAAGGATATATAATTGAAATATATATTTTGGCTCATATTATTTTTTAACTCTTACAGGAGACTCAGCTTATCCTAACTGACCATGGTTTTAGCACCACTGAAGAATCCAACAACGCCAAGGAAGTCTGCTTCAGTGAGGCCCAGGGAAGATCATGGAGGCCAGTAGTGCAGGCATTTGGGCTCGTTTAGGCCAGATTTAGATGTCTGGATAAGACTGGTAGAGCCCTCTTCTACTGACCCGATAAGGTATGCAAAATCACCATGGCATGTTGCACAACATAATCCTGTGATTGAACATCCCATACATTGCAGAGGATGGTGATCATGATGAGCCACCGGGTGAGGTTGTTGAAATGGCAAATGCAGATGATAGAAGTAAAGAGGAAGGGATTGATGTACATCAGGATGTTATTGACAGATTCTTCACATGTGTGCTAGGATATCTTTACATATTGTTACATTAAGGGGGTCATTACGAGTTTGGGGGTCTCAGGACTGCCATGGTGGCAGATGTACCATTGATTTCCCTGCGGTGGAGACTGCCAAATCATGACCATGGTGATGTATCCAACAGAACACAGCCAAACTACTGCTGGTACTGCCAGTGTGGTCAGGTCGGCGCGGATGGCGGTACACACCATAAGACCGGCGGGGACCATGTTTCTGTGGGACACATTGTAGGAGGCTGGCCTGGCTTATAGTGGGTACCTTGTGGTACTTACACCTTGTGCCAGGTCCAGGTATCCCTTATTAGAAGATTAGTAGTGTTCTACCAGCTTAGGCTGATAGAGGTAGCTATAGCAGAGCAGCTTAGGCTGAACTAGGAGACATGCAAAGCTCCTACTATACCACTTTTATCATATATCACTATATCATAAGAATCACAATACTCAGAGTTACTAAAAATAAAAGTACTTTATTTTAGTGACAATGTGCCAAAAATATCTCAGAGGATATACTCCCTTAGGAGGTAAATAAAATACACAAACTATACACACAAACCAAAACCAGGTAAGTAAACAGTGAGAAAAGTAGTGCAAACACTATAGAATACAATAGGATGCAATAGGCCTAGGGGCAACACAAACCATATACTCTAAAAGTGGAATGCGAACCACAAATGGACCCCAGGCCTAGTGTAGTGTGTAGAGGGTCGCTGGGAGTGCAAGAAAACACTAAGGGTGTCCAAGATACCCCACCCCAAGACCCTGAAAAGTAGGAGTAAATTTTCCCTACTTCCCCGGAAACACACTAAAGTCGTGATAGGAGATTATGCAAAGACAACAACTGACTGCAAAGCACTGAAGATGGATTTCTGGGCCTGAGGACCTTTAAAGGAAGGGGACCAAGTCCAAGAGTCACGCAAGTGTCCAGGGGGGCAGGAGCCCACCAAACACTGGATGAAGGTGCAAAAGGGCTGCCTCTGGGCAGAAGAAGCAGAAGATTCTGCCACAACGGAAGATGCCAGGAACTTGTTATTTGCACAGAAGATGTCCCACGGTGTGCTGGAGGATGCAGAGTTGTTTCCACCCAGAAAGACAGCAAACAAGCCTTGCTAGCTGTAAAGGTCACGTTTGAAGAAAATGGGTGCTGCCCAGGCCCAGAAAGGACCAGGAGGTTACCCCCTGGAGGAGGAGACAGAGATGGCACTCAGCAGTACAGAGAGCCCATGCAGAAGCAGACAGCACCCGCAGAAGCACTTGAACAGGTGTTCAAGAAATCTGAGCATGGCAGTCATCTCAACACTACAAAAGAGGGTCCCACGAAGTCGGTGGTCAACTCAGTGAGTTGAGCAATGCAGGACAGAGTGCTGGGGACATGGGCTATGCTGTGCACGAAGGATTCCTTGCAAAAGTGCACAGAAGCCCTAGCAGCTGCAGTTCAAGCAGGAAACAGGATTACTGTTTGGCGTGTGGAGGCAAGGACTTACCTCCACCAAATTTGGACAGACGGACAACTGGACTGTAAGGGTCACTTGGATCTAGCCCCTGTGTTACAGGGACCATGCTCATCAAGATGAGAGGGGACCCAGAGGACCGGTGAAGCAGATGTTTGGTGCCTGTGATAGCAGGGGGACGATTCTGTCGACCCACAGGAGATTTCTTCTTGGCTTGCAGTGCAGGGTGAAGGTAGACAGCCCTCAGAGCATGCACCACTAGGAAACAGTCGAGAAAGCCAGCAGGATTAGGCGCTACAATGTTGCTGGTAGTCGTCATGCTACTTTGTTGCAGTTTTGCAGGCGTCAAAGAAAGAGATGCAGAGGAACTCTGGTGAGCTCTTGCATTCATTATCTGAAGAGAAACCCACAGGAGAGGTTAGAAGGATTGGCCACCTAACCAGGTAAGCACCTATCAGGAGGGGTCTCTGACGTCACCTGCTGGCACTGGCCACTGAGAGGCCTCCATTGTGCCCTCACCCCTCTGCATTCAAAATGGCAGAGGTCTGGGACACACTGGAGGAGCTCTGGGCACCACCCCTGGGGTGGTGATGGACAGGGTAGTGGTCACTCCCCTTTCCTTTGTCCAGTTTCGCCCCCGAGCAGGGGCTAGGGATCCCTGAACCGGTGTAGACTGGCTTATGCAAGGAGGGCACCATCTGTGCCTTTCAAAGCATTTCCAGAGGCTGGGGGAGGCTACTCCTCCCCAGCCCTTCACATCTATTTCCAATGGGAGAGGGTGTAACACCCTCTCTCAGAGGAAATCCTTTGTTCTACCTTACCAGGAGGGCAGAAGCCTGTCTGTGGATTGGCAGCAGCGGTAGCTGCAGTGAAAACCCCACAGAGCTAGTTTGGCAGTATCCGGGGTCCATGCTGGAGCCCCGGGGGTGCATGGGATTGGCACCCCAAATACCAGATTTGGCATGGGGGGACAAGTTAATGATCCTAGACATGTTACATGGCCATATTCGGAGTTACCATTGTGAACCTACATATAGGTATTGACCTATATGTAGTGCTCATGTGTAATGGTGTCCCCACACAGTCTGGGGAAATTGCCCTGAACAATGTGGGGGCACCTTGGCTACTGCCAGGGTGCCCTCACATTTAGTAACTTTGCACCTAACCTTCACTAAGTGAGGGTTAGACATATAAGTGACTTATAAGTTACTTAAGTGCAGTGTAAAATGGCTGTGAGATAACATGGACGTTATTTCACTCAGGCTGCAGTGGCAGTCATGTGTAAGAATTGTCTGAGCTCCCTATGGCTGGCAAAAGAAATGCTGCAGCCCATAGGGATCTCCTGGAACCCCAATACCCTGGGTACCTAGGTACCATATACCAGGGAATTATAAGGGTGTTCCAGTGTGCCAATCAGAATTGGTAAAAATGGTTACTAGCCTGCAGTGACAATTTTAAAAACAGAGAGAGCATAAGCACTGAGATTCTGGTTAGCAGAGTCTCTGTGACACAGTTAGGCACCACAAAGTGAACACATTTAGGCCACAGTATCCCAGTGAGACAGGCAAAAGCAAACTGACACACAAGTAAAAATGGGGGTAACATACCAGGCAAGATGGTACTTTCCTACACACGTTATGAGGCTGTACAACACCAGAGTTTCTGCCGAGGTCACACCACCACCAAAACCCTGGTGAAAAACAATTTAATGAAAGGAAACACCCACCTTCAGGAACACAGACGTGCCCAGACCCAACATCGAGCCAGAACTCAAAGTCCTCCCACTGCTCCTGCTCGTAAAACGACTCCAGAACCAGCGACGGAGTAAGTACACTCACCTAGCACACACTGGAAGGAAAGGTATTAGTACACACCCACACACATCTGGGACGGCTTGTGACAGACACACACACGTAACCACACACCCATGCCTACATACACACATGTACACCCAAGCAAGACATACCACAGCAAACACACATGTGCTGTACACACACCAATCTTCACACACACAGCACCACCCCTGTCCAACACAATCATTCACAGCTACACCGACTCACACAACTACATCACAACTGCACCTACACAAACACTTCACAAAGCACTCACACTGCACACCTCCACATCACAACACATACATACAACACGTAAGAACACCACAATACCAATCAACACAATCACACTGTCATGCAGCAAAGAATTTGACGCACCATGCCCACACCACATACAACGTATGGGACATAGTCAACACCACACACATGCACCAACCACACAAGGACACACAATACTACCATCACACATGCAAACAATTACTATACATGTTTAGGGTACACACATGCCTGGACAAACATAAACATAATCAACACATAAAACACAGCAATTACAGTGGGATCAACGGCAGAGCCACACGCACACATGCAGCCCAAGCACAACTGCAAGTACAACCAACACACAAGTCAACACACACAAACCAAAGCCCACATACACCAAACAGCCATGCAGAAAGAAGCATGTTAACATCAAATCCAACTACATGTTGGCCCGGATGTATTTAGAAGGCTAACATGGTTAAAAATATGTCCAACTATGTAGTGAAATAAGGCCAGTGGCCAGTCCATGTCCATGCCTACAAAAGGACAAATAGTACTGCATTGTGCCCCTACTTGACTCCTAACTTCAAAATGACCTCCAGAGGGTAGGGGCATCAAGGGACAGGCAGGCAACTCAGGGTTTAGGGACAGGTGTGGAGGCGGGGTCTGGGCTTGGTAGGGGGTCCTTATATTTGGGTCTGGGCTTGGGGGGGTGGGGTCCTTGGGAGAGGCAGACATCTTGGCAGGGTGAGGGGCATGGACACCACCACAGGGCAGGGAAGGACTTGGAGATGGAAGGGCTGAACTTGGGGAGTGACACAGAGTGCTTGGGGGTCTCACGGGGTGAGGGTAGGGAACAGGGAAAACTCAGAGAGGAATGTTTCTTTGACACACAGGATGGTCAAAGGGTTTGGGAGTGTAGGGAGAGGGCTTTGTTGTCAGATGTGTCTTGGTGGATGTCTTGGGTGCAGGTGCATGCATGGAATGCTTGTGTGTTGGGTGTCTTTTGGGTGGGTGAGTGCTGGCGTTTAGGTGTTTTGGGAGGAGGTGCTGGATGATACCATGGTGGATGAGTGAGTGTATGTTGGGGTGGTGTCTGCAGGTATGGTATATGTGCTGCATGTGGGGGTGTCAGTGGTTGTGGTGGGTGTAGATGTGGTGTCTTGGGTGGATGTCTGTGGGTCTGATATTTTGCTGACTGTGGGCAAGATGGGACTTGTGGCTGGATCCGTCAATGATGCTGTGGTGGCTACAGGTGTGCCCGGTGTAGTGTCTTTGAGGGAGATAGGGAGGGGTGCTAAGGGAGTCAGTGCAGGGAGTGGATGTCGTAGTGTCTCCAAGTGGCTGTTGCTTGAGTGCATGCTGGTGGTGGGCCTTGTGGTGTTTATGTGTGTCTGTGGAAACCTTGTCAGTTGAGGTGGATGCATGCCTGTGTGAACGTGTGCTTTGGATGGGTATGGGTAAAGGAGTTTAGGTTTAGGAAGAGGTAGTTGGAGGGGGGAACGTAGACAAAGGGACACTGGCTGCCATCACAGTGGAACCTAAAAGGATCGCTGTAGGCCAGCAATGGCACCATGAATGCCCTCCAGGAATACATTGCTCTGTTGTACCTGAGCTTCCAGGCCCTGGATAGCATTCACGATTGTCAACTGACCCACAGAGATGGACCTCAGGAGGTCACTAGCCTCCTCACTGAGGGCAGCAGAGCTGACTGGGTCAGGGGTGCCTGCAGCGAAGGAGATGCCCACCCACCTGGGTGATCAGGCACATGCAACTGGGTAGGGACCAACAGGGAGGATGGTGGTAGTAAGGGGGGTGGTGGACAAAGATTGTGCTGGGGTGGCCCCAGATGGGTCAATCACCGCCAGGGAGTGTCCACTGGAGGCGGATTCCAATGAAGCTGTGACTAATCCAGTCTCTCCCATGGCACTCCCCTAATCTTCTGTCCCACTGGGTCCCTCAGTGTCACTTGTGCCAGATTCCTGGGCCCCGTGGGCTGCTGCTTCTCCACTCACCTGTGCCACATACCCACAAGTATTCCTTCTAGGAATACACATTCTGTGCAGTCAGACTTCATCATTTCAATATGTTTCAGAATTCAATGTTCCCTACCTACACATTCCCTCTAGTCAACCCTAAGGCCACTAAACCAGTACATGATGTAACAAGTCCCAGAGATAAAGGAGAGTCACACAGTTGCAAATGCAGGTAGGCTACACAGATGGTAGTGGACTGACATCTCAGAGCCACTGATGCAGGTGACAGGAGCTGGTCATATACAATGCTGAGGCTGATACTGACATCCATTGTATGGCCAGGAAGGAGTCACACAAGTGCCTATATCATTACTGCATCACTACATTACTGACATGAAAAGGCAGGGAATAGGGAGATTTACATCCAATGACTGTTATGCATGGAGACACATCGACAAAATAGGGTTCCGATTTACCATTTCCTAATGCTGATACACATGTAGCATGTACTACAATGTCACTCTTCCAGGAATGGCGCACCCAAACCCATTTAAGGCCCAGCAAGTCGCAGGATACAGTGATTACCCACCCCCTGTGGTTGCTGTGCTGCCACCAAACACCCATCCACCTCAGGGGAGGCCACCGCCAAAATGCGGGCCATTAGGGGGGGTCAAGATCCATGTCCTTCCATGCCCAGCATTACAGGGCCTCCCACCGCTTGTGACAATGGGTGCTCCGCCGGGCATTGACCCCCAGGGTCAGCACTTGCTTGCCGAATGCACGCCAGATCCTTTTTTTCTGATAGGTGTTTACTTGCATGATGACACAGACAAAAGGAGAAAGTCATGTAGACAGGCACCATACCAACAGCAGTGTACTATAGACATCAGACCACCAAATGCCCACACATACCCATACTAGTACATCACACACATTAATTCCATGCTCCCTTCATACATTTACCCCCTGACCAGAAGATGTACTGCATTCACCCTCACACACCCCTATCACACATGACTATGACATTGGGCTCACCTGCTCTTCTGGTGCCCCATACGACTGTCCATACAAGTGTAAGACCCCTTCCACCAGCTTCTCAAGCTCTTCTTGGGTGAAGGCTAGGGCCCTATCATCTGCAGGATGTGGCATGATGGCTCCCAGAGACAGTACATAGCAGCTCGTGTAGTGGAGGTCTTGCTTGCAGGAGTGTCAAATGAGCAAGGCTGCAGAAAATGGTGGACACGGTCGCCGCGTATAGGACAGTCACCACCAGCAGTGATTGCCATTGGGTCCCGGTCCTCCATAGACAGCAATGTTAAACAATGAGAAGTTGCACAGCCGTTGTGACCACCTACCGCCATGACGACATACACCAGCAGACTTAGGTCACTTCCATCTGTCCAGTGCTGCAGGACAGGCAGCTGCCATTTTCTGCACATTTCTACATTGATACATGCATTGATGCAGATAAATAAGTGTGCAACACACTTTTAACAGCTGAATGCGGAGTAGGCCTATGTTGTGCCATCTTAGTTTGACTCATACATGTGACATGCATGACACGGTTGCCTCATATGGTTGGTATGTCAACAGTGTTAGGTGTGTGCAACAATGATATGTAGTGCTAACGTGTGGAGTACATATCACATTGGACGATCTCTCCTTTCTATCCTAGATACCTTGTCATGAGGATTTTGAGACAGGCACCAGTGTACCATCCGCTAGTGGACCTTGCAACACTGGAAGAGAGGCATACAATTCAGACCTATTTTCTGAATCCACCATGGATCTATGTACCCATTTGTAGCTTGATCTATTACCTGCCATACATTGGGGGTTATTACAACTTTGGAGGAGGTGTTAATCCGTCCCAAAAGTGACGGTAAAGTGACGGATATACAACCAGCCGTATTACGAGTCCATTATATCCTATGGAACTCGTAATACGGCTGGTGGTATATCCGTCACATTTGGGGCGGATTAACACCTCCTCCAAAGTTATAATAACCCCCATAGTCCCTATGCCATCCCTCCACAAGTTATGTCAGTGCTACACTTCCTTGCCACAGGCTCCTTTCAGATTACAGTGGGCTTGGCAGCAGGGATGTCATAGCCCATGTTCAGTCTTGTGCTGAATGATGTACTGTGTGATTTATTAAAACACATGGACGGCTATATCGGGTCCCCGCACCGAGGGGATTTGCCCTATGTGAAGGCAGACTTCTTCGATGTGGGACACATCCCTCATGTGAAGAAGCCATAGATGGCACTCATGTAGCCTTGGTCCTTCCTATTGCCAATGAACAGGTGTTTAGGAACAGGAAAAACTACCACTCCATCAATGTTCAAGTGGTGTGTGTGACAGGCCAATACATGTCCCAAGTGACAGCCAAGTTTCCTAGATCTATGCATTAAGCCTACATTCTGAGGAACATCTATGTCCCCCACATGATGGCACGACTACAGAGAGAGAGCTCTTGGCTCATTGGTATGTATGCAAATGGATGTGTGTCTCTGTAGTGGCACCAGTCATCACAATTTGTCCTGTGTCTGTACCTGTATTGTGATAGGTCCTACTTTTGTGCACACAGGTGACTCTGGGTATCCTAACCTACACTGGCTGTTAACACTAGTGAGGTACTCTGCCACTGAAGGGAACTCCATTTCAATGAGGCCCATGGCAGGACGAGGCATGTAATAGAAAGAACAATTGGGCTCCTGAAGGCCAGATTCAGGTACCTGCATGTCTCTGGAGGTGCCGTCCTCTACAGTCCCCAGAAGGTATGCCAGATCATAGTTGCCTGCTGCATCCTTCACAATCTTGCCCTGAGATGTCGGATACCCTTAATTGCTGCTGATGATGAGGAGGCAGCAGGACCAGTGGCTGGTGATGCAGAAGTAGAAAGTGATGAGGAAACAGATGACGAAGGTGCAGCTGACTCTAGGGTAGAGCTCATCAATCAGTACTTCCAGTAACATACAGGTATGCTGTATGTGTATTTGCATATATACTATTCCAACATACTTTGCTGTCAATGGTCCTCCTGATTTGGATTATCAGTGGTGGTATAAGGGTGTTCTTATCCCTATGTGTGTGCTGTTTGAGGTGACTGTATGTGTTGTAATCAATGATGGATCCTCATAGGTTATAAAAGAAGTAGGTTTATTAGCTTAATTGTAGGTTAGAGATGAAGCTCAGCCCTTCTCACTCCAACTATCCACTCATCCAAGCACAAACACTGTCAACATTCCAACCATACAATGACCTCACTCACTGGCTGAGCAGCAGGGGACATTAAGGTAGTGGGGAGAAGGCATAATATAGAAAGAGGCCACAACAGAATGCATGTAAGCTGCTGGCTGAATATGTATCTTCTCTACCATGTGTACACGCTATGCAGGTTGCAAAATTGACATCTCCCATGGCAGCCCTGTTTTGTGGTATGTGTCCTGCATTCTCCTGTTCTCATGTCATTCCAGCAAGTGACTGTGTCCTGCTCATCCTTGGCACTCCTACCTATTGTTTGATCCATTCAAATTTATTGGCCTTTAGTTACTGTTCACAGAGTTCAGTTTAACACAATACAGATGGCAGCTAAAGTGTTTTGTGACGTATTATCTGAGACTGGTGATGTGGAAGTGATATTTGTTTTGCCCTGTTTAAAAGGCTATATAAACTGGACAACTATGTACTGCATATGTGCTTTGTGCCATACCATCCCTACAAGCATAATGGTAGTCTGTCATTACCTTTTTCCAGGTTGGATGTTTGGATTTACTGTGGTATGTGGCTGTACTGGTGACTCCCTTATATCTACCCTTGGCCATTTCTGTTGTACTGTGTCTCCTTTAGAGGATGCCTCCCTCTGCAGTCCATTTCACTGCTTGATGGATTAGGGGGGCAACCCACGTGACAGTTTGCAGACCAAAGATTTTGATGCGTGCAAATAAAGACAAAAATGCAGTTACTATGATTTGGAGTGTTTATTGAGCATACAGTGGCAAACGGGTGATGAGTGGGGTTATAGTAGATGGTATCCTTATAGGAGGTGGTGCAGGTGCTGGTAGCACAGGTCCAGAGTCCATGGGCCATTGGAAAATGGAGTGATGTCAGTGCACAGTCAACAGGGAGTCTCAGTGGCACACAAGAGAGAGTAATCAGGAGAGGGTCACTTCCTGGCAATGGGTTTGGTCTTGGCATCTGCTGCAGCCAGATGTCTGGATGGACTTTCAAGTTTGCAGCGGGGTGTTTCTTCAGTTACAGAGGGAGTGGTGCCTGAGGCCTGAGTTTTTTCTGGCAGTGCCTCCATTCCACTAGCAGCTGCAGATGTAGATGGCTCTTATGTGATGTGCCTAGTGGAAGGGGCCTGCTGGTGGGTGGGAGAAGCATGCAAGGTAGTGTTGATGTCCTTGAGCACCCCTGCAATTGTGGCCATGGTGGCATTGTGGGCCTGCCACTGCTGCATGTCTTCCAGATGGTATTCCCTCTGCAGCCTCTGGCTTTCCCCCAACATGGTTATAAGGCCCAGCCTGTCCTGGGATTGATGATATGCTCCTGGGACTTGTGAGGTGGCTTCCTGGTCAGATGACTGCCTTAGCTGCCCCGTCCTCTGGACCACAAGTCCCCACCCGCACCCCCTGCACCCATGTGCCTGTGCCCCTGGCATGGTGTGCTCACTCCCAGTGTCAGCAGATCCTTAATTGTTTTGGGTGTCAGGGTGTGACTCGGGTCCCTGTACTGTGGGGCACACAAGTGATTGTACAGTCCTTTGGGCACAGGTTTGGGGACAAAGGATTGGCTGTGATGCTGGTGCCACAGGGTGGGGGAGTTTGATGTGGGCAGGGTGAGGCAGGGAGTGGTAGACTGACCAGGGTTCCCACATGGGCCAGGTATGTTGTCAATGTGCAGACATCATGGGCATTGTCATCACTGGGGCCTTCATCATGAGGAGGGCTGTCTGTGTCTGTCATCCTCTCTGTGGTGGCAGTGGCAGGGGTACCTGGAGTGAGAAAGGGTTAAATGTTAGCTGTGTGATAGGTTGTCTGTTTGTCTGATGCATATAGTGGCTTGACTTGATTCCCAGCAATTGCAATGATAGGGCCAGTTTGGGTTGTGAGGAAGCATGCTGGACAGGTTGTTTAGTGCCAGGGGAGTGTAAGTTACTCACCAGAGTCCAGTCCTCCGGGTATTCCAGTCAGGCCCTCAGTATGCAGTATGTCCATGACCTTCTCCTTCCACGATGTGAGCTCTGGGGGTGGAGGTGGGGGCCCACCACCAGTCTTGTGCATGGTTATCTGGTGTCATGAAGCCATGGAACACACCTTCCCCCATAGGTCGTTCCACCTCTTCCTGATGTCCTCCCTTGTGTGGTTGCCCACTGAGCTGACCCTGTCAACTATTCTCTGCCATAGCTCCATTTTCCTGGCTATGGTTGTTTGCTGTACCTGTGCCCCAAACAGTTGTGGCTCAACCCTGATGATTTCATCCATCATGACCCTTAACTCATCATCAGTGAAGTGTGGGTGCTTTTGACGTGACATGGTTGTGTTGAGTGTTGGGGTGGATGTTGTGTGCGTAGGTTGCAGTGTAAGGTATCTGGTGGGGTGGGGGTGTTTTGTTGTGACTGCTGGTTGATTGTGGTATTTGTGTACAGTTGTGATGTGTGTAAAATGTTGTTCGTGCAGTTGTGTGGTGTGTGATGAGGGTGAAGTGTAAATGTGCCTATGGTGTAGGAGTGCTGAGTAATACATTTGTGGCTTCACGGTGTATGTGCTGGTCATTTTAGTCACAAAGGATTGTGGGTTGTGTGGGTGTGTTATATAGTGCGGTGAGCAGGTGTCTCTGGAGGGTGTGTGTGTGTGTCAGGTGTGGGGTATTCAAACTATCTAATGTGGTGTGTTCTGGCAGGAGTGTATTCTGACCACAGCGGTTCAGACCGCCAATGGTTTTCTGCCATGGTAGAACTGCTGGGGTGATTTGTGGGTAGTAATCTGGTGGCTGGAAGGTTGATGGAATGGCGGTGCTGGTAGTGGAACCTCCTCATTCCTGCCTTCCTGAGTCCTGGCAGTGTCGATTTTGTGGCTGTATTTTGGCAGTCTTCATAGTGTGACTCTTAATACAGCGGTCGGACTACCTCCAACATGGCTTTTTTTTACGCCTGTCACTGCAGCGGTCTTGGAATTCGACTGCCAAAGTCATAATGAGGTCCTAAATGTCAAAGCAACTTTTAATATCATGAGTATAAAAATCTGTGCTGAACATGTTTTTAGGAATGGCATGGAAATGAAATTCCAGGGTAAAGACGTTTGTTGATCAAAGTTTGGACACACTGACTACTGTGTTCATTCACATTGTTTATTTTTGGTGTTAGTAAATATGTCCTCATAATAAATCAATTGTGATATGACCATTTTTTGTCATGCAATTTAAATATTCTACTGTTGTTATTCTGTTTTAGGTTTCTTCACCATGTCATCTTCATCTGGACATTCCAAAGCTGTGACATTTGCAGGTATATGCTGCTATTCCAAAGTACAAAGGGTACATGGGTTAATCTTATGAAAGACACACACTTTGTATGTACATATCTTGTACAAAGACAACTTGCACAGTGATTAAATATACGCTTTTGAGGTTCCATTAGACTTGCTTTCTGTTGATTGTTGACATCAAGCCAAAATGTGTTGCTTAACTTGCTCTAAGCACATGTGTAAGTTGACCCAAAGCATACTAATCCCCCTTTATATTGGCAAAATCCTCATTTTGTGTTAAGTGTATGAAGCTGTTGACGTGCGTCACTATTGTATAACAAACGTCTTGTAGCACACCACTGGTAGATGGTTGTGACATTCCACCAGATACTGCTACAATATGTTGGAATGATCCTGTGGCCACAGCATGTAGTACTGCCATGCTTTTGACTATTGCTATTGATGTGGGATTCCTATTGTGAGGCAAGAGATGTGTCTCCAGCTGATGACATGAATCAGTGATAGTTTGCCTATTGAATCAGATTTTTTTAAATTATATCCTATTCTTCCATGATGTTAAGATCTGGGCTTGCAAATGTAAAAATGGCACAGAGCAATTGACTTATCCATTGGTTGTTATTTTTTTGGAAACAATGACAAACATTTCTTTATTACAATTGTCTGAAAATATCAGTTTTAAATGTGTTGTGTTCGTTATATTTTAACATTTTTCAAATTGGGAGAAACATTCCCTACATGGACTTTGTTAAATTACAATCATCATAACTTTTTGCATTTTAAAATGTATGATGGGAGGAAAACATTAATTACTGCAAAATAATACACCAGTCTTTGTTGGTTTTGAATTTACTTTACAGACCCAAATAAACAGAAACAGGATGAAAACACATAACCAAAGAAAATATAGTATGAAATGTAAATCATGGTGAATGAAACTATTATTGCAGAACCAAGATGATTAGAATTCCAAGGCACAAAATTTGGCATCAAAAAGGTAAATGTGTCCAGAAAATAGTCCACAAAGTAAATGGTAGTCACACTGGAGGAAATTAGGTTCTCCATCCTTGGTGGTGGTGGAGGGCTTATCATCCTATCCCAGTGGTCCGGATGAATGTCCCCTCCTGAAGGGAGGCAATCCACAGATGTAGGGACTGAGGTGGGTGCAGGTGTTTCCTCTTGTGGCAGGGCCTCCCTTTCTGTGGCTGAGACAGGTGTAGTTGGACCAGATGTTGTAGGACCGCAGAAAATGGTAGATGTTGCTGGAAAAGCCCTGCATTAATAAATATCAAACACCCTATTCAAGGAGCTCGCATTTGTGTTTAGATTCTGCATCTCTACATAGTGCTCTATCTGCAACTGATTCATATCACAGAGCTCTTTGAGTACATAGCCCATTATGTCTTGGGACTGATGAAGGGATTATAAGACTCAGTCAATGATTGCCTGAGTCACAGTGAAACCAGTGGCCTCACTTTGCTGCCCCACAGATTTTCTCCCATGAACCCTACAACTCTTCCCTCTGCCATTGACCCAGTGGCTGAACTGGAAGCATTGGTTCTGTCGGCTCAACAGCAGCCTGGACTTGGGGGGCGGGAGGCTCACAAGATTGGGGTCCTGTTCCTTTGGAAGTGGAGGTATCTATAGGCTGAGGTGTGATAACAGCTCAGGTAGGCAGTGTAGGTATGGGCTGAGTGAGATTCACTGGAGCTGTGTGCCCAGACAGACCAGATGGACCAGGTAGCTTCTTATCATCCAGACCTGCAGGAGTGGAGCCCTCACTGATGGCTTGATCCTGGTCTGGAGTGGAGGTATCCCCAGTGGTAGATACCTGTCCTCATACACCGGGTGCTGACTTAATATGAATAACAACAACAAAAAGTCTGGATTATACATAAAATTATTTTTTTTCAGATACAAAGGAAGCAACCTAAAAGTAGAAAGATCATTAATAGAATGGTTAGAATGATTGGACCTTTATGTGATTTTTGGTAATTTCCCAAACATTTTAAATAACACACTACATACTTCAAAAAAGACATGTCCTGAAAAGAAAGTTTACTTAAAGTCAAATATACCAAACATTCAACACGGGAGAGAGGAGAGATCAGAACTAAACCATTCCAATGCCTAGCAGGCTAAAATTCAGACTATTAAAACTTGGAAGGATTCATAGCATTAGTCATCATATAAACATTGCAAAGTACATTTGTTATGAATACAACTTACATTCAGCATAACATAAATGAAACTCTTTAACTCAACATACTTTGATTTGTGAACCCAATTACATCAGTTCAATCAAATAACAAGAACGTGACAACATACAAAATAAAATAAAATAATGACATTTTTATACGTAGCATAAAATGGAGATTGACAAATGCATGAAAACTTAATATATGTATATGAATTGAAGATAAGAGAGAATGACCAGCATCTCATTGCACTATTATTTTCCATTGACAAAAGAAAGGCATCCTGGTAGTTCATTCCAACATTATTAGTGCTTGTAAAATATGAACAGACACTTACAATATAAAAACACACATATGAATTATGTAATATGTGAAAACATACTTACAAGCACCATTCCAGCATGTTACATTATATGGAGTTTGGAACCTGTTATCTTAACTACAACAAAATAAGTTCAAATAAACTAACAAGGCAAATGCAAGGGATGATCCAAAAAGAATAACACATATTGACAACACATAATTGACCCTTAGTAAAATGAGAGATACTACCATAATGCTACTAAGTTGATGATAACAATAGATCTGGAAAATTTAACATTGGGGTTATATGTTTTACAAAGGTGCTAAACAAATTAGCAACAGCTAACAAGAGCAAAATTAAATTTGTGTTTAGAGAGACATTTATAAGTATAACCTACTAGTCTCCACTCCACCAGGGATCCCTGTCAAGCCTTCAGGATCAGCAAGACCTTCTCCTCCCAGGAAAAACATTGTAAGGGGGGGCTGGAATAACCACATCTGCCTTTTCTGAGCTATGGTTGTATTTTGTACTTGCGCTTCAAGCAATTATGGGGGTTATTACAACTTTGGAGGAGGTGTTATTCCGTCCCAAAAGTGGCGGTAAAGTGACGGATATACCACCAGCCGTATTACGAGTTCCATAGGATATAATGGACTCGTAATACGGCTGGTGGTATATCCATCACTTTAC
This sequence comes from Pleurodeles waltl, assembly GCF_031143425.1. NCBI lineage: Eukaryota > Metazoa > Chordata > Amphibia > Caudata > Salamandridae > Pleurodeles > Pleurodeles waltl. Next base: position 680,204,700 of record NC_090436.1, on the reverse strand, counting down.
CTCCACTTTTGGGACAGATTAACACCTCCTCCAAAGTTGTAATAACCCCCTATGTCTCTAATGATTTCATCCACCATGACTGACAATTCTCCCTCTGTAAAACAGGGATTTCTCCTCCCTGCCATTATGCGTGCATGAAATAAGGACCCGCAAATTATAGGCTTAAAAACATAGAAATGAAATATAAAGAGAGGGAGAAAAAAAAAATATTACCCTCATTCATGTGTGGCAGTTTCTGCAGCAAAAGCATTTGTGCAGTAGAATGGAAAAGGATCATGGTCTAAAAGGGAACGTGTTTTACATTGTGCTATGCAGGGGTTAACAGTTAGCTAAAAGACATCAGGTGTGTTGCTAGCATCCATCCATTAGCTACAGGCATAGTAAAATGTTGAACGGGTCCGGCAACTGACTTCCACTGTCAGGGATCTGCTGCTAGAACAATGCAAGTACAACTGTGAAATATAAAATATGCACTGCGCAATCCCAATATCATGATGGTGACGGAGTAGTGTTAGCCAGCATAGGAGTTTGCTGCGTTGGCAGCGGGAAATAGTTTACCCGACAGAATACACTCTGGGGGTCATTCTAACTTTGGCGGGCACCGCCAATTGGCCGCTCCGCGGTCAAAAGACCGCGGAGGCCATTCTGACTTTCCCGCTGGGCCGGCGGGCGCCCGCCAAGGGAGCGCCCGCTGGCCCAGCGGGAAAGGGCCTGCAACACTGAAGCCGGCTCCGAATGGAGCCGGCGGTGTTGCAGGTGTGCGACGGGTGCAGTAGCACCCGTCGCGCTTTTCACTGTCTGCTAGGCAGACAGTGAAAAGCCTAATGGGGCCCTGTTAGGGGGCCCCTGCACTGCCCATGCCAGTGGCATGGGCAGTGCAGGGGCCCCCAGGGGCCCCAGGACACCCGTTCCCGCCATCCTATTTCTGGCGGTGAAAACCACCAGAAACAGGCTGGCGGGAAGGGGGTCGGAATGGGCCAACCGGGGTTAATCCGGCGGGAAACCGCCGGACCCGGTTTTCTGACCGCGGCTTTACCGCAGCGGTCAGAATGGCCCAGGAAGCACCGCCAGCCTGTTGGCGGTGCTTTCCGTGGTCCGCGGCCCTGGGTGATTTTACCGCCAGGGTCAGAATGACCACCTCTGTCAATGCGGATGGATGTTCATCCGCCAAATGTTTAAATGTGGTGGTCGGAAATCCGTCAGCTTGAGGAAGCACTTGAAACCACTGCTACCTAGGGGCGATGGAATTCCCGTCAAGATCTCAATCAAGTGTTACTATAAAAAATATAGTAAAAATAAATGTTGATTTGTGATGTTTTTATTTGTAAGTTCTCATCACAATTGCCACTTTACAACAACAATATACCATTTCATCTGCCAGACCATACCGGTTGTGGGTATTAATCGAGTTTGTGGGTTTTTCGAGAACTCAAGGTACCCAGAGCCAATAAATGAGGAGCACCTTGCAATAGCTTTTCAGTGTGAACTGGGTATAAAGCGAATCATATGGTAAAATATAAAGAGTGAATTATAGCTATCAAGGAAACCTATGTATTTCTGACAAGGGTACAAAATATGGAAGTTAGAAGAGGTGGTTATTGCACATCTCTAAATTTGTGGATACCAGCACTACCATGTGAATTAGATGGCATTTCTCAAAATACCTTCTTACACACTGGCTTATATTTGGAAGGCACAAATGCGGATAAATACAAATGATAATAACACTTGTGCTACTAGTCTGTGTTCCCCGAAGCCTTCCGATAAAAATGGTACCTCACTTGCTCACTTGTGTCGGTAGAGCAAGTGGCTGCAACAGGAAAGGTACCAATATGCAACATGGACACATCACATTTTTCCACTGAAAACTGAATCTTTTTTTGCAATGTGGCTAGCTGTGGATTTTGAGCCCTAGCTCAGCCGGCACCTAGGGAAACCCAGCAAACCTCTGCATTTTTTTTAGAACTAGACACCTGAATGACTCTAGACTAGGGTGACTAGTGTGGCTTTCACCAGGTTTTCTTACCCAGCAGCCCTTGCAAACCTCAAACCTTGACTAAAAAACACATTGCCTCATATTTCTGTGATGGAAGCTGTGGAATCTGAAGGGATCAACTGATTTCCTACACGCCCCTAAGTCTCCTGATAAAAATGCTACCTCACTTTTGTGGTTGGGCCAAGTGCCTGCGACAGGAACAGATCAAAACCATGGTCAATGAGTGCCCCTTTGTGAGGACTCCTATTGATGTTCGTTTGGTTTGTTCCTTTGGCACGCACTAGGCCCAGCCACACAAGTGGAGCAGACTTTTTATTGAGACAAGTAGGGAAATACTGGGTGGTAGGATTTTTTGTGGATTCCTTCTGATTCTGGAGAGGCACACCACCCTGTATTCCTCTGGTGTCTAGTTTTCAGAAATGCCTGGATTTGGTAGGTTTACCTTTGTGGCCGCAGAACCCAGGCCCAAATCCTGCAGCTACCCCTTTTGGTGATGTTGCTACATTGTGTCTTGGACCCTACCATTTTACCAGACACTAGGCCCACCCACACAGGTGAGGTACCATTTTTATCATGAGATATGTGGATACTGTGTTGCAGAAAGTTTGTGGTTTCAGCAGATTCCAGTACTTTGGAGTCCACCTACTATCGAATGTATGTCGGAACAACGCATGCTGGAACAACGCATGCCTGAACAACGAGGTCGGATCAACGACCGCGTTGTTACCACTAATGCCTTTACCACGAGTGTCTTAACAACAAATTTTCGTTGTAAAGGCATTCCTAGTAAAGGCATTAGTTATAGTCATGCATGGTTCCAGCATGCGTCCCTCCTGGCCCCCCGCCCCACCCCTGAAAATTACGGAGACCCCCCGACCCTCTCCCCTAAAACAACGCCAACATCCCACCCTTGCCCTTAAAACTACCCCAACCCCCACCTCATCCCTAAAATTACTGCGACCCCCACCCTACCACTAAAACAACCCCAACCCCCACCCCATCCCTGAAACCTAAAGTACCCCAAACCCCCATCCCTAAAACCTAAAACCACCTGTCCATAAAACTACCCCGAGCCCCCAACCCCGCCCCTAAAATTACCCGACCCCCCAACCCACCCCTAAAACCTAAAACCACCCCAACCCCCACCCCATCCCCAAAACCTAAACTACTCCAACCCCCACCCCTAAAACCTTAAATCACCCCAACACCCCCACCCCTAAAACTACCCTAAGGCCCCCACACTGCCCCAAAAACCTAAACCCCCACCCACCCCCACCCCGTGCCTTAAAATTACCCGACCCCCAACCCACACCTAAAACCTAAATTAACCCCAACCCCCACCACAAAAAAACAACCCCAAACCCCACCCCATCCCTAAAACCTAAACTACCCCAACCCCCACCCCTAAAACCTAAAACCACCCCAACACCCCCACCCCTAAAACTACCCGAGCCCCCACCCCGCCCCCGCCCCTAAAACCTAAACCCCCAACCCCCCACCCTGCCCCTAAAATTACCCGACCCCCCAACCCACCCATAAAACCTAAAACCACCCCAACCCCCACCCCTAAAACCTAAAACCACCCCAACACCCAGCCCCTAAAACTACCCCAAGCCCCCCACCCAGCCCCTTAAATTCCCCGATCCCGCAACTACCCCTAAAACCTAAAACCACCCAAAACCCCTGCCCCTAAAACTACCCCGAGCCCCCCACCCCGTCCCTAACACCTAAAACCCCCCAACCCGCCCCTAAAATTACCCGACCCCCCAACCCACCCCTAAAACCTAAAACCAACCCAATCCCCACCCCTAAAACTACCCGAGCCCCCACCCCACCCCTAAAACCTGAAAACCCCCAACCCCCGCCTCTAAAACCACCCCGACCCCCCCTTCCCCACCCCTAAACCTAAACGCCCCTAAAAGAAAAAATAAACCGACCCACTCCCCTAAACCACTCTTAACCGCCCGATGCCCCCTGCCCTAAAACTAAAAATACCCCATCCCCCACCCCTGCCCCTAAAACTAAAACCCCCACCCCACCCCTAAAACTAAAAATAGCCCGACCCCCAACCCCTTAAACAGCCTCACTTACCTGACTCATTGCGTCGTCCTCCTCAACGACTCCTTTCTTCTGTACCTTAACCACGCATGTGCGTGTTTCAGCACATGCGTGGTTAACGCACAAAACAACGATGTTCCGCTTTCGTTGTCCATGAATTTGTTGTTACGGAGTCGTGGTTCAGGGCGTTTCCCCCCATTGTCTAGTTTATGAAAATATCTGGAGTTGTTAGATTTTCCCTAGAGATGATGTGCACCCTGACAGAGAAAGACAGAAAAGACAAATAGAACTGTACAACTATCTATTCCTCAAGTATACACACATACTGGTTGGATTTGGTATATGGGTGTGTGAAAAGTAAAATTTAAATTTTAGTAGCAAAAGATTTCAAAGACTGCTTTACAGGCCAATCACACACCTTTCATGTGAGACACACACAAAATCATTCCTGCCACCAGCTGTGGGCCCAGTACTTTACAACACTCACATCAACATACGGCACCAATCAAGGGCCTATCATTTTCATAAACTCACAGGATTGACACAACAATCACATAACTTGGTAGCTGATGGATTGTGTGGACTGGCGTTTGGCTGGGAGTGTGTGTAGTGACCAGCAGCAAGTCACTACACACACCCACAAACACACACACACACTACACTACCAGTCAAATGCCAGCTCACACACACCACCAGTCAGATGCCAGTTCAGACACAAAAATCACACCACCTGGAAGCTGGTGGAATGTGTGGACTTGCGTTTCAGGGATGGTATGTGTGTTTAGTGGGTTGCTGTTGGTCACAACACATACACTGGCAGCCAAACATCAGTCCACACATGCCGTCAGCCACAAACACACCACCAGCCAAACTCCAGTCTATACACTCTGTCCGCCAAGCACCAGCCTACACACACCACCAGCCACTTGACAGTCAACGTCCACTGCCAGCTTATGCACACTGCCAGCCAAGTGCCAGTCCACACACACTGCCAGCCAAGCACCAGTCCATACACACTGTCAGCCAAGCGCCAGTACACACACACCACCAGCCAAGCACCAGTCTACACACACTGCTATCATTTTTTTTTAACAAACAAGAAAACACAAACCAGTTTTGAGGTGAAAAGCCAACTATGACTACCAACACAACAGGTTAAAAAAAATACATCAAACAACCGTCAACCATGAAACTGAATAGAAAATATCAAACAATACAGACCAGCCAGTTCACTTTCACTCCCATCGTTACTCCCAAAATTTGAGTTGCATATGGTATGATTTAAAATATGAGGGCACACATAGCCCAGTTTCAGAAGGACTCTGTGGGCAGTACATACAACTCTCTTCTGTACACCTCTTCAGACACAGACTATGGGGGTCATTATGACCCCAGCGGTAGGTGGTAATGTGGGGGTAGTACCGCCAACAGGCTGGCAGTACATACCGCCACATTATGACATTAGCGTGTTAGCTGCAGCCAACCCGCAAATTTACCATTCCTACTGCCATGACAGTAACAGCTGCCGTGCCGGAGATAACAATCTCCAGCCCAGCGGCTGCTATAGTACCGCCGGCAGCATCTTGAGCCAGCCTACCATCATGGTTTTGTGGCGTTAGCAATGCTACAAAAACCATGGCGGTAGGCCCTACTAGTGACAGGGAATATTTTCCCTGTCACTAGTAGGACACTCACTCACCTCCACAAACACTCCCCAGACACCCCACACCCCCATGTATGCTTCCCCCCTCTGATCCACCACCCCCATACACGTACACACTTGCAGACACGCACCACGCATACACCCACTCACTCACACTGGCATACACACATTCATTCACGCATACATCCATTCATGCTCTCACACATCCATAAACACATTCAGACTGACATGCAGACACGCATTCACATTTCCATTCTTACACTCATTCACAAACATGCATACACCCACGCAAACAACACTACACACACAGACGCATTCACACACACACTCACACATTCATGCACACAACCCCCGCACACACACACACAACACCCCTCACCCCCTCCCCTGTCAGAAGCCCAGCTTACCTACATCCAGGTGGTCTTCCATCAGGTAACGAGCGGGGGCACTGCTACCACCAGTGGCACCTGCCAGCAGAACACCGCCAGGCTGTATCATGTGTCATGATACGGCTGGTGACAGTCTACTGGCGTGGCAGTGCTGGTGGTAGCAGCGCCACCTTACCAATATCCACCAGTATGGCCACGGCCAGATTTCCACCCTTCTTGTGGTTATAATCTGGTGAACAGATGGTAGCCGCGGTGACGATCTTTTGGCGCCCGTCACCACGGCAGTAGGCGGTTTATACCTCCAATATCTTAATGTGGGCCAACATCTCCTACACAAAAATTTTGTTTGGGTATGGGAGGAATGTAATCAGGAAATTGGTGATCTTTCAATCTAGCCACATCCTTCTCCACTCCAACTCTAGCAACACTTGCCTGCTCAACTACAACAAAGCTACCTATTACTGACTGCTGAAACTGAATAAAAGCTATCTTTGAATCTGGAGAACATTCCTTGAATACAACAAAAGCATTGAAAGTTGTCAAATGAAACAGATGAAGAGACAACTTCTCAGACCTACTAACGGCACTGTAAGGGTCCAACTTCTGATCTCCTCTATCTACACCCTCCATGTGCTTATTGTAGTCTAAAATGCAAACATGTTTGTGCACTTCACAAACCCCAAACAGTTACAGGTGAAGTACTTTTATCATCAGTGGTTGTCAGCATGTGGATGTCTCTCCTGTCTGAAAATTGCACAGCTAGAAGTTCATCACTACACAAGGCACTGCATCTCTTTGGGGTAACCTTTATGGTTAGAGCTAATTGTGCCACATGCAACAGTGTCCACTTTGAAAAATTCCTTGAACAATTGCACACCAATATAGAAGTTATTTACATATAAATGGTGATTTTTGTTAAAAAGTCCTCTACCAAGTTCCCACACAATTTTCTCACACACTTCAAAATTTGACAGAAACCCAGGGAGGCAATAGAATAATTCCTACTATTGTAACAGCAACTTTGGAAAAACGGAAAACCACTTTGTACGAAGGCTACTTAAAATACCGACAAGAACTCCTCTAGTCCCTGTTTTCCTTGATATTAATCTTAAAAGAGCAGACCATCAAGCATTATTAAGACCACTGCTGTATTTGGTCAGGTTATGGGTAACCCCGGAGTTGAGTGATTACAAGAGTGGATTGACTGAATTAATTCAGATAGATGGTCATATGAATACCCCTTGGTTAAAATATGTATCTAAGTGGTTTGAGAGATTAGGTTTATCACATCTATGGGAAGTTCCTCAGAATATGACAACATGTACCAAGAAATATGTAAAGGACACTTTTTGGTCTTATGTCAACGGAGAGCTATTGCATAATTCATCGATTGGTATTCTGACTTTGAATTTTTTGAACATAAAAGATACACCTAAATTCGAACAATTTTTGGATGAGGTCGGTCCTCCACTGGCAAAAACACTATGGGGGTTATTCTAACTTTGGAGGAGTGTTAATCCGTCCCAAAAGTCACGGTAAAGTGACGGATATACCACCAGCCGTATTACGAGTTCCATGGGATATAATGGACTCGTAATACGGCTGGTGGTAAATCCGTCACTTTTCCGTCACTTTTGGGACGGATTAACACCTCCTCCAAAGTTAGAATAACCCCCTATATCTACAGTTTAGGTATGGGGTCTTACAGATTAATGCTTACACATGCAATTGGGGAGGGGTAAAAGGTTGTGAATTGTGCACCCTCTGTACTTCAGGGGCTAAAGAAGATGTTGTTCATCTACTCTTCTTTTGCCCAGTATACAAGAAACCAAGGGATTGTTGGATCAAACCCGTTTGTAAATATGTGGGGATTAGATCCTACAAAGAAGCAGAGCGCATATTTCAGTCCAATACTTCACAATTAGTGGTGTTTGGCACGAGTAGATTTTTATTTAATGTGTACCTTATCAGAAAACGACTTGGTCACAAACTGTAATACTTTGTTAGGTGGCCCGCTCTTCCCCTTCCTTGTAAAGATATACGATGCACTGTTTCTTCGATCCAAGTTAATTAATTTTTTAGTTTTGGCTTTTAACTAATTTATAAATTGTTATTTATATTTTTATACGCGGTACTGCTTAATCATGGAGACATCCATATATTTCTTGCCAACTGTATGTGTTGTATCTTATATTTAATTGTGAAATGTATATATGTATGTTGTATTTATCTCTTGTCTTGACTTTTATGGCAATATTTGCCGAAATAAAGTTTAACGAACGAATTCCTACCAGTATACACCATGAAATTATAGACATATCCAGTACTACTCCGACAGCATATACATGTTAATCCCATAATGTGCCTTCTTCCTAAGAATGTATTGCCTAAAAACCAAAAATCACTTGAACAGGACGAAAGACTCATCCACAGCTATTTCCTTTCCCTGGAACATAGATCTCTGAAAATCATTCTACAAAATGATCAAGGACAGCCCAAATCGAGAAGAGTCAGTCACAATAAGGATGATCCAGTGGAAATGCTGAAGCATTCTCAACAAAATGCAGCATCTGAAACAGAAGCAAACACTGATCACGACTCATGGTTGCAGGAAATAGAGTTGTTGCCATCAAGCACTGGTGGACCAATATGAAGACAGCAACGGCTTCCTTATCAATCCCATCAAAAAAGTAAAACCCCATAACTTCTTCAACTCATCCAGATTTGTAGGAATCCACTGGGTAGCTGTAGAGTGGGGTTTAAGTCTGGCACTGTTTTCCCTCGATTACTGTTCTGCATACAAGTTAGTCTGGTAAATAATCACATCCGAAAATACATCATCCATAAGCAGCTGAAAGAAATTTATAGGCAAAACGTTCAGTATTGACTCTACACCATGCAACAACACTAAAGGCACGAAACACAAGCTGCACCATGTTTGGGGCAACCCAGAGTTCAGGCTGCAATCCATATTCCTCTTGCTGCACTATTGGCATATGAGTGTCCTTCTCTAACAGAGACACTTCCTCCACACAGATAGTGGCTTCATAATCAGATGAATCCTCTTGAACAGAAAATTCACTGTCAGAATCTTGGACTTCGTCCTCTACCTCAGATGCAGAGTCTGTTTCAGAACCATGGTCAGAGGGAGATTCAAAAAGCAAACCATCAACCTGCCGAGCAGTTAACCTACAGTCAGCTATAATACTTACTAATAAAAGTAGCACAAGAAATAATTCAACAATAACCAACATATAGCTATCAGTTGTATCCAAGGTTGGATTCTCATTATCCGGCTCACTTAACCACAAAGAGCCACGAGAACTAATCATCCTGTAAATTTGTTTCCACACTCATAAATTAGTTTCAACACTCAGGTCATAAAATATACACCTTATATATGTATCTTTCTTTCCTCACTGCAAATGACCTTAACCTGGTGTATACTTTGATTGAGACACCAGTATAACATTAACGGCATATAGTAATATAGAAGGGAAAGTCATCAATACACAGCACAAAAAGACCTACATACCCCAAAATGTTACCATTTACTTGCGAGAGACAGTGATACTGAGGATCAACTGTTTCTACTCTGCGAGCAACAAAGAAGTCCCATGTATAAGAGGGAAAAAACACAATACACATATCATAAGGCAGTATAGAATGTGTACAAAGCCATATCACACAAAAACCTAAAGATTCAAACCTTGGTACAGAAGTCAAAGAAATTATGCAAACAGGCCAAGGCTGTACCCACAAATAGGATTCACCACCACAACAAAGGAAACAATAGGTTCTACATTTAAAAAATGAAAATGAAAACAATAATAAAAATAACAAAATAACTATCAAAAGATACTGATGTTCCCCAGAAAGGTGGTGTGACCGCCAAAAGAAAGTAAACCTTACCCCAGATGCAGATCCCCCACCACATACATACATGCATAACCTTATTTCGAGGTATTTCAAGTGTTACCACCCACCTTGAGGCCCCATCTACTCAAAAAAGACAAAAAAACAAAATAATATGGCCCTCGAGGGAGGCGACCCTTGCCTAAGCGGTCACTTCCCTTCCAAACATAATTCTCTAGAGTCTAGTGGGTCCTCCCCCCTCCCAGAGGACGGATCGGCCTAAAGATGGCTGATCTGCCTTCGTGGGGAGGCAGAATACCACAACAAAATGATACCCAAGAGGAGCGACCCTTGCCCAAGGGGCCATTCCCCCTCCAAACAAGTCCCTGGTGTCTAGTTGGCTTCTGCCCCACCTTAAAGGGAAGCTCAGCCTAAAAACACCTGATCTGCCCTCAGGGGGAGGCAAAATAAAGAAAATATAGCCCCCCTCTATGAGAAGTGACCCTTGCCTAAGGGGTTGTTCCACTTCAAAAAATAATTCCTTGGTCTCTAGTGGACTTCAACCCCCCCCCCCCCGGCAAAGAGGGCAACTCTACCCAAAAGAAGCCAATCTGCCTGGGGTTTGGAATGCAAAAAAATATGATTCCACCAAGGGCTGCAACCCTCGCCCAAGGTGTCGCTCCCCACAATTTCATAATAAAATTGAATTCCTTGTTTTAATACCCCTTCCCCTCCCTGGGAGCATATGAACCAAGAAAAGGCCAAACTAGCCCCTGGTGAGGACAACAAGGGATAAAATACATTGCCCCCAAGAGGAATGTCTCTTGACACTGCCCACAATTTCATACAATTATGAAATTGTATTTCATAATTAGACCCCTACCCCAGGGACAAATCGGCTGAAAAAATGGCGAACGTGTGCCCGGAGGGTTGGAGGGCTTAAACAGAGATGCAATATATTGCTCCCATGGGTCGCGACCTTTGTTCAAGGGGTCGGATTCCTGCAATTTCATAATATAACCCCTGCCATCTTGTGGGTTTTAACCACCATCACCTCCCCGGGAAGCAGATCAGCTGACCAAAATGGCCAAACTTGCCCCTGGGGGTGCAAAAAACGGATAATAAATGCCCCCATTGGGAGCAACCCTTGCCTAAGGGGCAGCTCCCCAAATGAGAAAAAAAGCCCTGTTGGTCTATTGAATTGGATTCCTGCCCCAGGATTGCAGCCCCACTCATGATTGTGGATCAGGAATCTACTACATACAGACACAGGGGAGAAGGACAAACTTTTCCCTTTCCCCCTGTGTCTGTACGGACCCTAAAACTACCTTCCCCCCAGAGAAGGATTACCAAACAATGTCATGGTTCCTGGTTATGCTAGAAGTATATGGCTTCCAGCGCGTCCCAGCACCATCTGATGATGTCAGTGCACCGTGCACAAATTAATGTCATCAGATTGCCTATGGGGGGGGGTGGAGTCAGGTGGCAGTGGAAGCACTTCCTCTGCCACCCACAATGGAGACATGTCGCCCGGGGCACAATGGAGAAGCACCAGTGCACCCAATATGGTTGGGCACTTCACTCTATGTCTATTTTGTGGACTACTCTTTCACCTTTACGAAAGTAATTGGCAGTCTGCTACGAAAATGGCAAGACTGAGGGCCTGATTTAGTTCTCAGCGGAGGGGCTTACTTCATCACAACGTCTGCCGAAATCAAAATACCATTGTTTTGTATGGTATTTAGATTTTGGCGGACGAGAAATCTGTAAATGTTGCGACAGAGTAATCCCTCCACAGAGATCTGAATCAGGCCCTAAGTATCGAAGGCACCCTGCTACACCTGATTACTGCCTTACATAATTATTCTTAGATGCAAGTTAAATAATCATACAAGTTAATTGTCACCCCTAAAATTACTATTGAAAAGCAAGTCTGTGTGGGAGCTCCACTGCTTTTCTTTATATATATTTCTGATTTAAGCAACTTCATTAAAAAAATGAATACATGCTTCCAAAACTCGGAATGGCTATGTTAGTTATGTCTTCTATGCAGTTGCCACGTAATCTGCTCCTAGACAGCAATGGGTTTACAGCGCCAACCCTACAGCTTTATGTGACTATAATCAGAACAAGACCCTTTCAGCTAATATCAAGAAAAATAAGTTATAGCCTCTGGCAATAAAAACATTGAAATGCAGCTGGAAACTGGGCCAGCACACAGGGGACACAGTAACTTGTATGTTTACTTGAGATTTTATTTGGTGGAGCAACTATTTATGGTGCACCACATCAAGTACAAATAAAAGCAATGACAACATAATCTCTAAAAATGTTTGCACAATAGTATAGAGGACGAGCCATTAAGCCCACTTTAACTCCTTTTAGGGCAAAATTTGGTCCCATTTTTGTCTTATCCCTCAATAATACTAAAAGAAAAAGATAGATAAACTAGATACAATGTTCTCCTGCTACTTAACCTCAGAAGCTCAAGTCTGCATGCAATGATCCGACTCAACTCAAATCTTCCTTAAATCCAAGTGGCTTATTTGTCTAAAAAAAAAATCAATGTCTTCTGTGACTGTTAAATATGTTATTTGAAATAGTTTACAAGAGCCTTACCCATTAAGAGGTTTTATGAAAGTAACAGTCTATAAACTCACAGGGCTTCTGTTAGAATCTTACCTTCAAATCAATCAACAATACATTGAGTATAATCTTGAGGCCAATGCAAAGCAAACATTTTTAAGATTCCCCCTACTATATATTCTTCTGAAAGAGTTTGAAGAGTCTAGGCGTTTTGTTTCCTCAGGAGTGGTTTCTCTTTTAGGGCTGAGGGCATGTGCCCCTCTGAAATTCCTACACATTAATGTAAAAATATTAAATAGATTGGTTTGTTTATGGATACTATAGTATCTCTAAACAAATTGATGCATTTAAGACTGGGCTGTCTGTCCCAAGCTGCCTGCCCTGCCTCGCTCTGAAGCAGGAGACAAAAGCCGGGCAGTAAATCAATTTTCTATAATGTGACGCACGACACAGGGCTGACTGCTTTAAAGCCTTTCACTTCCATTATGGTCTATTGCACAATCCACTTGTAGGAGGCTGGCACTCTATGTAGTGTGCAAAACTAGGTACACTGTGCAGGGAGTCCAGTCAACCACACATTGGTTACCAGAGGTAAAAACTAGACCACTTAATGCAATAATTTTTGAAGTAGCTTGGTCAAGCAGTTTGGCTAATCTTGGAGAAGTGCAAAGCATTTGCTGTACCCACAATATCCACCATGCAACTCACACGCTCAAATGAATAACTCAAGACCAATTTACAGAAATACTTCAGATTTTTATATCATTTTTAAGACCAAGATTATCAAAATTGGTTAAGTACTTTTTAAGATATGAGTTTTAGACGTTTTATTAAATGTAGTCTTTCTGTTCATAATTGCGCATCCTAGGTATCAATAGGCAAGTCACTTTTAAAAATGCATATAAAATTGCACAGTTATGTTACCAGGTTCCGCTTTTGCAGATTTTGTCACGTCTATTGGTGGGCACACTGTGCCAGATGGAGAGGCTCGGCAGCTCCCGGTACTGGCAGAAGCAGTGCTAAAAAGTCTCTTGGAGCAGGTGCAGGGCTACTCAGGGGGACCACTTGGAAAAGGGTGATCTTGCAGATTTAGAGGTGGTGCTTTGGGGTCCCCTTGGGGTATCGAGGTTGCAAGGGGTATGGGACCCTGTGGGCACAGCTGGTTCTTCATTGCAGGGCACTGGGTGGCTGGGTGCAGAGCGAGTCGGTGATCCAGGAGCTGTGCGCAATGGAGTCCTTTTGAGATGGAGGCAAGTCTCTTGGAGGGCTGCTTACAGGACAACCGTGGTACTCTGGTGGGAGGTCCAGGGTGTTCCTGAAGTACCTCGAATGGGGCTTCCTCCTGATCCTTTTTCAGCTCTGAGAGAGCTGGTTTTCTTGTTGTCTGAGGGCAGTTGACCAGTAGTCGGGATATTGGCACAACTTGGCCACTAGAGGGTACAGTGCCACCAAACTAAGCACACTTGCGAGGTTTATACTGGTGGTCATTGGTGTTTTGTTGGGTCCAGCGTCAACAACTGGTTCAGGAGATATCAGCCAGTCAGTGAAGTTATCCTCAATGCATTGTTGGTTCTTGTTTAGTTGTAGAGTAGTACCTCCACTCTGAAGGGAGATCTCAGGCTATTGGTGAAGCTTTCCTCAGGGTTTTGTTGAGGACAGTCCAGTGGTCAGCTCCTCCGCAGCCGCGACTGTCGGGTCCTAGGTGCAGCAGGCAGCAGTTGGCACCTTTTCTTGTGCAGCAGGTACACAGTGCTCGGGCTTTGGTTCTTCTTGGTGCCGTCTTCTTTTCTTCCTTCGAAATCTGATTTATTGGTCCAGGGATGCCCACTAAGTACTGAGTGTAGTGGTCGTTTGAGGGGAAACCTGGTAGTGTCCAATGGGACACTTACCTTTGTGTGGCTACACCCACTATAGTGACTACTTTCTGTGGGAAGGGTCACTGCCCTATACCTAATTGGCTATTTTCCTTCCTTCCAAGATGGAGGAAAATGAAAGAGAGGGTCTGCCTCGCAGGCAACACCTTAGGGATGGTGCATGCCAGGTGGTGCCACTCCTCCTACCCTTTGTTAGGTTTCCTGCCTTTACTCCCGCCAAAAGTGGGGGTTTGCACAGGGGGATGCCATCTGCTGCTAGCAGCAGGCTTGGGGGTCGGGTTTCAAGGGCGGTAAGCTCTTTGAAGCTCACCACCAGGACAGTGCACATTCCTGAGACAGAGGGTGTTAGCTCCTCCACCCATGAATGGTATTGTCTTACAAACCAGAGAGGCAGAGCTCCCCCCCAAGGTTTGTATGTTGACTGTCTGGAGGTGGCAGCTGGATAGGACAAGTCAGAAACCATGCCAGGATAGTTAGGTTTTGCCTGGGGCACCTCTAAGGTGGCCCCTGGGCACATTTAGGGATAAATCCAATATTGGTACCAGTTTGGATTTATCATTCTAAGTGTTTTTATACCAAACAACCTAGGGTTCAGAGTGGCCATCATGTAGCTGGAAAACTCGTGTTGACCAGCATCCAGTACATGTGTTAAAATGGCTGCTCTTTTCACGCCCTATGTCCCAGGTTTGGAAAGGACACAGTGGGGGCATATTGGTCATGCAACTATGCCCGCACATATAACATGAAACACCCTGCCTTACGGCTGTAAGACCTGGCAGATGGGCGTCTTACCCATATTAAATGAAGTGTATGGTAGAGAGGCACACAGGCAGTGTGCCA
Source organism: Pleurodeles waltl (assembly GCF_031143425.1). Classification (NCBI taxonomy): domain Eukaryota; kingdom Metazoa; phylum Chordata; class Amphibia; order Caudata; family Salamandridae; genus Pleurodeles; species Pleurodeles waltl. The sequence goes on along the minus strand of NC_090436.1, from coordinate 680,189,439 downwards.
TGTCGAGTTTGTGTTTTAGGTTTCCAAAAGGACACTCAGCCTGCAGTGGCAGTGCTAGGTGTATCTCGATGCATGGCCCTAGAGGGTGGCAAAATCAGTGCTGCTGCCCTCAGGGGCGTACACCTAGTAACCCATGCCCTGGGCACATAGGTACCCACTTACCAGGGACTTATAGTGGTCGTTAAGGGTTTATCTAATTGTGCCAGTGCATTACAACAGATTTAGAGAGCTCTGGCCCAGGGTACCTGGTTAGCAGGGGCCCTGGGCACTTCAATTTCTAGTACACATCAATATCAGGCAAAAAAGTGTCAAAAAGAGGCCCTCTCTCACACCACTATAGGCCAGTGGCGCTTTTGGCATCATGGTTTCGGGTGTCGGTTTCTTCTTCCCTGCGTGAGGGCAGCCGTCTGTCATTCATAGGCATAGATCCCACGCTTTCCCCATTTGTCATGCAGTAGGAGTGGATGCAAGCACATGTGATTTAGGGCCAGATGTAGCAAAGGGTTTTACCCATTCTGTGTCTATGGGAAAACTCGTTGGTACATATGGCCCTTAGTGCCTTGCCTTCGAGAATGGTAAGTGTTATAATGCTAATTGTGTGTTATTTTTATTGTACTGAGAACCCTTGTCACACTAACCTCCCCCATGTGACCCTGGCTGCAGATCGCCGGGTCCTTAAGAAGTGGAGCTGCTGTATTTGTTCCTTGTGAAACTGTTCCTAAAGATGAGTAGGGTTCTTGCTCCCTTGCGAAATGGATCCAAATATCCGAGTCAAGCGCAAGGTGAGAAATATGTGCTTACAGTAAAGACAGATATCTGCTGTATGGCAGTAAAATTGGCCCTATCTTCATGCTCTTAACATTAATGCCACAACCATGGATTGATATGCAAATAATGAATGTTAAAATGTGTGTAATGTGTGTCAACCATTTAGTTTCTCTTATTTCACATGTTTTATTCAATGTTGCATTCCCCAAGAGAGTTAGCCGTTTCATCATGCTGTGTTTCTGTGCATTCTATTACTCTTGCTTACCGCATACTTTGACTCGTGCCAGATATTTATGAGGGGCTTTGATTGAGAGCACTGGTGCAGAGGCTGAAGGGAATGCAAGGTGCCTGTCAGTGTGTTGGTCTCTCTGCAGAACACAGAGAACAATGGTCATGTATTTCAGTTGCAATGAAATTCAGTGTAAATGTGTGTGAAGGGGTGTGTAGAGGCAGTGGCGGCTTGTGGGAGTGAAAAGGGGTGGGGCAGCATGGCAGAGAGAGGGAGGAGAAATGAAATTGAATTAAAAAAAGTACCTTAATTCCACGCCGTACCGCTCCGTCCTCGAGTCGACTGCAGGCACAGGCTCCCAGCCTGCCCTTAGTCCAATCCTGACACTGCTTAGAGTGCCTTGGACCTAGCCAGGGCGCTCCTAGGCAGACTGGGAGCCTGTGCATGCTCTCTACAGCCCAGCAACACAGTGCCCGGCTGGAGAGAGCACACTGCATATGCGTGTTTGCTCAGCCCGAGACGGCAGGCCAAAAACACCTGTGTTCTGAGGGGAGTGCACAGTGCACTCACCTCAGTGCAAGTCACAGTCCGTGGCCCCACCCCTTTTAATACAAATCAATAAACATAGTTTATTATTGTTTTGTATTAAAGGGTTTGCAGGTGCTGGCGGGGGGTGACGCTCCTCCATCCTAGTGGATAAGCCGCCCCTGTGTAGAGGTCAAAATGCTTAGAAGGCAAAAGCAAAATGAAATAAAGTGCTGAAATGTGAATGAGTGCAGTGTATGTTTGGTGTGGTAAAATGAGGGAAATGCAAAGGAGTGCATTTGAGAGAGGGGGAAATTAGGGTGCTGAAGAGGAAAGAGAAGAGGTTGAAAATGTGCAGATGGATGAGATGTGAAGAGAAAAAGGATATATATATCTAATATAAAGCACACATTAGTGAAGGCCATACTCCTTTCATAGGCCTCAATAATATTTAATCCACAGTCTCACAGTTTCAGAATTTAAACATTTCCAATGTTAATTATTTTAGGTAATCATTGTTGTTACTCATTTATCTTAAACAGCTAACAACCACTGGCAAAGTCAAAAGTAATGACAGGTTTTAGGTGTATGCCACTTGTTGTTCTATATTTCTGGATGCAATAACATCTCGGAGAGAAACCAAAATACAAGCTGGGTGGCGCACTATGGGAATCACAGAAATTTATTTTACATGTTCCATTTTAGAAAGCCCCCACTTTTTTCATCCCACTTAAGATCTGCACATATTTCTGCACAATTGATTTCAGCCAGCAGCTGTGGGTGCTTTCTGATGCCTGGTAGAGTATTTTCTTGCAAAGTTGATGCTGCAAGCAGTGAATGACACAGGGCAAGCACATAATTTAAAGGGCCTGAAAATGTCGTGCAATACAATTTGCACATTAAAGTAACTGTTGAACGTATTAATGCAGTAAGATATAGTGCAGTTTTTAATGTGTTTATTATTTCAAGACTATACGTTCCCACTGCTTTATAAACCTTGCTTTCTCACTAATTCATTTGCTTTCAAATGCACCATTTGTCAATCTTTTTTCACTTTTTTCTTGGGAGGAGGCCTCACCTTGGACTCCATGTTTGTCTATTAAGCTTATTCACTTTACTCGCTACATAAAAGTTATACCAAACCTTTACGCCCCACCACTTTCAAATGTCACCAGCCGCCACTGTAGTTCCTGTTCTCCCCACTGCAGAATTTGTAATATCCAAAAGAAATTATTGAGCACATTATATGCCTTTACCAGGGCTTGAAGGATCAACACAGTAAATATTTACTACTAACATTTATGAAGCTATCACTCCGAACAGTGAAGGAGGCTAACCTACTTAAGCATGTTTTGTGACACAATCAAACACTTTTATTGGAAGTTGACATGATTCCTGGATGGATAGAACCTACGAGATATTAAAATCAAAAGACACTGCAAGCATAGAGTCCATTGAATAATTTGTTTTACATATATTTTAACTTAACACCTATGTGTTTTAGCAGTAGATGTGCAACAGGCCATTATAAAACATATATTTTGTGTTCAATGTTTTTAACAAATAATATGGATGTTTAATATGTCAGGGCAGGCCATTAATTATGTTTTCATTGTTTTTATTGCAGAATGCAGATGGAGTTTAATAATTAAGTCCACTTGATGGACTTATGAATATTGTACAAAATATATATTATGAAGCATTTGAAAAACTGATAATGTTTCCATACGTCAGCAATATCTATTGAGGTTTTGGGACTAATGTGGAGGGAGGAGTAGGCAAGGAAATGTGAGGCTGACTGTCAGTACTGTAAAGAGATGTAAGGAGGTAGCAGCAATAGAGGTGGGTACGAATAATATGAAGTGCATACCACTGAAGAGAGAGAGTTCCCTTCCAGCTGCTGCTTGAAACTGTGGCTGACCACAAGATAGAGATGGGATTGTACTGCCTAAGTTAAACTGTCACTCTGGCGAAGGGGCTGGATGGTTTCTGCAAGAGACTGCTAATGTAAGTAGGGCTGAAAGATCCCACAGAGCTAGACCCTATGACCCACTAGTCACTAGTCAGACCTTACGACTAACAAGCTGGACCTTGCCACCAACTATCCAGACCTCATAATCCATCAGCTACGCGAGTAGTTCTTCAAGGTCTATCAGCCAGACCATAAATATCCATGTTTTCTGACCCATGATTCAGATCCCACACTCACCAGTCAAAAAGCCCAAAAGACCCCACAATCTCATAAACCAACCACTGGAAATCACCCTACACATTTGCTAGCATTCATGACACAACTGGGTGTTATGTTCACAATAGTGAACTTTGGTCAGGACATTAAATAATCCATTAGTGAGACCGCAGCAACATATTTTCCAAAAGAGTGTTGAGTGGCTGTCTGGTGTGGCACACAATTTGGGTTTCCATTATGAGGTTTACCTAGTTTGAATATGAGGATTTTGGTAGATGGTACAAATTGTTGGATTGATTAATTTGAAGAATTGCCTTGTGGCCAGAAAGGAAAGAACATTTCAAGACATTGCTTTATTTGGATAGTACGTTGCCCACGGACTCACTAATGGATTATTGTGGTGCTAGAATTTTCACTAGTGTGTCGAAACGTGTTGACTGAGGCTGCAACAATCTAAATATGAACTGCGAAAAATAAAGTTTTTTGCAACATGAAATAAAGAAATTGGATAATTTGATTGGACTTTTTTTTATTCAGTGGGTGCCCTGCTATATTCATGAATTTATTTTGTAGTACTTCCCAGTGTCCATTAGCAGTAGCATCTAAACCCAAACTCAGAATATTTAAACCAGGCCTCAGGACACGTAAGCCAGGCTCATGAACCCACAAGCTAGTTTTCTGGACATACCATGAATTTATCTTAACACACCATCCAGCCCTCTGGACGCACATCTTACGTCAGATCTTGGCTCTCAGATTGAGGAACTCATCAGAGTGAACTCACATTCCACAAGTCAGGCCTCAGGTCCAACCAATCAGTCCTGAGCTCCCACCAGTTGAAAGTCATGATTCACCAGCCAACCCTCATCCCCAACAGGCCAGAACATTGCTCTACCTTGCTGGAACTCTGCTACCAAAACACAGAATTTACAATCCAATGGGCACACCTCATGACCCAATGGACAAGCCTAGTTACCCTGCGGGCTACTACCACAACTTTGAAGCCAGGCACTGTGGCAGAGCAAACTCTAAGCTTAGTGTCAGAACCACCAAGTCAGACAGTGTGACACATGAGCCCGGTCTCTTGACCCACCAGCTACACTACAATAAAAAGCAGCCAGATATCACCACTACTAATAAGACAGACAGCTATCTACAATCCGGGCCTTGTCACCATCAGCCAGAAATTACCACCCACCAAATCGTGATGCTGCTAAGAGGCCCAAGGATACAAAGGTCAGGCCTCAATACAAACTAACCAGCTCTCTGAACATACTGGCATTGTCTATGGACTCACCATCTAAGCCTATGAGCACACCAGACAGGCCTCAAGACACACTAGCTGGGCCTCTGAACTCAGCAGCTAGTACTCTGGACAGAGCATCCAGGTATCAGAACTCATCTTCAAGCTTCTGGCAGCAAATACCAGTCCTCTAGAAACACTCCCACAGCACTGGAACCCATTCCTAGATCTAGCCACTCAACTGCCAGTTCATTGGAAACATGAGCCAGGCCTAAGGACACACTAGTCTGACCTCAGGAAACACCGTGGACATAGGGCTATGGAAATATCAGCCAGAAAGCTGAACACATTAGTCAGGCCTCAAGACAAATGCTCTAAACACAACAACCAGTCCTCAGCTCCACCGGCCATAACCACCTGCTTTGCAGCTACTTCCCACCAGTCAGAATCCACAAACTATCACCCACCAGCTAGTTCTCCGGTCGCATCTGTCAAACCTCAAAACCTATGTCTAGATCTTCCCAACCACCAACAAGTCCTCATGAAACATAAGCCACGCTTGTAGGAAGATAGCCTCTTTCTAGCCTTGTTATCACCACATGTTTTTGAGTATATGTCAGGGTGTTTTTACTGTCTCACTGGGATCCTGCTAGCCAGGACCCCAGTGCTCATAGTGGAAACCGTGTTTGTCAGTGTTTTTGATATGTGTCACTGGGACCCTGCTAGCCAGGACCCCAGTGCTCATAGTTTGTGGCCTAAATGTGTTCCCTGTGTGGTGCCTAACTGTATAACTGAGGCTCTGCTAACCAGAACCTCAGGGTTTATGCTCTCTTTGCTTTTAAAATTGTCACTGTAGGCTAGTGACCATTTTCACCAATTCTGATTGGCACACTGGAACACCCTTATAATTCCCTAGTATATGGTACCTAGGACCCAGGGTATTGGGGTTCCAGGAGACCCCTAAGCGATGCAGCATTTCTTTTGCCACCCATAGGGAGCTCAGATAATTCTTACACAGGACTGCCACTGCAGCATGAGTGAAGTAACATCCACATTTTTTCACGGCCATTTTACACTACACTTAAGTAACTTATAAGTCACCTATATGTCTAACCCTCACTAAGTGAAGGTTAGGTGCAAAGTTACTGAGGTGGGAAGGCACCCTGGCACTAGCCAAGGTGCCCCCACATTGTTCAGGGCAAATTCCCCGGACTTTGTGAGTGCGGGGACACCATTACATGCGTGCACTACATATAGGTCAATACCCATATGTAGCGTCACAATGGGAACTCCGAATATGGCCATGTAACATGTCTAAGATCATGGAATTGTCCCCCCATGCCAAATCTGTTATTGGGGTGCCAATCCCATGCATCTCTAGCATGGACCCCGGGTACTGCCAAACTAGCTCTCTGGGATTTTCTCTGCAGCTACCGCTGCTGCCAACCCTCAGACAGGTTTCTGCTTTCCTGGGGTCTGGGCAGCCCAGTCTCAAGAAGGTAGAACAAAGAATTTCCTCTGAGAGAGGGTGTTACACCCTCTCCCTTTGGAAATAGGTGCTAAGGGCTGGGGAAGAGTAGCCTCCCCCAGCCTCTGGAAATGCTTTGAAGGGCACAGATGTTGCCCTCCTTGAATAATCCAGTCTATACCGGTTCAGGGATCCCCCAGCCCCTGCTCTAGCGCAAAACTGGACAAAGGAAAGGGGAGTGACCACTCCCCTGTCCATCATCATCCCAGGGGTGGTGCCCAGAGCTCCTCCAGTGTGTCTCAGACCTCTGCCATCTTGAATGCAGAGGTGTGAGGGCACAGTGGAGGCCTCTGAGTGACTAGTGCTAGCAGGTGACGTCAGAGACCCCTCCTGATAGGTGCTTACCTGGTTAGGTGGCCAATCCTCCTCTGAGGGCTATTTAGGGTCTCTCCTGTGGGTTTCTCGTTAGATAACGAATGCAAGAGCTCACCAGAGTTCCTCTGCATCACTCTTTTAAACTTCTGCCAAGGATCGACCGCTGACTGCTCCAGGACGCCTGCAAAACCGCAACAAAAGTAGCAAGAAGACTACCAGCAATATTGTAGCACTTAATCCTGCCGGCTTTCCCAACTGTTTCCTGGTGGTGCATGCTCTGAGGGCTGTCTGCCTTCACCCTGCACTGGAAGCCAAGAAGAAATCTCCCTTGGGTCGAAGGAATCATCCCCCTGCTAACGCAGGCACCAAACTTCTACATCACCAGACCTCTAGGTCCCCTCTCATCTTGACAACCGTGGTCCCTGGAACACAGGAGCTGGATCCAAGTGACCCTGACAGTCTAGTGGTCCTTCTGTCCAAATTTGGTGGAGGTAAGTCCTTGCCTCCCCACGTCAGACAGTAATCCTGTGTACTGCGTGATCTGCATCTGCTAGGGCTTCTGTGCACTTTTGCAAGGATTCCTTTGTGCGCAGCACAGCCCTGGTCCCCAGCGCTCCCTCCTGCAGTGCTCAACTAACTGAGTTGACCACCGGCTTCGTGGGACCCTCTTTTGTTGTGTTGAGACGACCGCCATGCTCAGATTTCTAGAACACCTGTTCAAATACTTCTGTGGGCGCTGCCTGCTTCTGCATGGGGTCTCTCTGTTGCTGAGCGCTCCCTCTGTCTCCTCCTCCAAGGGGAGACCTTCTGGTCCTTTCCAGGCCTGGGCAGCACCCATTATCTTTAACTGCGACTGTTGTAGTTAGCAAGGCTTGTTTGTGGTCTTTCTGTGTGGAAACAACTCTGCATCCTCCAGCACTCCATGGGACATCTTCTGAAAAAAGGAGAAATTCCTGGCACCTTCTGTTGTTGCAGAATCTTTGGCTTCTTCCACCCAGAGGCAGCCCTTTGCACCTTCATCCGGGGTTTTAGTGGGCTCCTGTCCCCCCCGGACACTTGCGTGACTCTTGGACTTTGTCCCCTTCCTTTGCAGGTCCTCAGGTCCAGGAATCCATCTGCAGTGCTTTGCAGTCAGTTGTTGCCTTTGCAGAATCCCCTATCTCGACTTTACTGTCTTTCTGGGGTAGCAGGGTAACTTTACTCCTACTTTTCATGATCTTGGGGTTGGGTATCTTGGACAACCTTAGTGTTTTCTTACATCCCCAGTGACTCTCTACACACTACAATAGGTATGGGGTCCAATTATGGTTCGCATTCCACTTTTGGAGTATATGGTTTGTGTTGCCCCAGGCCTATTGTGTCCTATTGCATCCCATTGTATTCTACAGTGTTTGCACTACTTTTCTAACTGCTTACTTACCTGATTTTGGTTTGTGTGTATATTTTGTGTATTTTACTTACCTCCTAAGGGAGTATATCCTCTGAGATACTTTTGGCATATTGTTAAAGTACCTTTATTTTTAGTAACTCTGAGTATTATGTTTCTTATGATATAGTGCTATATGATATCAGTGGTATAGTAGGAGCTTTGCATGTCTCCTTGTTCAGCCTAAGCTGCTCTGCTATAGCTACCTCTATCAGTCTAAGCTGCTAGAACACTACTAATCTACTAATAAGGGATAACTGGACCTGGCACAAGGTGTAAGTACCATCAGGTACCCACTATAAGCCAGGCCAGCCTCCTGCAACGCCTCTGAGCACATCAGCAACCAGATTGCACAACTCAGCTGCCACATGTGCAATTCTCAAGTTCTCACCAGCCATGCCTAGCAAATACCATCCAGGCCACTGTACACAGAATCCATACCTGCTTCTTGCACTTACCAGCCAATTCTCAAGACAGACACCCAAGCTAGGCCTAAGGATAATTAATCACCATGCAGGCCTAGAAACACACCAGTCAGACCTTGGAACTTAGTCAACTGGCCTCAGAACATGCCATCAAGTCCCCCAACAACACCAGTTAGCCCCAGGACACACAAACCAGCCCTATAGATATGTACACCATACCTCAGCTCCCTCCACCCAGATTCTGCAACTCGATAGCCACACCTTGTCACCTAAGAATGAGGCAGACCTCACTCCCCACCAGTGAGAATTTGCCAGACCCATGCACAAGACCTTGCAATCCATTAGCAAAACGTCAGCACTCAACACCCAGCCCTCTGAGCCCACCAGTCAGACCTCACTGCCCACGAGCTAAGCCTACGGACTTACCAGCTAGGCCTAGGGACAAATCACTAGAGACTTACCAGCCAGGCCTAGGGACAAACCAATCAGACCTTAGAACACAGCAGCTGGGCCTCGAACCATACCAGCCAGACCTCAGTACACAATATCCAAACTTCTAGACAAATAATCCAGGTCTCTGAACCAATGACTTAGGTTTCTGAACATACTACTCTGGCTTCAAGAGCCATTCATCAGGCATGAGAACCCATACCTTGGTCTTGCCACCGACCAGACGGTTCTCAGGACACATCAGCCAGGCCTAAGAGTAAACAATAATCATTCAGGCCTACAGATACAACTGTCAGGCCGCAGAAGATACCAGGCAAGCCTCAACACAAACAAGCCCCCTCAACACACAAACCAGACCTCAGCTTCCTTCACTCAGATCGCATGGCTCATCAGCCACACTTTGCAAAAAGAACAGATGATGGACGTAATGCTGAATGAATCAAACATTAATCCCCAGTCACAGATCTGGGTTCAATCCATTCTATGTTTGCTTGCCATGCCATTCCAGTTTGAACCCAGTTTTCAGTATTGACCCTGCTCCCCATGGGGAGAGTCCAGCCCAAGATGCTAGACCAGGTCCTCCCTGGAGCGCAAGCAAGTCGGAGACAAGCATCCTGGTACCGGTTTTGGGGTATCACTACTCCTCAGCCTAGCTAGCATGGAGTTACTGGATAGTGCCAGCGTAGAGTGCCTTGCCGTAGTCGATTCTGCTGTTGACGAGCGCATGGGTGACCATTTTCCTGGATTTGGTGGGGATCTACTTGAAGATCTTACAAAGCATGTGGAGCATGTGGAAGCAGGAGGACAAGAGAATGCTGATTTGGCAGTTCATTGAGAGCGAGGAGTGCAGGATAATGCTGAGGTTTTGCAAGTCTGTGGGTAGGGGGGGTTCTGAGCACTGCAGGCCACCTGGAGTCATTCCAGGTGAAGGGGGTGGAGCCCAGGATGAGGACTTGTCTGAGTTAAGCTTGAGGCAGCTTTCCTTCATCCAGATGGCGACTGCCTTCATCACATTGGGAAAGTTGCTCTTGGAGGCTGTGGGTTAGTTTGTGAAGGAGAGAATCAACTGGGTGTCAGCAGCGTAGGAGGTGATGTTAAGTCTGTGGCTTTTGACGATTACTGCAAGCGGGGCTATGTAGATGTTGAAGAGAATGGTGCTCAGGGAGGATCGCTGAGGCACTCCACAGCTGACCTCTCTGGGTTCCGAGTTGAATGGTGGAAGTCTGACTCTCTGTGTTCGGCCAGTAAGGAAGGAGTGAATCCATTTTAGGGATTTTTTGTGAATGCTGGGGTCGAGGAGTCTTGCGCAGAGGGTGTGATGGGAGACGATGTTGATGGCTGCTGCGGATGTGGATGTCATTTGTAACGGCGAGAAGAGTGGTTCTCAGTGCTGGGATTTCTTCTGATGCCTGATTGGGAGAGGTCCAGGATGTGGTTTGTTTCAATGAACTTAGAGAGTTGGGCATTGATAGCTTTCTCAATGACTTTGGCTGGGAAGGGGAGTAGCAAGATGGGTCTGTAGTTCTTGAAGTCCATTGGGTCGGCAGAAAGTTACTTCAGCAGGGGGTTGATCTCTGTGTGCATTCAGTCTTCCAGGAAGGTAGCGGACTTGATAGAGCAGTTGATGGTGCAGCAGAGTTCGGGTGCAATGGTGATGCCCGCTCTTTTGAAGATGTGGTGAGGGCAGGGATCCAAGGGTGCTCCGGAGTGGATGCTCTTCATGATTCTGAGGGTGTTGTCAGAGCTGAGGGTGGTCCAGTTGGGCAAGGTTTGCTGGGGTCTAGAGTCATTAGGTGCAGTGGCTGCAAATGAGGTGGGTGGGTCTTGGGTTGTGAAGCTGTCGGAGATCCCCATGAGAAGAGTTCAGCTCAAACTGCCAGGCCAGGTCATCCTTGGACTGGAAACAAACATCCTGGGACAGGTTTTGGGGTATCACCCCTCCTCAGCCAAGCTGGCTTGAATCCGGTGGCATTGTGAGCACTGCATCCACATCTGGGCATACCCTTCCCACTTAGGGCAACAAAAGCAAAAAACTGATGATGGATGGAATCCTGAACAAATCAAAGATTCACCCTCAGTCACAGATCTGGGTTAAATCAAGTGTTTCTTTGCTTGCCATGCTATTCCAGTTTGAACCCAGTCATATGCAAATCAGTCTTTACCCTGCGCCCCATGGAAACAGTCCAGCCTGGACTGGCAGGCCAGGTCCTCCATGCCCTGGAAAGAAGCATCCAGGGTCATCAACACACCATCTAAGCATCATAATCTAAAGCTGGATAGCTAGATGTTAAAGATGATAAAAAAGGCCTTTGGAAACACCCGACTGACACCTTCCAGGACTAAGGATATTCTAACTAGGCCTATGAGTACCTCAGCAAAGCTTCAGTGTTGGAGTCTGGCACTCTATGCAGTGCACAAAAACCAAGTACACCATGCAGAGGGTCCGAACAACCACATGTTAGTTTTCAGGGGTAAAAATCAGACCACGTATTGCTCTAATTTTTAAGGTAGCTGGTTGAGCAGTTAGGCTAATCCAGGAGATGTGCTAAGTATTTTCTGTACTCACGAATCCAATCATGCACCACACACACTCAATGATTAACTAGAGACCAGAATTTATAAAAATACTTCATACTTTTGTATAATTTTTAAAAACAAATTCTTGAAAATATTTTAAGTACTTTTCTTGTTATGACTTTTTAAAGTTTTAACAAAGTTAGTCTTTCTGTGTGAAATTACGCACCATTGGAATTAACAGGCAGTCACTTTTAAACATTAAAAATTGTACGTTTGAGTTACCAGTCTCTTCTTTTGCAGGATGGTCGCAGAGTTCGGTGGGCACCTTGTGCCAGCTGGAGAGCTTCGGGAAGCTCCTGGTTTCGGCGGGAGCAGCGTTGGCAATGTTCTTGGCAGAGGCACAGGGCCACCTGGATGGGCCACTTGGAAAAGGAGCTGGTTTGCAAATTCAAAGTGGTGCCTGCGGGGGTCCCCTTTGGCTGTCGAGGTCACAAGGAGTTGGGGGCCCGTGGCACACAGCAGAACCCACAATGCAATGCCTAGGGCAGCCAGGTGCAGGGTGTTTTGGAGGTTTTGGATACTGTGCACAACAGAGTCCTCTGGAGCTGGAGATAAGTCTCTTCGGGCTTCCTCCTGATCCTTTGTTAGCTCTGGGGGAGCTGGTTTTCTCCTGGTCTGATGTCAGCTGACTAGGACCCAGGGTATTGCTCTATTTCAGCCACTAGGGGCCTCAGCACCACCAAACCTGGTACAATTGGGGGGCACTTCCGGACTGTTGTCTGTGTATTGCTGGGTCCATCTGTGACTTCTGGTTGTGGAGATATTGGCGATTCAATGAAGTGTCCTTCACTGGTTTCTTGGTCTTTTGCAGTTTACCTGCTTTTCTCAAGTGGTGCCTCCACTCAGGAGGGAGATCTGGGGTGATCATTGAAGCCTGTAGCTCTCCTGGGTATCTTGGGGTCAGTCCTGTGTTTAACTTCTCAGCTGTCGCGATTATCGGGACTCTGGTGCAGCAAGCAGGGGTCTTGATGCCTCTTCTGGTGCAGCAGGTCCTCAGTTCTCGTCCTGGTGGTTCCTCTGGTGCTGGTTTTCTTGTCTTCTTGGAATCTTCTTCGAGTCCTTTTCAAATCAAAAAACTTGGTCTAGGGGAGCTCACTAAATACTGAATTTAGTGGGTGTTTTAGGGGGAACCTGGTAGTGTCCAATGGGGCACTTACCCCTAGGTGGCTACACCCACTATAGTGACCACTTCCTGTGGGAAGGGTCACTTCCCTAAACCTCATTGGCTGTTTCTCTCCTTTCCAAGATGGAGAAATCTGAATTAGAGGGTCCACTTCGCATGCAAGCCCTCAGGGGTGGTGCATGCTCAGTGAGGCCACTCCTCCTACCCTTTGTCTGGTTTCCCCCACTTGCCCCCACCAAAAGTGGGAGTTTGCAAAGGGGGAAGCCCTTCTGCTGCTAGCAGCAGGCTTGGAGCTTGAGTTTCAGGGGCTGTAGCCCTTTGAAGCTCACCGCCAGGGTGTTGCACATTCCTGGGGGAGGGGGAGTTAGCTCTCCCACCCAGTAAGGGCATTGTCTTACAAACCAGAGAGCTAGGGCTCTCCCCCAGGTTTGTGTATTGGCTGTCTGGAGCGGCAGCTGGATGGAACCATCCAGTAACTCTGCCAGTTAGACTTAGCTTTTGCAGAGGGCACCTCTAAGGTGGCCCCTGGGTACATATAAGGTTAAATCCAATACTGGCACCAGTTTTTATTTAATAATATGAGGTGTTTGATGCCAAACAACCTAGGGTACAGAGTGGCCATTATGTAGCTGGGGAACTCGTGTTTGACCAATGTTCAGTACAGACATTAGAATTGCTGCTCTGTTCACTCACTATGTCCTAGGTTTTGCAAGAACACAGTGGGGGCATACTGCTCATGCAGTTATGCCCTCACATGTGGTATGGTGCACCGTGCCTTATGGATGAAAGGCCTGCTAGAGAGGTGACTTACCCACAACATATGCAGTGTATGGTGGACAGGGCACACAGAGAGTCTTTTTTAGGGTTGCCCCAGTACACTCAGCCTGCATTGGCAATGCTGGGTGCATCTGGGTGAAGGGCCCTTGGGAGTGGCACAATCAGTGCTGCTGCCCCCAGGGCCCTACTCTTAATCTCTGTTGCCCTGGGTACTGGGGTACCCACTTACTAGGGACTTACAGGGGTATTTGAGAGTATAACCAATTATGCCAAGCATCGCAACAGTTTTAGGGAAATATATCTGGCACAGGGAACCTGTTTAGCAGGGGCCCTGGGCTCTACTAACTTCTAGAACACACCAACAGCAGGCAAAAAGTGAAGGCTAAACATGCAAAAAGACGCCTCCTCTCACATTCAGGAAATACCAACAGGTCTTATGGATGCAATAGCGGTGCTCTGGACACACTAGAAAGGCCTCTGGCCATCACCAGCCTGTCCTTTCAACACACCATCCAGGGCCCACTAAACAATTCCCTGGGAACACCACCTGGACCTCAGGGCTCAAAGGCCCTGCCTCTGGACATACCAACGAGTCATCGCAACACACCAGCCAAGCTTTGGAACCTATGAGCCAGAGCTTGCCCTCTACAAGCCCAGCCTAGAGATATACCAGCCAGGCCTCTGGATGCACCAGTTATGCTTCAGGATCTGATAGTCGTATGTCAGAACTCACCAGCTAGATTGGATATCAGAGTCCACCAGACTAACTTCATGATACACAGGTCAAACATTAGTTCCCAGCAGACTGACATCAGTTCCCACAAGTTGAATATGATGTTCCACCATCCAAACCTCACCTCCAAAAGACCAGAACATTGCTCCAATATGCTTGATCTCTAATACCAAGAGCTTCAATTCATGACCATCAGTCAGACCTAGCCTCAGCCTGTGAGAAATCAGTGTAATTTCCTTTGTGAAGATTACATGATATTCTTACAAATTCAGACTTTTTAGCTCATTTTTATAGAGAAATGCATCCTAGTGTTCAATTTTGGGAACAGGGATGCATTATGTGCTGAAAAATGTTGAGCAAAATTGAGTGTAACATATACAGCCGCCAGTGTAGTATTAGCCTGAGTCGTTCCCACCTTCCAACTGTAATCTTGTTGGACCTGGCATTATTGGCGTTGTTTCCACAGTCTTTTTGACCCTGTTCCTTGTATTTGTGACTGTGTGCTGGATTTTGTTTTTGCTGGTTTTGGTACTCTGGACACTTTACCCCTGCTCATCAGGGCTAAAGTGCAAGTGCTCTCTATCTAAATTGTGATTATGATTGGTTATCCCTGATTGGCATATTTGATTTACTAGTAAGTCCCTAGTAAAGTGCAATAGAGTTGCCCAGGACCTGTAAATAAAATGCTACTAGTGGGCCTGTAGCACTGATTATGCCTCCCATATGCCTAGCCCTATGAACATGTCTCAGACCTGCCACTGCAGTGTATGGGCATTTTAGAATTGCCAGTTCGACCTGGCAAGTGCACCCACTTGGCAGGCCTAAACTTTCCCTTTTACTACATAAGTCACCCCTGAGGTAGGCTCAAGACAGCCCCATGGGCAAGGTGCAGTGCATTTATAAGGTAGGACATGTACTGGTATGTTTTACATGTCCTGGTAGTGAAATACAGCCAAATGTGGTGTTCCTTATTGCAAGGCCTAGCTCTCCCATAGGCTAACATGGAGATTGCCTTTAAATACCTTTTAAGTGTAATTTCCCAGGGATAGCAGAGAGAGATATGGGGTCTTTGTGCTCACAATTTAAAAATACATCTTGTGGTAAAGTTATTTTTTAGAATGTGATTTTGAAAATGCCACTTTTAGAAAGTGGGCATTTTCTTGCTTAACCCTTATGTGCCTCTGCTTGGGCTGTTTGTGAATTTACTCTAGACAGTAACACAAAGGGAGCACAGGTGTATTCTGCATATCCTGATGGGTCTTCCTGGGCTACAGTGGGAGGGAGGAACTGACACCTGCACTTGAAAGGGCTGTGCCTGACCTAAGAAATTACAGACTCCAACCCCCCCCTAGAGTCTTGTTGGGGGAGGACGAGGCACTGTTGTGTGCATTACAAAGACTTTCCTTTGAAGTACGCCTACTTCAAAGGCAGAAATGACTATAAGTAGTGGGCCCAAAACCCCAGACTTTTAGAACACTTCTGGATCAAGAGGAACCTCTGCCAAGGTGAAGAACTGAAGAGCTGTGAGGTGGAGTACTGCCCCTTTGCTCTGTGTGCTTTGCTGGGTTGGCCCACAGCTATTGCATCTGCCTTTGAGAGGACAAAGACTGGATTTTGCTGTGTACTTTGCTTGCAAAGCTTTTTCAGGGGGTTGGATTGAGCTTGCCTCCTGTTAAGAAGTCTTAGGGACATCAAAAACTTCATTTGTCAGCACCTTGGCTGTCTTTTTGCCAAGTTTTACCAGTCCTTGGGCCCTTTGAAGGAGAAGCTGGTAAAACCTGAGTGAAAATCCACCAGTGGAGCTGAGCTGCAGCAAAATCGATGTAGCACCAGCGTTGCAGTTGCAGAAATTGACACATCACCAGCTCACCCCGACTTCATTGTTACAGTGCAACCGGGTTTTCCACTCATCGTCCCTGGGTGGCAAAACTTAAATATCACCACACAAACCTAAGGCTGCCTGTCCAGAAATCGAAGCATCCTGTAACCGTGTGGAAAGAATCAATGCATCGCTTACCCACCGGGGAAAGATTTGATGCACAGCCTCACTTGTGAGTAAGGAATTGTGGCATTGCTTGCTTTTCTGATGCACCCTTGACCCTACACCTTTATTTTTGATGTATACCAGGTACTTTGTGATAAAAAAACACATCCATTGATTGTTATGGATTAAGACTCTTTTTTAAAACTTAAACGTGATATCTTTACTAGAGTATGCTGGATTTTTTCGTTCGTTTCTTGTTTGATTTAGATAAATATTGACTATTTTTTAAACTGGTGTGGAGTCTTTTTGTGGTGTTTGCCCTGTGTTACTGTATGTGTTTGTACAAATACTTTACAGATTGCCTCTGACATAAGCCTGACTGCTTGTGCCAAGCTACCAAGGGGCTGGGCAGGGGTTATTTTTGCAGTGTGAATACCTTACCCTGACTTGAGTGAGGGTCCCTACCAGGACAGGGAAGAAACTGACTGCCAACTAGAGACCCCATTTATAAAACATCGCAGTTAAGTGAGGTTGTGTAACTGCTGGCGTGTCATGTAATAAGTGTAATGCCAGCAATTCAGTGAAAGTACACTTGAGTAAACAAACGTTTGCCTGTGCCAACTTCAGACTTGACAGAAACACCTCACAGCTCTACAAGTCCTCCTCAAACAAAACCCACCGACCCCACATTGGGACCTTCATGCCAGGCCCCTTCGCATCATCTATACATCATCAGTCAACTGCTAGACCACCATTCACTAACCAGACCTCATCATCCATCAACTTAACCTTCCCAACCAGACCTTGCCTCTTTACCAGCTAGGCCTCAAGACACATCAGTCATACTTCATGACCAATTTGCCAGATGTCAAGATCCACCAAATTGATTTGTCCCCCCCTAGTTGAATCTGAGAGCCTACCAACCAAACCTGAGCTCCCGTCATCTGAGCTTTGAGTCTTCCAAGGCAGACTTTGCAATCAACCTACCAGAACTCATCATGCCCCATTCACACCTTATCATCCACTAATCAGACAGAAGTATCCCCAATGAGCCACGCCTTGTGGCACAGCTGACAGGCCTCTACAGCCAGTCTGCTGGCTAACCAGTCAGGCCTCAGAATACCCCAGATGGGTATTGAAACCAGCAGTTAAACCTAGGGCCCAAACGTGAGAACTCAGGACCCACCACCTTGATCCTCACTCACTAGTTGGACATCAGCTGTCAGCAGAAGGACCACAGCTTCCACCATGATCCATGAACATAAAGTCACAACACAAGAACTATCCACCAACTAAACCTCTGGCCTTCTGCCAGACTGTGTGAGACACCAGCGAGACCTCGCAGCCCATCAGGCAGACTTTGTCCTAGTCATCTTGGCCTTAGCCCTACTCATCCTCGTCTTCCTTGCCTCCTCCTCTGCCTCTTCCTGATAGTCCATTTTATTTTGCTTCTCCTCTTCCTAGTGTTCTAAGTCCTGAATATCCTACTTTCCCTCCTCACTGTCCTGGTGGTCATACTCATGGTCCTCATCCCTTTCCTGAACATTGAACTCTTAAACCTGTTGCTCCCAGTACCGATCACCATCCTACTGCTCCTCTACCTCCTGAGGCCCACAGCAGTTCTGAAATCCTGGTCTTCCTGGTTATACCCATGCACTCAACATACTTCCATGTTCTGCCTTGAAGCCAGCTAGGAGCCACCTGCATGCAAGCATCACCCCGTGTTTTTAGATGTTTTATGGATTCAGACACTGAGGAGAGGTGATGGAAGAGTACAAGTGAGCTCATTAGAGATTTAGCTCAATGATGTCAATGATGTTGTTGCTCACTTCCTGGCCGCATTATTGAAGGTGCATAAGACATTTGACATGGGTCCAGGGCCTGCCTAATCCATTATGTATCATGCACTTTAACGTTGGTGAACACTGTTGAAGTTGAAGGTGAAGGCAATGAGTTTCTCACAGTGTATGTATAGGGGTGAGATCATAAAGGTGTTCAAGCTATATGCTTGTTCAAACTTGCCTCTGCAGAAAACACAGCAAGGGTCACATATGTGCTGATTTCAATAACCATTTTATATGAAAGAGGTACACAGCTGTTGAAATATTGGCAGGGCTAAATAAATGGAAAATGGTGTGTTTACAGGTGAGGAGTGAGAAAGTGGATTGGTGTGTGGTGAACGGGGCCACACTAGAAAGTACACACAGAAGGACTGAGTGAAAAGACGAAGGAGGTGGTGTGTAAAGTATGCAAATGAAAGATTTCAGAAAGGTGTAGTAATAAAATGGACTTAAGTGGCAAACAGTGAGAAACTGCAGAAGAAAGTTATGTGAAGGGAGAATGTGAATGATTGAGGCATTCTGAAGATCAGTAGTGCTCCTTCCACAGACCTTAGTAACTCATGGAGCGCTACCCAAATATTGGCCAATGCTTTAATTTTCTAGCGACAAAGTGTCGTAGGGTCAGCATGACAGCAAAGGAAAAATACTAGCCATCTGTTTTTGTTTTAAGAGTCTGCAAAGGCACAGGCTTAAAAAGAATTTCATATAAATCATCTGTAATCATTTATAGCATGACATTTCTGTTTTGTTTACTTTCCTTATCAGTCAGGGATCATTAAAGCAGGCCTAGAACACATTTCATAGTGGTTTTATCTTTCATTTGCTGTTTGAAATATGTACTAATAAGGTGGAAAAATGCCGCCTTTCTGGATTTTGCTCATTTTTGTGCAGACGGGGACATTAAAACTTTGTAAGTAGAGTGTTACTCATATGGTCATTGTCACTTTAGAAATATGGCATTTAAGCAATCTGAAACTCACATAATACTTTGTTTGCCTGTTCCACACAATTTCCCTCTAATATTCTTGGATTCAAGTGATAGCCATGACTTTGTCAATTAATTGAGCATAATATGCCTAAACAAAAAAAAAATACCAGAAAAATACCAGCTGAAACACTTGGGTTTAGTGTGAACGTTAGGTATATTTGCCCATCTTTGACCTTGTTGGCACCCCACTGCCTTCTGTCCCACTGGTAGGTGAACTCAACAACTTAAATTGCTGAATAGGAAACACTGCTGCTTGTGAGGCAATCCCCTTCCTACCCTGGTTTCAGGATCGGCAGTAGGTATGGGAAGGGTGTGCACCTGCCCAGGCCCCCGCACTCAGCCCACCAACATGGGCCCTCACATCAGTGAGACACAGCCAGGAACATGGTCCTCTTGTGCCCCCTTCTGATGAATTCGAAACAAAGGTATCTTGTTGCAATTGGGCCCTTACGAGGGCCCCCTTCCCTGGGGCTTGTTGCCACTCCAGGGGACTCTCCTATAGTCCCAGTTTCAAGGAGACTTTAAGAAGTATGCACAGGAAAATACCATCTTGCCTGGCATGTTACCCCCATTTTTACTTGTGTGTCAGTTTGTTTTTGCCTGTGTCACTGGGATCCTGCTAGCCAGGACCCCACTGCTCATAGTTTGTGGCCTATATGTGTTCCCTGTGTGGTGCCTAACTGTATCACTGAGGCTCTGCTAACCAGAACATCAGTGTGTATGCTCGCTCTGCTTTTTAAATTGTCCCTGCAGGCTAGTGACCATTTTCACCAATTCTGATTGGCACACTGGAACACCCTTATAATTCCCTAGTATATGGTACCCAGGTAGCTAGGGTATTGGGGTTCCAGGAGACCCCTATGGGCTACAGCATTTATTTTGCCACCCATAGGGAGCTCTGACCAATATTACACAGGACTGCCGCTGCAGCCTGAGTGAAATAACGTCCACGTTATTTCACAGCCATTTTATACTGCACCTAAGTAACTTATAAGTCACCTATATGTCTAACCCTCACTTAGTGAAGGTTAGGTGCAAAGTTACTAAGTGGGATGGCACCCTGGCACTAGCCAAGGTGCCCCCACATTGTTCAGGGCAATTTCCCTGGACTTTGTGAGTGCGGGTACACCATTACACGCTTGCACTACACATAGGTCTAAATCTATATGTAGCTTCACAATAGTAACTCCGAATATGGCCATGTAACATGTCTAAGAACATGGAATTGTCCCCCCATGCCAAATCTTTTACTGGGGTGACAATCCCATGCATCCCCGGGGTTCCAGCATGGACCCCGGGTACTGCCAAACTAGCTCTCTGGGGTTTTCTCTGCAGCTACCGCTGCTGCCAACCCTCAGACAGGTTTCTGCCCTCCTGGGGTCTGGGCAGCCCAGTTCTAGGAAGGCAGAACAAAGGATTTCCTCTGAGAGAGGGTGTTACAACCTCTCCCTTTGGAAATAGATGTTAAGGGCTGGGGAGGAGTAGCCTCCCCCAGCCTCTGGAAATGCTTTGAAGGGCACAGATGGTGCCCTCCTTCCATAAGCCAGTCTACACCGGTTCTGGGATCCCCCAGTCCCTGCTGGACAAACTGGACAAATGAAAGGGGAGTGACCACTCCCCTTTCCATCCAGTGTGTCCCTGACCTCTGCCATCTTGAATGGAGAGGTGTGAGGGCACAGTGGAGGCCTCTGAGTGGCCCCTAAACACTTGTGTGACTCTTGGACTTGGTCCCCTTCCTTTGCAGGACCTCAGGTCCAGGAATCCGTCTTCAGTGCTTTGCAGTCAGTTGTTGCCTTTGCAGAATCTCCTATCTCGACTTTACTGTCTTTCTGGGGTAATAGGGTAACTTTACTCCTACTTTTCAGGGTCTTGGGGTGGGGTATCTTGGACACCCCTAGTGTTTTCTCAGCGACCTTCTACACACTACACTAGGCCTGGGGTCCATTCGTGGTTCACATTCCACTTTTGGAGTGTATGGTTTGTGTTGCCCCTAGGCCTATTGTGTCCTATTGCATCCTATTGTATTCTACAATGTTTGCACTACTTTTCTAACTGTTTACTTACCTGATTTTGGTTTGTGTGTATATTTTGTGTATTTGACCTACCTCCTAAGGGAGTATATCCTCTGAGATACTTTTGGCATATTGTCGCTAAAATAAAGTACCTTTATTTTTAGTAACTCTGAGTATTGTATATGATATAAGTGGTATAGTAGGAGTTTTGCATGTCTCCTAGTTCAGCCTAAGCTGCTCTGCTCTGCTATAGCTACCTCTATCAGCTTAAGCTGCTAGAACACTACTAATCTACTAATATGGGATAACTGGACCTGGCACAAGGTGTAAGTACCATCAGGTACCCACTATAAGCCAGGCCAGCCTCCGACAGTGTGCTTAGAGGATGTGTGTTCATTCCAGTTAGAATGGGTGAAAAGGTAGCACCTGAGTGCACACCAGTTTACGAAGTGTCAGAAACAAGAGGAGTCTCAACACGTACATGCCTTAAACAATGGTGTAAAATAGAAACGGGTACATTTGCTTTTCCTTGTTACAGATCATTCAATCTGATATTTTTAGAAAATTTGAGGAGAATAATGTGCAATTTAAAGCGTCCTCCAAAACCCACACAAATTGAAGCCCTCGCTATTTGGGAACTTGTTGCAAGGTAGGCCTTCTTCACTGCTTGCCATACTGAGGCCTCCTTCACTGCTTGCCACACTGAGGCACCATGGGACACCTCTTGTCCTGCAGTTTAGTGCCCCAGCAGTTTTAACTTTCTCAGCCTACAAGCAAGCCTCACTCCTTCAGCCCTCGTTGAGCTGTTAAAAGGTGCCTGTAGGATGGCCGAGAAGGAGGGGTGACTGCTGCACAAGACGGGTCTGCACAAAGCAGCTTCTGGAGCAGAGGCATCTATTAAGATGCAAAGAGCCCTGATTTTGTCATTTTGTATGTACATCAGAGGAGCCTCAAACATTCCCTTTTTGTCTGGGGACCCGCAATTCCATACATGCTAACAAACCTAATTCAGACAGGAGACTTCTGATTTTTTAAGCCAAAAATTAGTTTATTCTGGCCATATCCCACCCAAAATTGCCTCTGCTTCAATAGAAGTCAATGGGGGGAATACATTCTCCCGATTATTGTATTGAAATATCCCACTTTCGTCTTCCAAAATTTTGACATTTATGCATTTCCCAAAACCGTTCCTGCCTGGGTTGACTGGCTTTACTCTCTTTGTCTCTGAGCACCCGTGCACCCTCAGTGTCCACTAATGAGGCCAACAGGTGCTTGAAGCTCCGCGCATTCGGGGCCGCAGGAATGCTTTTTTATTTTATTTTATTTCTAAAGAAAAGCACCAGTCCCACCGACTTAAAGCTTCATGGCCCCAGTTCTCACTATTCCATCCAAGCATAGCATGACCCTTGGGCCAGCGCCTGCAGGAATTTCAACCAACGGGAGAAGGAATAATGTGGCCTAATCAGAGCTGGCATTGCCCAAAGGGTACAACAGATGACAAAAAAAGGAATGTCGTCCTCTGCCTGCCTCCTCACTGCTCTTTCTTTTGCTTTGACCTGTTCAGCTGGAGGCTGTCAGTGGTTTATTAGGGAGAGCTCTCCAAAAGAGCTGCTACCTCCCTCAACATGAATGTTTTTTTCTTCTGCATTTGCTGCAAGTCAGGGGAGAGGCAGGGACTCTAATGTTGGGCTCCACTAGTGCTAGTCTATTTTGAGTGCCAAGTAGAGGGAGGGTAAGGGGTATCCAATACTCTTGGCGTCTGGTAGTTGAGGTGTCTGGTAAGGCACTTTTGGGACTGTGGTATTTAGTGTGCCAGTGGGTGAGAAGAGCAATATATATTATTGATGCATTTGTAATATTGCTCATTTTAACATTTGAGCAAAGTGATATTTTGGGCAGGCATGTTGACAGTTTACAGCTCTTTATGTAACTTGTGCTTTTCAAACTCTCCCTCAGGTAGCATTTCAGGCCCACCTGTGTGACATCCTATTAAGCAATGATTTACGTCACTGGAAAAAGGTCTAATTTGACTCCATCCTGTCACAGGAGTCCCAAGCTCCAGTTTAATTAGTGCTGTAATAGAAGTATAACAAACAGAAAGGAAAGAGTTTACTTCCCCGTTTAGAGCACTGGTTTAAAGTAAATACATTAACGTTTTTTTGTCTGCTTGGCCAGTTTATATAGTGTTCCTTTTATAGTATAATTGTCCATTGTGCCAGTAAAAGGCCTCAAAAGCTTCCAGCTGAATCTTTTGGACCCATGAATGGTCTTGATCAAATTGCCCCTCTCCTTATCTGCACTGACACACATTTTAAATGTGCAATTTTCTTGTAATTCAAAGTTTGATGTAGGTGTCTTTTTAATTTAATTATGCTAGAATGTTAAAGTTGATGTTGATCGAGAGGGGCAATTATTAGACCCATTCATAAACGAGGCGATGTAAAAGCCCCCAGAATTATAGGTTACTTAACCTTTTGGACATGGGAGAAAAGGTGCTTGCAAAAATTGCTCTGGGAAGGCTTAAGAAATGGGCTGAAGGAAATCATATTGCTCACCCCCAGAGGGGATTGAAGGATGGTCACTCTACCATTGATCATTGTTTTTCTCTCTAGTCTATTGCATGGAAGCCGGTGGA
The DNA here is from genome assembly GCF_031143425.1 of Pleurodeles waltl. Lineage (NCBI taxonomy): Eukaryota > Metazoa > Chordata > Amphibia > Caudata > Salamandridae > Pleurodeles > Pleurodeles waltl. The sequence goes on along the minus strand of NC_090436.1, from coordinate 680,165,672 downwards.
GAAGAGGAGTAGTTTGCATTGCTGTTCAGTCCACTTCCGGTCACCGTTGAATCTGGTATATCAGAATTGCTTATAGGAAACCTTGACCAAGTGCGATGTTCCTAAAGGTCTTTTAACTATGATTCAGGAAATTGTGTTCAGGTTTTTATAGACTCGGAGGGGACCCTGACAAAGAAAAAAACAATTGAAAATGGGTTGAAGCAGGGGTGCGTTTTGGCACCTCTATTATTCTCCATATTTATAGCGGATTTACCATCAGCTTTGGTGGTAGACCGGGGCGCTGGTCCCTAAATGGATAGGAAGCACTTTGTATGCCTTCTGTATGCAGATGATCTTGCAGATGATCTTGTAATTTTAGATCAAACTGAGATAGGTCTGCAAAGGAAGCTGGATGCACTTAAGGAATATTGTAGCCATAACAAACTATTGGTTAATATGGAGAAAACTAAAGTGTAGAGTTTTGGTTAACAACAAAGTTTAGCTGGTCATTAGTGTCCACAAAGTTGGAAACAGCAAAGGAATACAAGTACCTAGGAATATGGTTTGAGAAGTCTCCAAAATGGAATACCCACTTGGAGTCAGTTAGCTTCAGTTAGCGACCTGAAAAAATTAAACAAGGATTACAGTGATATGTCATACAGGCCTGTTTTGAAAGCTTACGAGGCCATGATACCCCCCAGTATCAGTATGGAGCTCAACTGCTATATTTATGTGCATATACTGTCCAGAGCAGCAGTAATACGATTTTGGCAATGGTTGAATACTGGGGAGGAGAATAAGGTACACCAATGGTGTAAAAACACATTTCAGAAAAGTGAATTATTGTGGGCTAATAGGGTTAGAACAAGTCTAAATAAATCAGTAGGGATATGAGGGTTAAGAGGTGCCCACATAATTCTCAACTAGAGGTAGCCAAGAGTGAGCTTAGAGTAATGAGAAAGGAATTGTTCTAGAATTACGAGCAACAGTATCTTGAGGGGAAATAATCAGTCTATTTTATGTGAAATTCATGGTAGAATTAAGCTTGATTTCCGTATGTGTGTTTATTACCAGACTTTCTGACTAGAAGTGAATTGCTACGTTTAAAGATTGGAATTAATCCTTGTTTTACTAATGATAATATACAAATGGTGATAATTGATTCAAGGGGGAATTGTACATGTGGTTTAAATACTAAATGTGACATTTTACATATCTTATTGGATAGCCTAAAAGTTTTGACTCTACAGAAAATGATCTTACGTCCAGTTTTGTTTACAAGTATGGTATTAAATATTGAGTACAAGCGGTCAAACTATTAACCAAAATGCATTCTTTGGACATAGCATGTGCTATTGGGAGGTTTATGAGTGTGGTAAAAAAGGCTTTTATGTGTATATAGATTAGTAGCTTTTATGATAAAAGCATTTATATGATGGTGTATTTTTAGAATTTGATTTATAGGATTTTTAATGAGGAGATCATTTTATATGTTAACTATGTAGGTTTTTTTGTGTGTATATGTTATATTTTTAGGGACAAAAGTCTAAATAATCATTTATTTGACTGACTGACTAAAGTTGATGTTAAAATGTAATTTGCATTTGTTCTGTCTAGTGAAAGATTCATGACTTTGAAATCATGTGAAAATGATAACAATGCACTTCTCTGTTATACTTAATGTAATGCAATGTTAAAGTTTTACAAGTTATAATGAAATGTTTTACTTATACTGATGATATATTAATAATGCTGAACTCATTCATACGTTTGCATATTATGTGCGTTTTATTAACAAGTACAAATCAATTGCATTTTATATTCTCTTTTGTTGGCATAACTGAGGCCTATAGAGCTTGCATTTTGCAGTCATGTAAATGTGTTGAATTTTTATAACATGAAGTCTTTGTTCAGATTTCTTTCCAAATTGAAACAAAGTCCCATTTATAAAAAGTCTATTATTTAACTGTAGAAGAATTGTACCCATGTGGCCTTGAAAGTTTTGTAATGAAGGAACCTGGACTGAAATCACATACAACCCATTGGAGTCACATGGAAAAGGAGATGTTCTTAGGGCAGACTTTTAGTTAGTGACCTGGAGCCCGAGTTATATCTATTTCCAAATTATTTTTGTCCTTTCTGTATTTTTGTATCTTGCCCACATGTGTTCCTCCCTGCACATATATTTCCCTAATTTGGTTAGCTGTAGCCCAGCCAAAGATTATAAACATAATTGAATTTGAATTGTCTAAATGATAGTGCAATCTGAGCGCCATGCGATTTCTGTGTCTCAGATATTTCTGTTAACTTTCTGTATCAATCTTCTTAAACAATTTGTTTTGTTAATGTTGGGCCCGGATTTATACTTTTTCATGCAAAATTGCGCTAACGCAGTTTTGCGTGCAAAAGTGTACCTCCTGCTAGTGCATTCCAAGATGCCGGTGGGGTGTCATATTTATGTGATGACTGTAGCTGGCGGTAAGGCCCGGCTAGCGTTATAAAAAAGGATGCAAGCCAGGTGGGGGAGGCGTAGGGGGAACAGGAAGTTGTGCATCAAAGGATGACGCTAGTCTGGTTAGAGGCATAAGACCAGACTAGGTAATTTTTTGACGTACAACCCTAATGGACATGACTTCTGTCATAGTAAAGACAGGAGTGATGCCCACCACCCCAATGGCCATGCCCAGGGGACCTATGTGCCTTGGGCATGGCCATTGGGCCCAGAGCCATGTAGTGGGTCACCGTTAGGCCCTCCTATGGCACTTTTAAAAACAATTGAAAATACTTACCTGTACTTACCTTACTTACCTCGGATGGGTTCCCCCATCCTCTGGTGTCCCTCTGGTGTGGGTGGGCGTGTCCCTGGGACTAGGGAAGGGCACCTCTGGGCCTATTCCATGGTCTCTGACCATGGAAATAGGCACACCGGTCCCCTAACGCCTGCCCTGACCCAGGCATTAAATAATGGTGCTAAGCAAGCTTAGCACCATTATTTAAGGCCTCTTTCCCCCTGTGCATGATTTTAGCATGGGGATAAATATGGCGCTAAGGCTGTAACATCATCTTTTTTGCACTAGAACGCCTACCTTGCATCTCATTGACGCAAAGTAGTTTCACACAGGCAAAAAATGACGCTAACTCCAAAACCTTGGTGCTAGACAGGTGCGCCGAATTTGCGTAAAAAAAGATGCAAATTCAGTGCAAACAGAGTATAAATCTGGGCCTTAGTACTCCTGAACTTCTTTCGTTGCCTTAGGCAGCCCTTGGTGATTATGTATCTCCATAACTTGGTTTTGCGAATAGTCTACATGATTTTGAGCTTGTGTTTGAAATTAAAGCTTTGAACTGCATTCCTTATTGGAGTTTTCCTTTCATGGCCACAGTGGTCATGATGTTTAAATTATTGGGGTGTGGTTGAAGAAATTCATTATGGTTGACCACACATCTTACTGTGTCAAAAGGTTTGTCGCCCTCGATGTGCATTTCATTCCTGTGAAGGCTGAAAAATGCATCCATGGTTATCAAGTGCCCAGAAACTGCACCAGTTGATGAGGGCAGACATTCTCCCATACTGAGGGAGAAACAACCAAGAAGAGCAGCTTTTCCTCCACTGCCAAAGATATCTTGGGAGGCCCCTTCCAAATCATCAACACCACAAGCTAGGTCCACCTTTAACACTATCAACTCCCAGTTTCCCAATGTTGATGCTAACCCTTAACCTGCCCCATGTGGGTCTCCACAGTGCACTTCATATCACAAGCAGGTCCCCCATAGCCAATAAAAAATTAAGGCTTCCCATAGTAAAGTGGAGGCTTTATGGTCAGCCATTGATGCATGCTTAGAGAGCAGGAAAGTGGCCATGGAGCAGCCCTAAAGACAGGTAGGAAAACTGAATAGTTTGGAGGAGTTTTTTTCAGTGACTTCAGTCTCACAGTGATCTGGCCTTCTTGTCCTATGCCTAGAGGGCAGCTGGGTCTGCATGTAGAAGCTGCGGGAAGTGTAGGCTTTGGTGCAGTACACGATTCAGATTGGTGAATGCTCCAATTCCCAGCAGCATGGCAAGAATCTAGACTGGTCAGAATTGTCAGCTTCTCGGAGTTGTTCCCAACTGTGGTAGCCTTACACATTTGAGGGAAGCAACTCTATTACAACTCTGTTATACTTACGTTAGTATATCTGTAGTAGATTCAATCATTTGCCAGGGAGAATCTTGTAAGAAGTTGCTTGGGAGGCTGCTGCTTTTATGTTTCAGAAACATTATGTTCACAGCAAAACATGCTCTCTCATTCCCAGATGCACAGATTCTGGGCCTTTTAGTCAGCAGCAGTGGAGAACATGACACCTTTCCTGGAAGAACTTTGGAATCTAGGTGTTCAAGTTAAGAGGTTCTTAACCTTTTGACTTTAACTATTGTGTACCTCCACTTAATCATTATTGAAATCCAGGGAACCCCAATAAAATCTTTTATAATCTGGGGACCCCTGCTAAGTTATTACTGGAAGCTTGGGACCTCATCATATTTAGTTTCTATGGTTTAATTCTCAAAACAATACACATAAATACAGAAACAGGCATTCATCAATACCTAAAAGATAAATATTATTTAATTCACAAATAGATATTTAAAAAAATCAAACATTTCATATTTCCTAAATTCAACGGAAATCACCCATCATCCATGCTATCCTCTGTTTAACACATGTGTACTGTTCCTACAAATCAATCTGAGGACACCAACTCACTTTTTAGTCTCCTATTTCAAGTTCCTCAACATTTATGGAGTGTTTCAAAATTTTCAATCTCAAATTTAGTTTATTTATTTATAAACCATGCATTAATCTGTTAATATTATTTTAATTCTAACCAGGTGTGGACCCTCTGAGTAGGTGTGGGGGACCCTCCCCCCCCCGGTGTTCCCAGACCACAGGTTAGGAATTGCTGCTCTAGCTTTCCAGGACTCATTACAGCATCACTAGCCACCAAGACCAAGATGCCTGATGAGTATACTGATGGCTCAGACACTGCATTTGGTAGAAGTGAGGGTATTGAAGATTAGTCTTCCTTAGAAGCATAGACTGCATACACTGTTAACACGAGGAAGGCAAGTTGGTCATCTGTTTTTGCATGTATATAGTTTACAGCAATTGCATTCTTCACTGAGCTGCATGGGAAGCCTATTCACTCCAATGTTTCATAGTGGAGAAAGCTCTGTTTGGACGGAACTAGGTTACAGCATTTGCAGTCATCACTAAGCTGCATGAGGAGCCTGTTCACTCCAATATTTCATAGTGGAGAAACCTTTGTTTGGGTAGAGCTCTCTTGATGAAGTCGGAAGGACAAAAGGAGACCCACTGATTTCCAGGATTATTGCTTTGGCAATGTGTTTTTGCCATGTTATACTTCAGTGTGGCTGCTCTTCTGCATGGCCAATAGTTAGTGGCGTGGACTCTCATAGAGTGGAGTGCGGGAGTACAGTGTGGTAGAGTGGATTAGGGAGTGTAAAATGTCATAGAGTTAAGTGGGGGAGAGTAGAGTTCAGTGGTTCAGTGGCAGAGAATGTTATGACATTGAGTCTCATGGGATAGTGAAGAGTGAGTTGGAGTGGATTGAGGTAGTGGGGCAGATTGGAGTAGAGTGGGGTGGATTAGATTGGATTAGAGTTGGGTGGATTGAATGGAGTGGGGTGGATTGAAATGTGGTGAGGTGGATTCGAGTGGGGTGATTATATTAGAATGGGGTAGTTGGTTTGAATTGAAGTGGATTGGACCAGAGTGGGGTGGTTTGGAGTGAAGTGGGCCGATGGATTGGGTTGGGGTAGATTTGACTGAGGTTGGGTGGATTGGAGTGGTGTGGATTGGCCTGCAGTGGTGTGAATTGGAATTAATGGAGCGGATTAGACTGCAGTGGGGTGGATTGGATTGGGATGGATTGGACTGAGTGGGGTGGACTGGATTGGGGTGGACTGGATTGGGCTGGACAGGATGGGGTGGACTGGATTGGGGTGGATTGGATTGGGGTGGAATGGATTGAGGAGGACTGGATTGGAATGCTTTTGGAGTGGGATGGACTGGGGTAGATTCAATTGGAGTGAACTGGATTTGCGTAGGGTGGATTGTGGTGGATTGGAATGGAGTGGCTTAGACTGGATTGGAGTGGGGTGGATTGGAGAGAGGGATTGGAGTGGGGTGGGTTAGAGTGGAGTGGGGTGAGTTAGAATAGAGTGGGGTGGATTTGAATGGAGTGTGGTGGATTGGATTGAGTGAGGTGGATTGGATTGGTTTGGGGTGGACTTGGATTGGGGTGGGTTTGATTAAGGTGGACTGTATTGGACTGGACTGGAATGGGGTGGGTTAAGGTGAATTAGATTGGAGTGGGATAGATTGGAGTAGAGCAGTTTAGAGTGGGGTGGACTGAACTGGGTTGGTGTGAATTGGATTGAGGTGGATTGGGGTACAGTGGGGTGGATTGGAATAGGGTGAAGTGGTATGGAGTGGAGTGGTGTAGATTGGAGTAGAGTGGAGTGGATTGGAGAAGAATGGGGTGAGTTGGATTGGAGTGGGCTGGATTGGATGGGGTGGGGTGGAGTGGAGTGGATAGGATTGAAATGAGGTGGGGTGGACTGATGGGGTGGATTGGAGCCAGGTGGGCTGGACTAAATTGGATTGGAGCAGGGTGACTTGGATTGGGGTGGGGTGGATTGGATTAGGGTGGATAGGAGTGAGGTGGCTTGGTTTGGAGTGGGGCGGGTTGGATTGGAGTGAGGCGAGTTGGCTTGAGTGGGGTGAGTTGGATTGAATGGGGTGAATTGAATTGGAGTGGGGTGGAGAGGAATGAAGTGAGATGGATTAGATCGAGTGGGTGGACTGGATTCGGATGGGTGGGGTGAATTAGATTGGGGTGGGGTGGATTGGATTGAAGTAGGGTGGATTAGATTGTTGTGGAGTGCTGTGTATTGGATTGGAATGGGGTGAATTAAGGTGGTGTGGGGTGGAATGGAATGTAGTAAGGTGGATTAAGATGAACTGGATTGGAGTGGGATGGATTTGGGTGAGGCAGGTGGATTGGGTTACGTGGGTTCAGGACGGATTGGATTGAAGTGGGGTGGGTTGGATTGGAATGTGGTGGTTTGGAATGGGATGGGTTGGATTGAAATGGGGTTAGTTGGACTGGAGTAGGGGTTTGGACTGGAGTATGTCAGATTGCACTATAGTGGGGTGGGTTGGACTGGAGCGGGTTGGATTGTGGTGGATTAGAGTGGGGTAGATTGGACTGGGCTGGATGGAGTGGATTAGACGGGACTGGATTGGGGTGGGTTGGATTAGTGTGGGGTGGATTGTGGTTGATTGAAGTGGACTAAATTGGGATGGAGTGGCTTGAATTGGGAAGGAGCAGGGTGGATTAGATTGGGTGGGGGGTTGACTGGATTGCAGTGGGCAGTCTGGAGTGGGGTGGACAGGAATGGGGCAGATAATTTTAGATTGAGTGGGCAGATTGTTTTTGGTTGGAGTGGGGCATATTGCTTTGGATTGGGCTGGGGCAGATCAGAGTGGGGCAAAATGTTTTAGATTGGAGTGGGACGGATTGTTTTTGATTGGAGTGGGACAGATTGTTTTGGATTGGAGTGGGGCAGATTGGAGTGAGGCAGATTATTTTGGCTTTTAGTGGGGCAGATTGGAGTGGAGAAGATTGTTTTGGATTGGAGTGGGACAGATTGTTTTGGATTGCATTGAGGCTAATTTGTTTTGGATTGAAGTGGGGCAGATTTGAGTGGGGCAGATTGTTATGGGTTGGAGTGGGGATGATTGTTTTGAATTAGAGTGGGACAGGTTGGAGTGGGACAGATTTGTGGGGGGATCGGAGTGGGGCTGGTTTTTTTGGATTGGTGTGTGGCAGGCTTTTGTGGATTGAAGTGGGGAACAGTGTTTTTAATGGCTGTATTGAGTGGGGCAGATTGTTTTGGATTGAAGGGAGGTAGAATGGAGTGGGGTGGATTGGGAGTATTGGAGTGTGGTGGAATGGGATGGAGTGAGCTAGGTTGGATTGGAGTTTGGTGGTTTGGACTGGCGTGGGACTGAATGGAGTGAGGCAGATTGTTTTGCATTGGAGTGGGGCAGATAGAAGTGGGCACACTATTTTAGATTGGAGTGGATAGATTGTTTCTGGGTTGGATTGTGGTGGATTGGAATGGGGTAGATTGGAGTCGGCTGGATTGAAGTGGATTGGAGTGGACTGGATTGGGTGGATTAGAGTGGGGTGGATTAAGGTGCACCGGATTGGACTGGGGTCTATTAAAGTGGATTGGAGTAGGATGGACTGGGGTGAGATGGGTAGATTGGAGTGGGGTGGATTGGTTTGGTTTGGGGCATGATGGATTGGAGTGGTGTGGGTTGGATTGGTATATGGTGGTTTGGAGTGGGATGGGTTAGATTGAAAGGGAGTGGGTTGGACTGGAGTGGGGTGGGTTGGACTGGAGTAGGGCAGGTTGGACTATAGTGGAGTGGGTTGGACTAGAGTGGGTTGGGTTGTGGTAGATTTGAGTGTGGTAGATTGGACTAGGCTGGATTGGGGTGGATTGGATTGGACTGAATTGGGGTGGATTGGTTTGGTGTTGGGTGGATTGGAGTGGGCTGATTTGGGATGGAGTGGGGTGAATAGGGATGGAGTAGGGTGGATTGGATTGGGGTGAGGTGGACTGGATTAGAACAGGGCAGTCTGGGGTGGGGTGGGCTGGAGTAGAGCAGATTGTTTTGGATTGGAGTGGGACAGATTGTTTTAGATTGGTGTGGGACAGATTGCTTTGGATTGGAGTGTGGCATATTATTTTGGATTGGAGTGGAGCAGATTGGAGGGGGGCACATTGTTTGGTTTGCAGTGGGGCAGATTGCTTTGTATTGGAGTGAGGAGGATTGTTTTGGATTGGAGTGGGAGATATTGGAGTGGGGCATGTAGTTTTATATTGTATTTGGGCAGATTTGTTTGGATTAGAGTGAGGCTGATTGTTTTGGATTGACGTGGGGCAGAGTGCATTAGGGCAGATTGTTCTGGATTGGAGTGGGTCTGATTTTTATTTTTTCATTGGAGCAGGGCAGATTGCTTTGGATTGAAATGGGCAGTTTCATTTGGATTGAAGTGGGCAGATTGGACAGGGCGAATTGTTCTGGACTGTACTGGGACAGATTGGAGTGGGGAAGATGGCTTTGGATGTAGTGGGGCAGATTTATTGGATTGCAGTGGGGCAGACTGGAGTAAGGCAGATTGTTTTGGATTGAAGTGGGGCAGACTGTTTTGGAATGGAGTAGGGCAGTTTGTTTTTGATTGGAGTGGGACAGATTTTAGTGAGGTAGATTGTTTTGGATTGGTGTGTGGCAGATTGTTTTGGAATGGAGTGATGCATATTATTATGGATTGAGTGGGGCAGAGTGGAGTAGGTTGGAGTGGAGCAGATTGGAGTGGGGTAGATTGCAGTGGGGCTGTTTGGAGTGGGGTGGATTGGGGATGGGCAGAGTGGGGTGGATTGGGGCGAGATGGACTGGATTAGAGTGGGGTGGATTGGAATGGAGCAGGCGGATTGCATTGGGGCAGATTGTTATGGATTGAAGTGAGGTACATCACTGTGGGTTAGAGTGGAGCAGATTGTTTTAGATTGCAGAGGGGCAGATTGTTTTGGATGGAGCGGGGCAGATTGTTTTGGATTGGTGTAGGGGAGATTGGACTGGGGCAGATTGGTTTGGATTTTGTGGGCAGATTCTTTTGGATTGGAGTGGGGCAGTTTGGAGTGGGGAAAATTGTTTTGGATTGGAGTGGGGCTGAATGAATGGGGCAGATTGTTCTGGATTGGAGTGGGGCAGATTATTTTGTATTGCAGAGAGGCATATTGTTTTAGATTGGAGTGGGGCAGATTGTTTTGGATTGGAGTGGGGCAGATTGTTTTGGATTGGAGTGGGACAGATCAGGGTGGGGCAGCTTATTGTGGATTGAAGTGGGGCAGATTGTTTTGAATTTGAGTGGGGCAGATTGGAGTGGGTGGGTTGGGAGTATTGGAGTGTGGTGGATAGGGATGGATTGAGGTGAACATGTTTGGAGTGTGGTGGATTGGACTTGAGTGTGGCAGATTGTTTTGGATTGGAATGGAACAGATTTTCTTGGATTGGAATGGGGCGGATTGGAGTAGGACAGATTGAAGTGAAACAGATTGTAGTGGGGCAGATTGTTTTGGATTGGAGTGGGGTAAACTGGAGTTTGGCAGATAGTTTTGGATTGGAGTGGATGCAGATAGTTTTGGATTGGAATGAGAAACATTGTATTGGATTGGGTGTGCAGATTCTTTTTTTATTGGAATGGGGCAGATTGTTTTGAATTGGAGTGGGGCAGATTGGAGGGGTGTGAGTTTGAAGGACTGGAGTGGATTGAGGTAAGTGGTTTGGATTTGAGTGGGCAGATAGGACTGGAGTGGGGTGGACTGGGGAATACTGCATGATTATGTGTTAAAACATAATTTCAAAATTTATACATAAGAAAGAACAATGCTAGGTTGCCAAATTTAGAGCCAGAGTAATAGTCATCTTTTGAGACTAGCGTACACAAGAAAAAACAAAACAAAACAAAACATGAGTGCAAAGCGAGAAACGAAAACTTGGCAAAATACAACTTTAAAATTTGTCTTGCTGGGCACATTTTCACCAGTCACGTGCCTTCTGTTTGCAGAGCACTAGTAGTTAAAAATAAAATAAAATAGTACTTCAATTGTCAGGAGAAGCGGACGGGCACTAATTAAGTTGAATCAATAATTACTTGGTACCTGCTCCACAGACAGGAAGGGAAATGAGGATATGCCAGCTGTGACCGATTATGAGAGTGTAAAGAAGAGTGCCACACAATCCAACAAATGATAAGCAATGGGCGGGCTGTAAACCATTTTCTAAATATAACTGTGTCTCACTAGCAGTAAGCATGCGCTAGAGCATGCTGTCACAGTTTTTACCCTAAAAAGCAATTTGCAAGGAGATTTACAATGGGACGATGTTATGTTGGGACCTGATCAGGTGACGGTATGGCTTAGGGGATCAAAAACTGACTATAGTTGTAGGGTCACTGGGTTACACTTGATGCTGCTCCTTGCTATCCATCTTGTCCTATTGCATCCCTCAAGGCTTACACAAAGAGATGTCCTACCATTCATACTGTTCCTCTGTTTATACATGACGACATCGGCCCGTCCCATTTTCAGTTTGCAAGGGTATGTTAAATGGCATCGGAGAGGATAGGGATTGACCCCAAACTCTATACCTGCTTCAGGTTAGGTAAAGTGCCTACAGTGGCAAGGGGGGGATTAGAGCTGCAGGACATTAACAGAATTGGTAAATGGGTGCCAGATTGTTGCAAGATGAACATCCGTCCTAATCTACTGTGATTTCAATGTGTTCTGGTGTTTACCATATCTTCTCTTCCCTTCTGATTAGCTGTACATCATGTGTATTTTCTGGGTATTTCGCCATCTATTTGCGTGAAAGTCAGGTATATGGCTGAAAAAAGTAAGAAGGCACACTTCTGGTTTGCAAGTCCAGTGGTTTGATGTTGGAGGCATCTTATCTGTCAGATGCAAGAGACAGTAGTGAGAGCTTTACATCATACGTGGCACATGCACCCAGAAGAGGGATCTTACAGATCCTCTTTCCTTCTGCTGTGGAGACATAGTCGGTGATGATCCCAAGGAAGAGTTGGGAGTAGCGGTGTAAGTCACAGGGCCCTTATTGTCTCAGTTAGGTTGGTGCCTTATTTTCTCTTTGTCACGTTCTTCATCAAGACACTGTTGCTGTTTGCTTCCACAGTAGAGTTGCAGGGAAAGGCAAATGACTGTGTGTTGTGGACTTGGCTGGTCTCTGACATCATTGGAGCCAGTGATGTCAGAGAACAGAAGGGAGATGACTGGGGATTCTAAGAGGACGGTTGGAGGTAGAAGGAAACAGCGACGAAGAGCTGGCACTGTTGTGGATGTTGTACAATAAAGGACCTTATTAAACAAGTCTTGGGTTTATGGATTAATTCCTCACAGTGGCGACAAGAGTCTACAGCATCCTCTGAACTTGGTGTGCAATGGACCAATGAGCGAACTGATTTTATGCTGTTGAGAATAAGCGCTGCACTGATATTTTCTTGAGACACTGATATTACAGGTACTTCAGTGTTACACTAACAGCGTGGATTCAAGGACGGGGATACTGCAGTCTTGGTTCTCTCCTTAATTTTGACAATTTGAAGTACCGATTTACTACACTGGCAAGCAGTGCTGTCGTTGGTGTGCCGTGGAACTACAAATTTAATAGAAGGTATTTCGCTGTACTTATTCTCATAATTTTTTTTCTGGCGAGCCGTGTTATGGCATTATTTACACAAATCAGCTGTGTCGCAGCGGCGGCCCGAGCACACAGTTGAATCCCTGTGTGGATTTAAACAGGGAAAGAATTCTTCAGCGCGCGACCCAAAGAATTCTTCAGCGTGCGATCCATCTCCTCGCGTGAAGTGCGCGAGAGGCTGTAGCGGTGTTCTTTGAAGCCGCGCGGTTAAGTTCTGGGTGCGCGACTTTAAAAAAGGAAGGAACACTGTGAGAATCACACGGAATCGATTAAAAAAAGAAAAGGAAATACCTTGCAGCCTATTGTTTGATGGGCACGGGAGAAGTGTGCCGGAGGTTCTTCATTTTCTGTTCAGTACTCATCTGCTTGTACCTTATGTACATTTTAACTATGTATGTATTTTACTGAATGGTAGGAAAGTTAATGTATGTTTAACATAACTGTCTTATGACTCAAACATGTAAAGGATTTTGAGTATTTCACTATATTTAATTATCATGAATTTTATTTTGGTGCATATTATTATTATTACTGGTTTTTTTTCTCTTTTTTTTCCCTTTCACACTATGTTTCAAATGGCTACGCATAGTTTGGCTCAACCACCGCAATTCTTATCTTAACGTGGAGAACCCATTATACCATGGAAAAAGTGGATTCATCTTTTTGAATCTTATTTAATTGGTATTGGTGGAGAAAACATTTCGCCAACAAGGAAACAAGGAATTCTTCTGCATTATTTACGTATTGAAGGAAGAAATATTTATGACAGTCTCAATTCAATTGCAATTGGCACTGCTGATGGTGACCCTAGAGATGTATATGACATGTCAGTTATGATGTTGAAGAAACATTTTGATACCCGTATAAATATAGTCATGGAAAGACATACATTTTTCATGAGGGCACAAGATAAAGATGAAAGAGTGGGTAATTACATTGCTTCTCTTAAGACATTAGCTCAGACTTGTGAATTTGCTGGTTTAACTGACTCTCCCATCAGAGATCAGCTAGTAAGATGTACCAATAATCCAAGATTACAAGAAAAGTTATTAGCAAAAAATCCCTCTCTGGAAGAAGCCATCTCTATTGTGGAAAGTTTAGAGCATGCTACCTCTTGGGTTCAACAAATGAAGAACACCACCCGAACTGCTTAGCTGAATCCTTGGTTAATTCAGCAGTAGCTAGAGTTTCAACTCAAGAAGATAGGAACTATATACAAATAACAGTGGCATTGTCATTGGAAAGGGGGCAATGAAATGGCCAAGGATCTCAAAACTAGATGTTACAAATGTGGCAACCCTGGACATTTAGCGAATAATCCAAGATGTTTTGCTAGAAATGTCAACTGTAGAAATTGTGGAAAGAAAGGACATTTAGCAAAAGTTTGCAAGAATCAGAAGATCAACATAATAGATGAAACAGTGTCAAATCAACAGTTGATCTTAAATGTGAAGTGTCCTAATATTCAAAATCCTGCTGTAAATAGTGACACCAAGTTAATTATGCCAAAATGTGACATAGAAATTGATGGTAAAGTTGTTCCTGTCCTTGCAGATTCGGATTCTCCTTTTAACTTAATAGGAGATAAAAATTGGGAGACAATTTTTGGCAATGACCATATTGAACTCCTTCCACCAGACATTGACCCCATAGGTTATGGAGGACAGAAAATTGATTTATTTGGCTACTCTTTGATGACAATCAAATTCAAAGGGCGTGAAATGGTTGGGAAAACTTATGTGGCTAAACAAGGTGACAACTTGTTGGAGTGGAGACATCAAAAAGATCTGGGTATTATTCTCAACCCGAATTCCCCTGAACAGGTTCTTTCCATATCTAATATAGGGAATGATGCTTTGATCGTAAATGAATTTCCTGAGGTGTTTAGTGACAAATTGGGGATGTTGGCTGGTTTTAAGCATAAAATCATTCTAAAAGCTTTGGCCAAACCAGTGGTACATAAAGTGAGGAAGGTCCCTCAATTGATGTTGTCTCCGTTGCAGGATGAACTTCATAGGTTGCTAAGTCTGGGTGTTATAGAGGAAATTGAAGCCTCAGAATGGTTGGCACCCATTGTTTTGGTTCCCAAGGATAACGGTTCTAAAATTAGTATGTGTGTGGATTTGAGAGGCCTCAGCCAATGCATATGGGTAGATCGCCAACCTTTACAGAATATTAACAAAACTTTAACAATGCTTTCGCAGGCCAAGGTATTTAGGGCCAGATGTAACAAAGGTTTTTACCCATTCTGTGTCTATGGGAAAAAGTGTTCGTACATATGGCCATTAGTGTGTTAGATCTATCGACAGCCTATTTTTACTTCATGAAGACTCGAGGCATTTAACTTCCTTTGTTACACCTTTGGGAGCTTTCCGGTTTATTAGAATGCCGTTTGGTTTAGCATCGGCTGCTGCATGTTTTCAAAGGGTAATGAAGGAAGTCCTTAAGGATTTGAATTCAGTCTTATTCTTTCAAGATGATATGCTAATATATGGGAAGGATGAAGAGGAGCATGATGTTGCTCTCCGAGCAGTTTTGAGAAGACTAAAAGAAAAGGGGTTAACTTTAAAGAAGGAAAAGTGTAAATTTAGGGTTGGCACAGTCTCTTATCTGGGGCACACCATTCCTGGAGATGGTATCAAGCCTAAAGTGATGCTGGCTAAGTCTATCATATCAATGCCTACTCCTTCTGACAGAGATCAAATGCATTCATTTCTTGGTCTAGCGGAATACTACTCGAAATTCATTAAAAAAATTGCAAGTGTAGTTCGACCTTAAAGAGCTATGCTGAAGAAGGGTGTAGACTTTGCGTGTTCTCCGGAGTGTGAAGAGGCTTTTAATATTGTTAAATCCAGAATTGGTGAGATGCCTACATTGGGTCATTTTGATACTCGAAGGAGAACTTTGTTGTCCACAGATGCAAGCCTTAAGGGTGTGAGTGCAGTCCTCTCACAGTTGGTTGATGGTGAGGAGATAGTAGTGGCTTTTGCCTCTCGTTCTCTTAGAGAGGCCGAAACACGTTACTCAGTAATAGAGCAGGAAGCTTTGGCATGCAATTGGGCTGTTAACCATTTTAAATACTACCTCTGGGGGTTACCGTTTGTAATTAAAAGTAATCATAGGCCTTTGGTGCAAATGTTTTCATGCCGCAATATAGAGAATATGACTCCTCGCGTCAAACGTTGGGTGGAAGACCTAATGGGATATCATTTCCAAGTGGAATATTTCCCAGGAAAGGAAAACATTCCTGCAGATTTCCTTTCTAGATTCCCTTTGACAGACAATACCACAAATGTTCAGGTTCCAATTTTGTGGGTAAAGGAGCCAGCTATTGATAAAGAGGGATGGGAGTTGGAATGTGAACAGGACACAGTTTGTGCACTCATTTTAGAATATGTTGTGAAAGGTTGGCCTGATTTACGCAATTGTCCAGATGGTATTAGAGCATTTTGGAATGTCAAGGATGAATTGAGTATTTTGGGAATTGATTTGTACAGAGGTTATAGGTTGGTTCCTCCAATTGGGTTGTATGAGAGGTTCCCATGAGGGACATTTGGGTAGGAAATTAACAAAGTCCAGGGTCAGAGAATGCTATTGGTGGCCGCCGGGTTTGGACAGACAGGTTGAGGCAATTGTAAAGGATTGTATGTATTGTGCAAGGAGCGATAAATCCAAGAATGTAAGAACTGCTCCTTTATCCCCGGTTCGTGTTCCTGATGAGCCATGGTGCAAACTAGGTTTAGACCTTGTGGGACCGTTTGAAAACCTACCTCACAATAAGAGATTTGTAATTGTGTTAGTTGACTATGGCCCTCATTCTGACCTTGGCGGGCGGCGGAGGCCGCCCGCCAAAGTCCCGCCGTCAGGTTACCGTTCCGCGGTCGAAAGACCGCGGCGGTAATTCTGACTTTCCCGCTGGGCTGGCGGGCGGTCGCCTTCAGGCCGCCCGCGACCGCCCGCCAGCCCAGCGGGAAAGAGGCTTCCACGATGAAGCCGGCTCGGAATCGAGCCGGCGGAGTGGAAGCTGTGCGACGGGTGCAGTTGCACCCGTCGCGTATTTCACTGTCTGCGCAGCAGACAGTGAAATACATGTAGGGGCCCTCTTACGGGGGCCCCTGCAATGCCCATGCCAGTGGCCCCGCGACCCCCCCTACCGCCATCGGTCGGACCGCCGGGATCCGGATGGCGGTAGGGGGGGTTGGAATCCCCTCGGCGGGGCAGCAAGCTGCGCCGCCTTGGAGGATTCATTGGGGCGGCGGTACACTGGCGGGAGCCCGCCAGTGGTGCCGGTCCGACCGCGGCTTTACCGCCGCGGTCGGAATCCCCATTGGAGCACCGCCGGCCTGTCGGCGGTGCTCCCGCGGTCCTCCGCCCTGGCGCCTATATGTCTAAATGGGTCACTGCTAGTTGTGTAAGTGCTATCACCACTAAAGTGGTGATAGAGTTCTTAACTGATGTTTTTGCATGTGAAGGCATTCCGAAAGTAATAATCACTGTTAATGGAGTGCAATTTACTTCACTGGAAATGAAGAATTTTCTCAACAATTTGGCCATCTCTCACTTTCGTACGGCTTTATATTCTCCTCAAGCCAACGGGTTGGTTGAGAAAATGAACCATTTGGTGGTAGCCAGTGCACAGACTGCCATGGACAATAACATTCCTTTAAAAACTGTTCTCACAGAGAAATTATGGGCTCACAGGAATGCTCCTAATGCTGTTACTGGTATGTCCCCTTTTAGGATATTGAGGGGTAGATTGGCGGGTTCTAAACTTAATCCCTTGTGGTTATTAGTTGACAAGGGGTTCGGGGAATCACCTGCAGGCAAGGGTACCATTCAACACAGAGTTATTGCTAATCAAGAAAATTATAAGGAAGCATTTGATACCAAACATGGTGCCCATCAAAGGTTGTGGCACAAAGGTGACATGGTGTAAGTTAAAAAACCTTTTTGGTCACAAAAGGGAGCGTCTAAGTTTATGCGTCTGAAGAAAATCGTGCAAGTGAGAAAGAATGTTGTTGTTCTTGAAGGGGGTGATGTGTGGAGCATGTCGCATTTAGCTAAATGTATGAATGTTAAACCAGTGACAGAAGGACTATATAAGGAGGGACATTTTCGTGGATCTAATTTGGATTCTGGTGAGAGGATTAAAAGGAGTGTAAGGAATAGAACAGCTCCCAAATACCTAGAGGATTTTACACGTTAGGGAAGTTATGACAGGTTTACACACCGTATGATTACATGTTGATCACGTAATGATTACTTATGGTTGTCTCAAATGTTTGTTTTTACTTGTATGTGCTATAGTTGCAATTTTGCCAACGAACCTTGTATTTTTTTCATGTTGTTGTGTTTGCAATGTTATCAAGTTATGGTTAAGTTAAGCTATTACTATTTCTATAGGAGGGAGATGTGTTGTGGACTTGGCTTGTCTCTGACATCATTGGAGCCAGTAATGTCAGAGAACAGAAGGGAGATGACTGGGGATTCTAAGAGGACGGTTGGAGGTAGAAAGAAGCAGCGACGAAGAGCTGGCACTGTCGTGGATATTGTACAATAAAGGACCTTATTAAACAAGTCTTGGATTTATGGATTAATTCCTAACACTGTGGTCATTTTGCCCTTTATGGCGGATCAATATTGTTCCAATTGTTTTTTTGAGATTTTTGGAGAACTCCACGTGTCACCGTTTGACATCTGAAGATCTTGCATGAACAATTTAGCCTTGTGTGTGCCACTGAGGGGCCTGCCCGTCTATTTTTTTGGGACACAAGACAGAGAGCCCATTCTTTTGACTCCTGTGTCCCAACCTGAAAGGCCTATAGGGAAGAAGAGGAGATGGGTTCCAGGATGGGACGTCTGCTGTCTAGGATCGACCCTTGAATGAGAGTGTTTGAGGTCAGCTTGGTATAGGCACTCGAGCACAATGCCAAGGCAGTCATGCTGTTCTTGCAATTTTAAAGTCATGCAAGTGAGTTAGACCTGTTAAAGATTTTTGTTCTGTCAATAATTGAACAGGATTCTGGGCTGAAGCAATGTTGACTTCTAATTTCTAGCCAGATCCAAATTAATTTCTTATTGATTTGCAAAGCTTTTTGTCGGTCTTAAACCTTGCCAGGATAATGTGTTAATAGGTAGAATGTGGTTGTAAAACTAAACCTATATTTTTGCAAATTAATTCAATATCAACTGTTAAAAACAGACATTATTTGAGATGTCAGTATTTTTGCTGGGGAAAGCAAAGGGTCCCTGGATTGCCGGTCCACAGCTTCATAAGGGAAATCACACCTTCAAAGCAGAAACAAACTCCTTTTGGGCTGAAGTGTTCTTGAGATTCCTTCGCTCTCCCATATCTGCATGCATAAATCCATGCGCTCAGGTCCATTGCATTGGGCCTGAGCAGCGCCTAAGAGCAGAGAAAACAAGGTGAGTGCAGGGGCAGCTGCTGTGTGGGAAAAGCGGCGGGGGGCACAAAAAATAGCAAAAACATGACTCTCTGCCTATGCCGCACCTCGGTCCTTACTCACAGCAGGTTCAGGCGCACAGCCTGCCCTGTGGCCAATTCTAATGCACTGGCAGCTTGAAAGCAGCATTAGGATTGGCCAGAGCACCCTGGCTTGGCGCTCTGAGGCAGACTGGGAGCCTCTGCCTACTGTCTTCAACCCAGCAACACAGTGCCGGTGGAGAGAGCATAGTGCGCATGTGTGTTTGCCCAGCCCGAGACGGCCGGCCAAACACACATGAGCATTGAGAGAAATCTTCACAGCACTTCCCTCAGTGCTCATCACCCTCTATGGCCTCACCCCCCTGGAAAATAAAAATGATAATAAACATTGTTTAATATCGTTTTTATTTTTCAATATTGCAGATGCTGCTGCTTGAGGGGGGTGGTGACGCTCTTCCGCCATAACAGAGGAGCTGCCGCTGGGTGAGGACATAATAGCTTGGCAATTGGAGCCCCACTTAATATTATTGATCCAGTGCTTTCAATCAGCACCAAAAAAGTGTTGCAGACCCTGAACAAAGAAATGGCTAGCCTTTTAATAATAGTGTCTCTTTGGGGTCTGGGACCCTTAGACCCTCCCTTCATTTTGAACACTCAGGCCCTCATTCTGACCCTGGCGGTCTTTGACCGCCAGGGCGGAGGACCGCGGGAGCACCGCCGACAAGCCGGCGGTGCTCCAATGGGGATTCCGACCGCGGCGGTAAAGCCGCGGTCGGACCGGCACCACTGGCGGGGTCCCGCCAGTGTACCGCGGCCCCATTGAATCCTCCGCGGCGGCGCAGCTTGCTGCACCGCCGCGGGGATTCTGACCCCCCCTACCGCCATCCAGATCCCGGCGGTCGGACCGCCGAGATCCGGATGGCGGTAGGGGGGGTCGCGGGGCCCCTGGGGGCCCCTGCAGTGCCCATGCCACTGGCATGGGCATTGCAGGGGCCCCCGTAAGAGGGCCCCTACATGTATTTCACTGTCTGCTGCGCAGACAGTGAAATACGCGACGGGTGCAACTGCACCCGTCGCACAGCTTCCACTCCGCCGGCTCGATTCCGAGCCGGCTTCATCGTGGAAGCCTCTTTCCCGCTGGGCTGGCTGGCGGTCTGAAGGAGACCGCCCGCCAGCCCAGCGGGAAAGTCAGAATTACCGCCGCGGTCTTTCGACCGCGGAACGGTAACCTGACGGCGGGACTTTGGCGGGCGGCCTCCGCCGCCCGCCAAGGTCAGAATGAGGGCCTCAGTCTTAGTGAGTAAATAGGAACATCTACACAGGGTGGAAAACAAAGTATACCCTTTCAAAGAAGTCTCCTTCAGCTCAAAGAAGTAGCTAGTAAATATACAAACAGGGTAGATAGTCCTGAATGGCTGTTACACTGCCTAGCCAAGACTGCTAAATGGGCAGCAGAATATGAAGCAGGTGACTCAACCTATATCAGTGTGAGAAGAGGTTGCACTGCATCTCTTACTAAGCCTAAAGGCACAGAGTTGTTCCTGAAGTTAGTTTAGTCTGCAAGAGCCGAAAAAGGGAGACGTGGACCCATATAGACATTCAGTAGAGGCAATACTGTAAACCTGAAGGAGGAACAACATGAGGGATCCTCTCACACACAGAAGAGGCTGGTTTTCCAGCCGGATCTGGCAATGTATTTTGGGCTGGACTTTTACAGCTGGAGGAGGATAAACGCTGATTTGCATATGGTTGGCTCCTGTCTTAAGTGACATACTGGCAATAAACAGTGGACTGGAAAGTTGCCTATCGTAATTTAAAGTGGTTATGATTAATTAGAGCATTTCACCCATAACTTTCTTTTCTCATTGAGACAACATAGCTGTAAAGGGCATAAACAGATGTGGGTCACAAGTTCACTGCTTCATTGGAGAAACCTACACCTCGTTGATGAGGCAAACATAGAGGAAAACATTCTGGGGTTACTTCTGTTTCCTGTCATATGAGCCTGTCCAGACAGTTTGGCCATGACTGTTCTTAATGTAACATTACAAAGGCTGATTTTCATATGTCTTCTTCTTGTTTAAGAGGGCATGATGGGTGAAGAAATAGTGGACTGGAATTTGGCCTGATTAATCACCTATGGCTGAAGGAGTTAACTTAAATGTGATGCGTGTGCCCTGGTGTGGATCTCATGCTCACTGTGTCATAAAAATTAAGCTACCCCTTGATTTCTTGATGGCACAACATTACCGTATCCTTCAGGACTTGCTCAACACTGCTCCAACTGGAAAAAGAGTTGAAGGCTCATCTCTTTAGAGAACACTACAGCACAATGCATTAACCATCATTAATTAAGATTCCTCTCCTCTTACTTGCTGACTTTAAGTTTGAGTTTGACCATGACCTTTTAAATAGGTTAATGCTATAGGAATAATATATACATTTGAGTTGTGTCTCCATCCAGATGAAATATGGCATGAAAGTTCACATTGGGCTGTTCCTATTAGAGCAGTCCTGAGGCTCAGGTTCTTGCCTGAGGTGGCATGGTGATCAAAAACAAAAAAATCAATTGCCTGAGATGTGGCCCAGAGTAATTACCAGTGACTGAGATTAATGAAAGCATTTCACACGTTACTGTTTTATTTTTCTAAACGGTTGCAACTTGGAGTAAATCTTTGTCTATAATGTGTTGGCTGTTGCTTCATTTGTTCTTTCTCTTGTGACAGCCTTTCCTGCTGCTTTCTCTTCTGTGGTTAGTGCTACTGCCTCTGTGTTGCTTGTAGCAGTTGTTATCTTGGTCGATGTGGAAGCTGTGGTCACTGGAGATCCTCTGCAGAGGTTACTGCGTTTGTGGCCGCTGTGACCATGCATTTTGTGATAACTGTTGCCAATCTTGTCTCTTTGTGGCAGCAGATGTATTTGCTGCTAGTGTTCTTTTTGAGTTTATAGCTGTGGCTGTTTTTTTGGTCTGTGCTGTTATTTCAGCTGTTATCTCTACTGAATGTGCAGGTATTTTCTTTACCATGACTACGGCTGTCATCTCTCTTGTCGACCCTGTTGTGTTGGCATCTATGCTTGCCACTGTAGTCCCACCTTCAAAGTTAATGTGGAAGCTGTCATCACTACTATGATCCCTGCTGTGCTTGCAACTGTTGTTGCAGGAGTTATTGCTATTGTGGTGATGGCTGTAGTTTCAGCTGTTGTTGCTGGTAGGGCCTATGCTGTTACACAAGCTGGTGTCACTGTTGCTGTATGTATGTTCTCGCAGCTCTTGTTAAAGTGCTTCCTGCTTTGTTGAGTGCTCTGATCCCTGCTGTGGTTGAAGTTGTGGTAACTGACTGTGAATGCTGATGTGGCCTGTTGGAAGTGGCCATTCTGCAGGGTCATCCCCACCTTTTGCCTTCCTCCTCCTCTTTTTCTGACCTAATTTTTGATGGCTTTAGGACTCTGCATACTTTACCACTGCTAATCAGTGCTAAAGTGCAGATGCTCTCTCCTTAAAATGTGGTGACATTGGCTCATACCCAATTGGTTTATTTAAATTACTTGTAAGTCCCTAGTCAAGTGCACTACATGTGCCCAGGCCCTGTAAATTAATTGCTACTAGTGGGCTGCATCACTGGTTGTGCCACCCACGTAGGTAGCCCCCTAACCATGTCTCAGGCCTGCCATTGCAGAGCCTGTGTGTGCAGTTTCACTGCCACTTAGACATTTAAAAGTAATTGCCAAGCCTTAAACTCCTACATATGAAGTCTAAGGACCGAAAAGACTTCATCCTGCAAAAGAACTCCTTGTGCGGCGAAAATTTGATGCACAGCTGGTATGAAACGATGCCGAGCCTGCATCAGGGTGAGAAAATCACGGCACGCCGAACCGGAATGACTCAGCCCAGCTCTCCGAAGTGGAGATCGACACAGAGCCATTGTGACCGGAACTTTGATGCACGGTACAAAGAAATGACACAAAGCTGACCTGGAACGACGCAGCCCGACTTCCTGAGAGGAATTGATTCAGCGCCTGCCATGCGGCAGACATTTCTACGCATCATCCACCTGATCGACGTAGCCCCTGTGACTTTGTCCTGCCCGTCCAGGATTTCAACACATCGTCCCCAGAGCATCCGAAAACCCTGCAACCCGAAGAGGATCCAAGTCTATGCACTGGAAATCGACGCAAAGCCTGCCCTGCGTGAAAATTCACCAATGCATCGTCTGTGTGTGCTGGAAAAATTGACGCCCAACTCCCCATTTTCCACGCATCTCCTCCTCTGTAGTGTATTGCGGAGAATTTGAACGCAAACCAGGGGCTTTGTGCTTGCAAGAGATATTTACTGCTTTTTAAAGACTAAAGATTTCTTTTATCATTTCCTAAGTGATATCTCGACGTGTACTTATTGAATCTTGATGATCGTTTTTCCCTGCATTTAACCAGATAAATATTATATATTTTTCTAAACACTGTGTGGTGTATTTTTGTTATACTTTCTTATTGCATGACTCATTGCACAAATACTTTACACATTGCCTTCTAAGTTACGCCTGACTGCTCAGTGCCATGCTACCAGAGGATGGGCACAGGATAATTTGGATTGTGTGTGACTTACCCTGACTAGAGTGAGGGTCCTTGCTTGGACTAGGGGTAACCTGACTGCCAACCAAAGACCCCATTTCTAACATGGCCCTTGTGGTGCTATTGTTGTTGCTGGGGGAGCTGCTGTTACCACTGTGGTTTTGACTGTTTTGCCAGCTATTGTGGCAACTGTGATGGCAGATGTGGCAATTGTAGTGACAGATGTTATTTCTGCTTTTGTAGCAGATGTGATTGCTGCTGTATTCTGTGCTGTCGTTTTGGCAGTGGGTTCTGCCACAATGACAGCTGGTGGTGTTGTCCAGATGTGGTGGTAGATGTAATTTCTTCTGTAGTCCTTGCTATGGATACAGTTGTGGTTGCTGCTTTGATTCCTGCTGTTTTGGATATGGCTTCCCTTGCCATAGTGACTGTTGTGGTCTTTGATATAGTTGGAGGTGTGGTTGCTGCTGCTACTCTTCTTATGGTCGCAGCTGTTCTTGCTATTGTGGTTCATGAAGTGTTTACGGCTGTGGTGGAAGCTGTCTCACTGCTGTTGTCCCTCCTATGCTTACAACTATCATTGTAGCTATTTTTGCTACTCTGGTAGTAGCTGTGGTTAGAGCAGTTGTGACTTCTCTTACTGCTCTAATCCCTGCTGTGGTTGAAGCTATTGTGGCATCCCAAGAGAGTTTGAGCCTCATGACAGGACTGTGACTTCTCGGGTGGCGACACCCTTCTCTGTACAGATTGTGTCCAGCAGTAGGTTAATGACAGCCAATGGACTGCCCTTTCTTCTTCCTGAGCAGTCAAAGTAGCTAGGAACAGTGTAGTAGTAATGTAGCAGCCGAAGATTAGAAAGAAGTGTTGGGTGTAATACATCTAGGGTTGCTACAGGAGCTATATATTTGCAATAGACATAAATGACACGTAGACCAAAGTATTGCTGCAAAGTTTGCTTATGTTACATAACTTTGGTGAATTTCGGAGAATATTTTAGCAGTTTGCAGCAAGCCTATGGCTTTTTATCTCAATTTTTGTACTCTGTTCAGGCCAAATCAAGATGCAGCAGTTTTGGATAATGCTTTCATCTAACGGTAACCTTATCACCACAGCCTCCCCAGCTTAGGCAATATTATCACCTGTCCCAGGGCTGGTAAGCGCCTTATACTGATGATACAATGTATTATGAGTTCTTTAGGGCTCATTTGAAACAGATGTCCATACTTCTCATATTGTTATCCAGGTATTATTATCTTGTAACTTTCACAAGTCTTTAGCAGATACTACAGAGCACCTACTCTGTTATATGGGATCCTTTCAACTCAATGTCTATTATGCAATTGGTACATCCCTTCCTTTTCAGTCAGGTCACATGTCTTTTTTCACAACTGTCGATTATCTTATTTTCTTATTTCTGATGTGATATAGAAATTCACTTCCCCTTTCCTCTCAAAACATAAAGGACCGTATTTACAGTGTAGCAGAATGGGATGTTCACCTTGAATCTGTAGATCTTGTGCTCTGTCACACTCTCCTCCTGCCAGCCTCCTTTATATTTGCGGAAAGTATCCATGTTCATAGTACTGCTCTAATCAGAACATCAGAAGCCCCAGGGCTGGCTTCCAAAGCCAAAGCTTTACTGTCCAGGACTGCCATGTGAGCTGGTCAACCAGAGCAGAAAAAAATTAGCAAGGGCTGGGCTTAATTTGTGGAAAAAATGAGTATCCGGGCCCAAAGGCACCCTTTCACTGCCAGTTACACAGCTCCAGGTCACTTATAAGTCACCCCTATAGCAGGCCCTTCAGCCCTGAGGGCAGAGTGCAGAGTACCTATGTGTGAGGGCACACCTGCACTAGCAGAGGTGTTCCCACGACCTCCCGGACCTTTTTCCTGGACTTTGCGAGTGTCGCAACACCATTTTACACGTGTACTGGACATAGGTCACTACCTATGTCCAGCTACATAATGATAACTCCAAACATAGGTATGTTTGGTATCAAACATGTTGGAATCATACCCCAATGCTTTTGCAGGCATTGGTTGTATGATTCCATGTGCTTTGGGGGCTCGTTAGAGGACCCCTGATATTGCCATTCCAGCCTTCTGTGGTTATTGAGGCAGCCCCAGCCGCTGCCACCTCTCAGACAGGTTTCTGCCCTCCTGTTGCTTGAGCAGCTAAATCCCAGGAAGACAGAATAAAGGATTTCCTTTGGGGGAGGGTTGTTACACCCTCTCCCTTTGGAAATAGGTGTTACAGGCTTGGGAAGTGTAGCCTCCCTAATCCTCTGGAACTGTTTTGAAGGGCACAGAAGGTGCCCTCCTTGCATAATCCAGTCTACACTGGTTCAAGGACCCCAGTCCCCGCTCTGGCATGAAACTGGAAAAAGGAAAGGGGAATGACCACTCCCCTGTCCATCACCACCCCAAGGGTGGTGCTCAGAAATCCTCCAGAGGGTCCCTGGTTTTTGCTGTCTTGGATTCCAAGTTGGCAGGACACTTTGGGAGCATCTTAGTGGCCATTGCCAGCAGGTGATGTCAGAGCCCTCCCCTGATAGGTGCTTACCTGTTTAGCTAACCTATCACCCTTTCAGGGCTATTTAGGGTCTCTTTCTTAGGTGGTTCTTCAGATTTGGATTGCAAAATTCCAGCAGGAATCCTCTGCATCCTTTACTTTGCATTCTTACAGAATAAACTGCATCTGGACCCTCCTGGAACTCTACAAACTGCAACAAAGAAGCAAAGACGACTTCTGCAACATTGTACCTTCAGCTCCTGCCAGCAACTGCAACTGTTTCAAGGTTGTGCATCCTCAGAGGCTAGCCTGTCATCAGCCTGCACCAGAAGAAGGAAGGAATCTCCCTTGGAGTGAAGGAGTCACTTCCCTGCTTCAGCAGGCACCCCTCTGCAGCGACGACCAGTGGCGTGGGTCCCCACTCCTGATGAAGTGCGTAGATCCAGCATCACGGGTGGTGGAATGAAGTGGTCCCGATGGTCCTGGCATCCTACTGTCCAACTTTGGTTGAGGTAAGAGCTTGACCAAAACCCCTTGCACCGCATATTTTGCATTTGCCAAGGCTTGTTGGCATCCTTCCACGAAGTTCTTCGTGCAACGTGCACCTCTGGCCACCAGCACTCCTTCCTGTGACGCACAGCTTCCTGAATGGTTCTCTGGCGGGATGGGATCCCTCTGTGTAGTGCTGCATGGGCCTTCTTTTGCACCTTTTTTGTCCCTGTGCTGTGGGACTCCTGAGTGCGCTGCCTGGTCTTCTGAGGGCTCTCTGAGTTACTGAGAGCCGCCTCTGACTCCCCCTTCTGGGTAGAGTCCACCAGGTCCCTCCTGGTCCTGGGCAGCACCATTTTCTTCTAACTGCGAGCTTTGTGGTTGCCAAAGCTTGTAGGCGTAATCCAGCGTTGCAAACCAGACTGCAATCATCCATCCAGCGTGGGACATCTTCTGCACCAACCAGGGACCTGCATCTGTCTTCTTGGGTGCAGTACCGACTGTTGTTCTTCACCAGTAGTTCTTCTTTTGCACTTTCATCTGGGTTAGCAGGGGCTCCTGTTCTCCCCGGACTCCTCAGTTCTTCTTGGTCTTGGTCCCTTTCTTTCACAGGTTTTCAGGTCCAGGAATCCATCTGTGGTGTCTTGCAGTCTCCTCTGGTTCTTGCATAATCTTCTTTCTTGTGTTCTTGTGTGTTCTAGGAAAGTTACTGTGATTTACTCCTGATTTCCTGGACTCTGAGGTGGGTTCTATTACTAACGTTTGGCATTTCCTAATACTCCCAGCGCCTCTCTACACACTACACTTGTCTAGGTGGGAAACTGACCTTTCGCATTCCACTTTCTTAGTATATGGTTTATGTTCCCCCAGGTCCATTTCTGACTATTGTGATTTTCACTATTTGCACTGTTTTCTAACTGTTTGTACAGCTATTTCTGTATACTAGTGTATATAAATGGTGTATTACTTATCTCCTAAGGGAGTATAGTCTCTATGGTATTTTTGGCATTTGTGTCACTAAAATAAATTACCTTTATTTTTGTAACACTGAGTATTTTCTTTCATGTGTGTGGGTACTGTGTTACTGTGGTGGTATTGTATGAGTTGTGCATGCCTCTTAGTTAGGCCTTGGCTGCTTATCTGCACTACCCCTAGAGAGCTTAGCTTCTAGACACTATCTACATTTCACTAATAAGGGATAACTGGACCTATTATAAGGTGTACGTAGCTTGGGTACCCACTACAAACTAGGCCAGCCTCCTACATTAGTAGTGCAGCGGTGGGATAAGTACTTGCAATTACCTTATCACTCTGTCACTGGTCCTTTCCACAGGAAAAAATACTCTATACCTAGAGCTATACATATATACTTAGTACACGGTTCTAGTCTCTCACATTCCTTTCCAAGAGACTCGAGGTAGGTTAGGTCTTCCTTACACTACACTAACACCCACGTACATCATGCCTTCTGCTGGACCTAGCTCTGACGTCATGGGTACCCCTTATGTGGGCATGACCTTCAGGGAATTGAAGGAGTAGTGCTCCGATAGAAGCCTAGATGTAGGGAAGAACCCCAAAGAAGAATTTTCTGCTGATCCTTCTCCTTCAGAATGATCAGGTACATGCTGATAACCAGGAAGGGGTGGGAGATTCTCCAATCAGAGAACCATACTTCAGATTCAGGGGATGGCTCTTCCAAAGATCTTCCACCAAGCAGACCTACTAATGAAGCTGGTAGTGGGAGGGGTAGTCAGGTAGGGCTCCCTTCACACACAGAGGTCAAATCACTAGGGTCTCCAAAGTTAGGGAAAGATCTACCTCTGCCCATTATAATATCACATCAGTTTCTGAGGGATGGCATGGCTCAGCTCCCGGTGATGACTCCATAGATAGGGAGCTCAGGAAACTGAGACTGGAGGAGGCCAGACTGAGGCTGCAACAGCAACAGCTAGCCCTAGATAGGGAGGCCTTGGCTGTGGAAAGGGAAAGGCAGGGGCTTGGGTTAGTTCCACATGGTGGCAGCAGCAGCAGTTTCAGGAGTTATGGAGTTAGGATGGACACCATTGACTCTAGAAATCTGCACAAAAGTGTTCCTCCATACAAGGTGGGGGATGATATTTGCAAGTGGTTTACTACTCTTAAGAGGGCCTGCAAAGCTCAGAGGGTCCCTCAAAGGCAGTAGGCTGCTATTCTGTGGGTGCCCTTTTCTGACAAGGGGAGGGATAGACTTCTCACTGTCAGAGAAGAAGATTCAGACAACCATGGTATTCTTAAAACTGCACTCTTGGATGGGTTTGGCTTAAGCACTGAACAATACAGGATTATGTTCAGAGAAACCAGAAAAGAGTCCTCAAAGGATTGGATAGACTTTGTGGACTGTTCTGTTAAGGCTGTAGAAGGCTGGTTACATGGCAGCAAAGTGTCAGACAATGAGGGCTTATGCAATCTGAATATGAGAGAGCATATTTTGAATAACTGTGAATCTTATTTGTTGCACCAATACTTGGTAGACTCAGATCTGACCTCTCCCCAAGAATTGGGAAAGAAGGAAGACAAATGGGTCAAAACAAGGGTGAGCAGAAAAGCTCATCAGCAACAGGCGGTGACAAGGACAAGAAGAAGGATGGTATGTCTAGTGACAAAGATAAAAACAAAGAGTCTTCATCATGCCCACAAAAATCTTCAGGGCATGGGTCTAAATCCTCGTCCAACCATCAGAATAAAAAGCTCTATGTGTAAGAGCAAAGGCCATTGGGCAAGTGACATTACTTGCCCAAAGAGAAACACCAAATCTCCTACCACCACAGCCCCCACTGCTTCAATTAGTGTCCCTAGCAATAGCAGTGGTGGTAGGAAGAATAACACTACCAGTAGCCAATGCAAGGGTGTAGAAGGGCTCACTTTGGGAAGAGTAGTGAGGGATGGTTTAGTTAGGGAAACCACTGAGGCTGTTTTAGTCTCCGATGGTGGCATTTACCTTGCCCCCCTTGTTGCTTGTCCCCTTAATATGGATAAGTACAAGCAACAACCACATATAAATGGTGTTTAGGACGAAGCCTAAAGGGACACAGGTGCCAGTGTCACAATGGTGATGGAAAAACTGGTGGCACCTGAGCAACACCTACTTGGTCATCAGTACCAAGTGATGGACGCCCATGACAACACTATTAGCCACCCCATGGCTGTTGTTGATCTCAACTGGGGACTGTGGGGTTTACTGGTCCAAAGAAAGCTGTGGTATCCACAGACTTACCTGTAGAATGTCTACTAGGAAATTACTTGGAGACTTCAGTGTGGGCTGAGGTGGAGTTGGAGGGCCATTCAGCAATGCTGGGCATTCCTGGGCATATCTTTGCTTTGACAAGGGCTCAGGCCTAAGATGGTATTATGGACAGCTAGCTGTCAGAAAGCTTTTGAGGATCTAAAGCAGGCTATGCGCACTACACCTGTCCTAAAAAGCCCAAACTACTCCAAGAAGTTCATAGTTCAGACTGATGCTTCAGAGGTAGGGGTTGGGGCAGTTCTATCACAACTGAATTCAGAGGGCCAGGATCAACCTGTAGCTTTTATCAGCAGAAGGTTGACCCCTAGAGAAAAGCGTTGCTCAGCCATAGAGAGGAAGGCCTTTGCTGTGGTCTGGGCTTTGAAGAAGTTGAGACATACCTCTTTGGGTCTCACTTCATTGTTCAAACAGACCACAAACCTCTCTTATGGCTAAAACAAAAGAAAGGAGAAAACCCTAAATAGTTGAGGTGGCCTATTTCCCGAAAGGGGATATACTTTACAGTGGAACATAGACCTGGGAGTACCCACACCAATGCAGATGGCTCTCCATATATTTCCACTTAGACAATGAAGACTCGTCTGGGAAAGGTTAGCCTTATTGTCTCTCGTTTGGTGAGGTGTAGGAAAGTACCCTCTTTTTGGCATTGTTACCCCCATTTTTTTGTCTGATGTCAGCGTGTTTGACTGTATTCACTGGGATCCCGCTAAGCAGGACCCCAGTGATTATGCTCTCTCTGCTTTAAGTTTTGTCACTGTACTGTATACTGGTAACCCAGTATTTAACCCAAAATTGGCATACTGGTGCCCCCTTATAAATCCCTAGCACATGGTACTTAGGTACCCAGGGCATTGGGATTCCAAGGGATCCCTATGGGCTACAACATTTCTTTTGACACCAATAGGGAGCCCATGCAAAGGCTTCTACAGGACTCCCATTGCAGCCTGCGCGAAAAGGTGCATGCACCCTTTCACTGCCATTTATACTGCATCAGGTCACTTATAAGTCACCCTTATAGCACGCCCTTCAGTCCTAAGAACAGTGTGTAGAGTACCTGTGTGTGAAGGCACCCCTGCACTAGCAGAGGTGTACCAACAACCTCTAGGACCATTTTCCAGGACTTCGTGAGTGCAGGGACGGAAGATGCCAGGAACTTTTCCTTCACACAGAAGATGTTCCACGGTGTGCTGGAGGATGCAGAGTTGTTTCCATGCAGAAAGACCGCAAACAAGCCTTGCTAACTGCAATGGTCACAGTTAAAGAAAATGGGTGCTGCGCCGAAAGGACCAGGAGGTCGCCCCTTGGAGGAGGTGTCAGAGGGGGCGCTCAGCAACACAGAGAGCCCATGCAGAAGCAGGCAGCTCCCACAGAAGTACTTGAACATGGGTTCAAGAAAACTGAGCACGGCGGTCATCTCAACACTACAAAGGAGGGTCCCTCGAAGCCGGTGGTCAACTCAGCGAGTTGAGCAATGCAAGACAGAGTGCTGGGGACCTGGGCTATGCTGTGCACAAAGGATTCCTTGCAAAAGCGCACGGAAACCCTAGCAGCTGCAGTTCACGCAGTACACAGGATTACTGTCTGGCGTGGGGATGCAAGGACTTACCTCCACCAAATTTGGACAGATGGACCACTGGACTGTCGGGGTCACTTGGATCCAGCTCCTGTGTTCCAGGGACCACGCTCGTCACGATGAGAGGGGACCCAGAGGACCGGTGAAGCAGACGTTTGGTGCCTGCGTTAGCAGGGGGAAGATTCCGTC
Organism: Pleurodeles waltl; assembly: GCF_031143425.1. Classification (NCBI taxonomy): domain Eukaryota; kingdom Metazoa; phylum Chordata; class Amphibia; order Caudata; family Salamandridae; genus Pleurodeles; species Pleurodeles waltl. The sequence continues at coordinate 680,134,280 of NC_090436.1, read as the reverse complement.
GACCTACTGGAGATTTCTTCTTGGCTTCCAGTGCAGGGTGAAGGCAAACAGCCCCTAGAGCATGCACCACCAGGAAACAGTCAAGAAAGCCGGCAGGATTAGGAGCTACAATGTCGCTGGTAGTCTTCTTGCTACTTTGTTGCAGTTTTGCAGGTGTCCTGGATCAGGTGGCGGTCGATCCTTGGCAGAAGTCGGAGAGGGAGATGCAGAGGAACTCTGGTGAGCTCCTGCATTCGTTATCTAAAGATAAGCCCACAAGAGAGACCCTAAATAGCCCTTAAAGGAGGATTGGCCACCTAGTCAGGTAAGAACCTATCAGAAGGGGTCTCTGACGTCACCTGCTGGCACTGGCTACTCAGGGGCCTCCATTGTGCCCTCACACCTCTGCATTCAAGATGGCAAGGTCTGGGACACCCTGGAGGAGCTCTGGGCACCACCCCGGGGTGGTGATGGACAGGAGAGTGGTCACTCCCCTTTCCTTTGTCCAGTTTCGCACCAGAGCAGGGCTGGGGGTTCCCTGAACCGGTGTAGACTGGTTTATGCAAGGAGGGCACCATCTGTGCCCTTCAAAGCATTTCCAGAGGCCAGGAGAGGCTACTCCTCTCAGGCCCTTAACACCTATTTCCAAAGGGGGAGGGTGTAACACCCTCTCTCAGAGGATAACCTTTGTTCTGCCTTCCTGGGACTGGCCTGCCCAGACCCCAGGAGTGCAGAAGCCTGTCTGTGGGTTGGCAGCAGTAGTAGCTGCAGTGAAAACCCCAGAGAGCTGGTTTGGCTGGAGCCCCGGGGATGCATGGGATTGGCACCCCAATACCAGATTTGGCATGGGCGGAGAATTCCATGATCTTAAGCATGTTACATGGCCATATTCAGAGTCACCATTGTGAAGCTACATATAGGTATTGACCTATCTGTAGTGCACACGTGTAATGGTGTCACCGCACTCACAAAGTCTGGGGAAATTGCCCAAACTATGTGGGGGCACCTTGGCTAGTGTCAGGGTGCCCTCACACTTAGTAACTTTGCACCTAACCTTCACTAAGTGAGGGTTAGACATATAGGTGACTTATAAGTTACTTAAGTGCAGTGTAAAATGGCGGTGAAATAACGTGTACGTTATTTCACTCTGGCTGCAGTGACAGTGCTGTGTAAGAATTATCTGAGCTCCCTATGGGTGGCAAAAGAAATGCTGCTGGCCATAGGGATCTCCTGGAACCCCAATACCCTGGGTACCTAGGTACCATATAGAAGGGAATTATAAGGGGTGTTCCAGTGTGCCAATCAGAATTGGTAAAAATGGTCACTGGCCTGCAGTGACAATTGTAAAGGCAGAGAGAGCATAAGCACTGAGGTTCTGATTAGCAGAGCCTCAGTGACACAGTTAGGCACCACTCAGGGAACACATTCAGGCCACAAAGTATGAGCACTGGGGCCCTGGCTAGCAGGGTCCCAGTGAGACATATAGAACACACTGATAAATAGGGTTTTCACTATGAGCACTGGGGTCCTGGCTAGCAGTATCCCAGTGAGACAGTAAAAACATACTGACATATACTCACATCAGGCCACAAGTGGAGGTAACAATGCTAGAAAGAGGCTACCTTCCTACAAATACCCCCGCCACTTATTAGCACATAAATAAATACCCTTGGAACAAATACAAGTATGGAGTCTGTCAAATGATTGAAAATTTATTAGTTTAACAAGCTGTAAACATTGCAATTCAAATGTACAGTTATTAATACGTAGGTATGACCTGTAGTGGGCAGCATTAAACACACCAGGAGCCAGAATGGGGCACAGAGATCTGAAAATAGAGATGCCAAAGGGTACAGTAAGTGGCCATAGACATAGGGATAATCAGGCTGCCATGTTCGATGTCTAACACAAAACTGCAATGGAAAGTGAAGTTACAGTGTCTTACCTGTGTGTCACTGGAAGTACTGTTGAATGAGTGAACTTCTATTGTCCACATCTTCTTCCTCTGCCTCCTCTTCGTCACTGTCCACAGGCTCCACCACTGCCACAAAACCATCGCCAAGCTCATCCTCCTGCAGAAACGGCGCCTGAAGGCCAGGTTGTGCAACATGCAACATGCAACAATGATCTGGCACAGCTTCTTGGGTGAGTAGTACAGGGATCCACCTGTCAGATGGAGGCACCGGAATCTGGTCTTCAGGAGGCCAAAGGTTCTATCAATTAACCTCCTTGTTCGCCCATGTGCCTCATTGTAACGTTTCTATGTCCTTGTCCTGGCATTCCTCATTGGGGTCAGTAGCTATGAGGGGTTGGGGTAACCAGGGTCACCTGTAAATATTGTGGGATACCTGTTAGCCACACACTCACCCTAAGGGACAACCCCACACCCATATACCTACACCAACTGGGTGGGGACCATGGGCTCACCCATTAGCCACACCCGGTGCATCTGGAGTTGAGACATCACATATGGAATGCTGCTATTCCTCAAGATAAAGGCATCATGCGCAGAGCCAGGATACTTTACATTCACATGGAAGACGTACTGATCCGCCAAACACACCATCTGCACATTCAGAGAGTGAAAGCTTTTTCTATTCCTGAACAGTTGTTCATTTCTCCGTGGGGGGGGGGATAAATGCTTTATGTGTACCATCAATGGCACCAATGATGATGGAGATATGTCCCAGGGCATAAACGTCAGTCTTTACTGTGGCCAATTCCTCCACCTAGGGGAATACGATGTAGCTGTGCACGTGTTTCAGCAGGGCAGACAACACTCTGGTCAACACGTTGGAGAACCTTGTCTGAGACGTTCCTGATGCCATGGCCATTGTTGCTTGGAAGGAACCACTTGCCAGGAAATTGAGCACTGTCTGGACCTGCACTAGAGGGGGGATACCTTTGGGCTGGCGGATAGCTGAAATCAGGTCTGCCTCCAATTGGGCACACAGTTCTTGGATTGTGGCCCTATCAAGTCTGTAGGTAAGGATAATGTGTCTGTCCTCCATTGTCGCCCTGTCCACTAGGGGTCTGTACATGGGGGATGTCTCCATTTCCTATTCATCCTCAGCGGTTGAACTCTAGGGTGGAAAACAGTGGGAAGAGGGTCATATTCACACATATGTGAAATTAAAAATGCTTTTTTTCCTTTACAGAAACAGTATGTGAATATGAAAGTCAGTTGATGTGTCAATGTCCTCTGTGACGCAGTTAGGTACCATGGCCTGTGCCCCCCTGAAATGGCGGCTGCCTGACCTGTGAGGAGAAACAAGTGGAAATGAGGTAATTCCGCTGGTGTTGTGTGCCATTGCGTCCGGCACCGCCAACTTTGTATTGGTTATCATTGGACCTCATGGGTTCCAGGAACCAATGGCGATGTACACCAGCGGTGACGGTACGCACCGCCGCGGACGTGACTGCCATTTTCTATCTGTTCACTCACTTGCTATCTGACCTTCAACAGGAGAGGACCTACATTGCAAGTGCTGCTGTGACCTGTGTCTGGAACCGACCATGGCTCGAGTGTCTGGGGAAAGGGCCCCCGCCTTCACTTCGGAGGAGTTGGAGAGACTGGTGGATGGGGTCCTACCCCAGTACACTTTACTCTATGGTCCTCCAGACAAACAGGTGAGTACACTGTGAGCATAATGCATGGGCCATGAATGTTTTGATTGCTGTGTGTGTAAGCCTTGTGTGGGGCGGCTGAGGAGTGCTGCATGTCTGGTGGTAAATGTCTGTGCATAAGGGGATGGGAGGGATATTGTGGGCTATGAGTGTAACATGTCGGACTGTATGGCTAATCCCTTTTTTCTATGTATATTTTCCTGCAGGTCAGCGCCCATCAGAAAAAGGGTATTTGGCGTGCCATCGCCAAGGAGGTGTGGACCCTGGGGGTCTTTGACAGGTGGAGCACCCACTGCCACAAACGGTGGGAGGACCTCTGCCACTGGGCAAGGAAGATGGCGGAGACCCAGCTGGGGCTGGCTTCCCAACAAGCAAGGGGTGCCGGTCGTACCCTGACCCCCCTGATGTTCCGCATCCTGGCGGTGGCCTATCCGGAGTTGGATGGGTGCTTGAAGGCATCACAGCAGCCACAAGGGGGTGAGTACAGATTCTGAATCATGACTTTGCGCGTGTTAAGGTTGTACGTGGGTGGGGGATGTGGGAAGTGGGTGGCCGTAGGCCAGGGTGAACTGGCAGGGTAGGTCCCTTGTTGGGCAGGCTCTGAAGCACTCCAACCCCAATAGTGTTAGTGGGCATCTACTACTGGGCAGGGTCCTGTTGGTTTCAGGTGTGCAGCTGATGGCGTTGGGCAATGTACCCCATGGGCTGGTGACTATCTTTGCAACAGGTAGTGCCTGGCCTAGTGCGTAGGGCTGATCCCTGTGTGTTGTGTACGCCAACAGTAGTGTTGTTGCTGGCACTGCCCAAGTGTATCCCCTGTCTCCCTCCCCTTTTTGTTTTGTCACCCTGTCCTTTTGTGCATTAGCATCATCTGGAGGAGGAGCAGAGGCACCGAGGACGGAGGGAGCTGCATTCCACATATGCCTGGAGGCCGAATCCACCGATGGTGAGGGCACCAGTGGGACAGAGGGTGAGGGGAGCACCACGACGGAGACAGGAGGGTACACTACCGACAGCAACTCCTCCTCCGATGGAAACTCCATGGCGGTGGCGGACACCTCTGTGCCCACCTCAACAACAGGTACAGAAGCCACCCCCCATACCAGCACCACCCTCCCAGCAGCTCCTCAGCGTGTTTCCTGTGCCCGCTCACCCAGGAGGGTGGACATCTCCTTCGCCCCAGGCACCTCAGGCCCTGCCCAAGTCAGCCCTGCTGCCCTCAGTGAGGAGGCTCTTGACATCCTGATATGCCTCACTGTGTGGCAGTCAACCATACTGAATGCCATCCATGTCGAAAGGCATTTGCAACAAACAAATGTAAACCTGGAGGGCATTCACTCTGGCGTGGCGGCCCAACAGAGAGCATTTCAGGATCTGGCCTCCGCACTGATGGCAGCCATTGTCCCTGTCTCCAGCTTCCCCCCTCCAACTTCCTCTACCCAGTCCCAATCCCCTCAACCCCAGCCTATTCCAAGCACACCTTCAGACCAGCAAACACCCAAATCAACACACAGAAGTGGCTTAAGCAAACACAAGCACCACACTTTGTCTCACAGGCACTCACACAAGCAACATCTCCATGCAAACACACCAACATCCACTGCCTCCACTGTGTCCCCCTCCTCCTCCTCCTAATCCAGCTCCTCCCAGTAGCGTCTCCACTCACACCTGCATGCACTACATCCTCATCCAGTACCTCCATCACCAGCACGCCTATCACTACACGCACCTCACTGGCAGTCACCACCCCTACATCAATGCACACGTCCCCTGTGTCCTCTCCTACTGTGTCTGTGACCCCTCCTACCAAAGTACACAAATGCAAACACACACCCACCCAACAGCCATCCACCTCACAACTGCATCCAGCTCATGCACCTGCACCCAAATACTGCAGACTGACACCTCCTACAAGCACTCCCTCTTCCTCCACCCCCAAACCATCACCCTCTTCACACCCCAATGTCCCAAAGAAGCTTTTCCTAGCCACCGTTGACCTCTTCCCTCCCCCTCCCCCCTCTCCTTCTCCTTGGGCCAGGGTGTCAGAACCCAGCCCAGCACCTCAGCCACCAAGTCCACGTCCACTGTGGTTTCTGCAGCTGTGAGACGCTCCAAAGAGGCACCCGCCAGACTAACCAGTGTGCGACCAACACCTGCTAAGGCCAAGAAGGTTCCGCCACCTGGCAAGGGCAAGAAGGAGACAGCATCCAGCAAGGAGAAGGAGGCACAACCAGCCAGCAAGGCCAAGTCAAAGACTCCAGCTGCCAGAAGCAAGGAGGCACCACCATCTGCCAAGGGCAGGAAGGGGCACAGACCACCAGCCAGGCCACTTCAGCCGTCCAAGGCTGCAGGTGAAGGCCTGGAGGCTACCACCACAACCGCCAGCACCGCCACCTACACTGCGGCCAGCACCACCACTTGCACCGGTGCAAGCACCGCCACCTGCACCACCGCAAGCAGCACCACTGCCAGCAGCAGCAGCCCCAATGTGCAGCTGTCTGAGACTGCAGGTGAAGGCCTGGAGGCTACCACCACAACCGCCAGCACCGCCACCTGCACCATGGCCAGCACTGCCACCTGCACCGCCGTAAGTACTGCCACCTGCACTGCCGTAAGCAGCACCACTGCCAGCAGCAACAGCCGCAGTGGGCAGCCGCCTGAGGCTGCAGGTGAAGGCCTGGAGGCTACCACCACAACCACTAGCACCGCCACCTGCACTGCGGCCAGCACTGCCACCTGCACCGCTGCAAGCACCGCCACCTGCACCACGGCCAGCACTGCCACCTGCACTGACGTAAGCAGCACCACTGCCAGCAGCAGCAGCCCCAGTGGGCAGCCGTCTGAGGCTGAAGGTAAAGGCCTGGAGGCTACCACCACTGCCAGCACTGCCAACTGCAGCGCAACTGTGATTCAATGAGCAGCCGTCACCGTCGGAGAACAGTGTGTAGTGGTGACTACATGGGCTACAGTGCGTCCTGGCCCCTGCAAAATCTGTAGTTGTGACACCCAAGTGAGAGACTGTGACCTTGCACTCCAAAACATCTGCATCACAGGGCATGTTGCCCCCTCCAGATCCAGTGGAAGAAGGCATCCACTCACCCCCTCCATGGCAGGATGAAACACACTGGGCACAAAGCCCCCTCCAGAACCAGTGGAAGAAGGCATCCGCTCACCCCCTCCTTGGCAGGATGAAGCACACTGGGCACAAAGCCCCCTCCAGAACCAGTGGAGAAGCCATCCACCCAGCCCCTCCTTGCCAGGATGATTCACACTGGGCACAAAGCCCCCTCCAGAACCAGAGGAAGAAGGAACCCACTCACCGCCTCCATGGTAGGATGAAGCACACTGGGCACAAAGCCCCCCCCAGAACCAGTGGAGAAGCCATCCACTCCAGAGACTGTGGCCTTGCACTCCCCAGGACCATGCAGTGGGCAAACCACCCACTTGAGAGACTGTGGCTTTGCACTCCCCAGGACCAAGCAGTGGGCAATCCATCCACTTGAGAGACTGTGGCTTTGCACTCCCCAGGACCAAGCAGTGGGAAAACCACCCACTTGAGAGATTGTGGCCTTGCTCTCCCCAGGACCAAGCAGTGGGCATGGAGCCCCCTCCAGGTGCAGTGGTGTTGTACCATCTTCTGGCTGAGGTGCGCCCCCTTCCTAGTCCCTCTGAGGTGCCTGTGTGTTTTAAACCTGATGCTCCTGCAGTAATCTCTCCATATTTCGGCAGGAGTCAAGTGTGGGCTTGGCCTATGTGTTTCGGCCCACTGGGCCACAGACATTTTTGAGTGGGCATTGTGCCGCCTTTTGTATATATTGTATATATTGTTAATACTGTTTTTGATTTCTGAACATATTTATAACTATTTCTAATATTACACTCATTTGACTCCATTCCTTTGCCCTTGCGTTATTCCTGAGGGTTACAGTGTGTATATGTAATATTGTTGCATGTGTTTGTGTGTATGGTGTTGGGAGTGAGGGAGGGGGTGGGGTGGGGGTGTTGTGTGTGTGTGTGTGTGTGTGTGTCACTTTCTTTCCCCCACCCCTTGTGTGCCAGGTGCAGTACTCACTGTGGTCGTTGTCGCCGGCTTTGGTGCTCCTGGTGTATGAGCAGATACACCAGCATGGGGAAGACCTGCAGCTTGGGCTCCATGGCGTTGTGGTTCTTCCTTGAGTGTCGAGAGGTGAGTCGTTTCCCTTCAGAATACTGTTTCCGCTGTGATTTTGATGGCGTTGGAACAGCACCGGAAAAGGTGGTGGATAGGCCTCTTGTAATACTGTGGGTGGAACGTTGTCTTCTGCCGGGCTTTCGGCGGTTACTGTTGTAGTGTTTGTTGCTACCGCCGTGGCGGTCGGAGTTATAAGTGGCTGTATGTGTTTGCGGTTTCCGCCGTGGTCATTATTCCATTTTTTTTACCACCGGCCTGTTGGCGTTATTACCACCTGTTAGAAATGGGGTTTTTGGATTGGCAGTCAGGTTACCCTCTGTCCAAGCAAGAACCCTCACTCTAGTCAGGGTAAGTCACACACAATCCAAATTATCCTGAGCCCACCCTCTGGTAGCTTGGCACGAGCAGTCAGGCTTAACTTAGAAGGCAATGTGTAAAGTATTTGTGCAATAAATCAACCAATAACACAATACAGCACCACAAAAATACACCACACAGGGGGTCATTCTGACCCTGGTGGTAAAATCCGCCAGGGCCAACGACCACGGGAACACCGCCAACAGGCTGGCGGTGCTCCCTTGGGCATTCTGACCACGGCGGAACAGCCGCGGTCAGAAACGGAAAACCGGCGGTGTACCGCCGGTTTTCCGCTGCCCTGGGGAATCCGACCCCCATACCGCCATCCTGTTCCTGGCGGTTTTGGCCGCCAGGCACAGGATGGCGGTATGGGGTGTCGTGGGGCCCCTGGGGGCCCCTGCAGTGCCCATGCCAATGGCATGGGCACTGCAGGGGCCCCCGTAACAGGGCCCCACCAAGATTTTCAGTGTCTGCCATGCAGACACTGAAAATCGCGACGGGTGCAACTGCACCCGTCGCACCCCTTCCACTCCGCCGGCTCCATTCGGAGCCGGCATCCTCATGGAAGGGTGATTCCCGCTGGGCTGGCGGGCGGCCTTCTGGCGGTCGCCCGCCAGCCCAGCGGGAAACCCAGAATACCCGCGGAAGTCTTTTGACCGCGCAGCGGTATTCTGGCGGTTCCAGCCAGGCCGGCGGCTTCCGCCGCCGTCCGGGGTCAGAATGACCCCCACAGTGTTTAGAAAAATATATAATATTTATCTGGATATTTGCAGGTCAAAACGAATAAAGATGCATTATGAAATTGTAGAGATATCACTGAAAAGTGATAGAAAGTGTCTTAAGTCTTTTAAAAAAAGCAAACAAAGGCCCTCATTCTGACCTTGGCGGGCGGCGGAGGCCGCCCGCCAAAGTCCCGCCGTCAGGTTACCGTTCCGCGGTCGAAAGACCGCGGCGGTAATTCTGACATTCCCGCTGGGCTGGCGGGCGGCCGCCTTCAGGCCGCCCGCCAGCCCAGCGGGAAAGAGGCTTCCACGATGAAGCCGGCTCGGAATCGAGCCGGCGGAGTGAAAGCTGTGCGACGGGTGCAGTTGCACCCGTCGCGTATTTCACTGTCTGCGCAGCAGACAGTGAAATACTTGTAGGGGCCCTCTTACGGGGGCCCCTGCAGTGCCCATGCCAGTGGCATGGGCACTGCAGGGGCCCCCAGGGGCCCCGCGACCCCCCCTACCGCCATCCGGTTCCCGGCGGTCGGACCGCCGGGATCTGGATGGCGGTAGGGGGGGTCGGAATCCCCTCGGCGGCGCAGCAAGCTGCACCGCCTAGGAGGATTCAATGGGGCGGCGGGACACTGGCGGGAGACCGCCAGTGTTGCCGGTCCGACCGCGGCTTTACCGCCGCGGTCGGAATCCCCATTGGAGCACCGCCGGCCTGTCGGCGGTGCTCCCGCGGTCCTCCAGAATGACCGCCAAAGTCTCTTTCAAGCACAATGTACCTGGTTTAAAGTGGAAAATCTCCGCAAAGGGCCGCAGAGGAGGAGATACGTGAAAAAATGGTGTGTGCGTCGGTTTCGCCCCTTTACACATGGACTTGCGTTGTTATTTTTCATGCGGGGAAGTCGTGCGTCGTTTTGCGGCACGCGGACAGTCTCCTTCTGTGGTTCGTGGGATTACCAGATGTCCCAGGGTCTGTGCGTGGAATCCTAGGCTTGTTTTCCGGCTGTGCGTCGTTCCGGTGGGCTGTGCGTGGAATATTCTCCCTCACAGCAGGCGTTGCGTCGATTTCCTCTCTGAAGTCGGGTGGCGTTGTCCAGACAAGGCCGTGCGGCGAAGTTCTGGTCACACCGCAGGCGTCGCGTCGAGCGGTGTCTTTCCGGATCGGCGTGTGGTGAATTTTTCACCCCGGAGCAAGCTGTGCGTCGAATCTTTCGGTGCACAAGGCGTCCAAATGAAAAAGAGAAGTCTTTTTGGTCCTGAGACTTCAGGGAACAGGAGGCAAGCTCTATCCAAGCCCTTGGAGAGCACTTCAGCAGCAAGACAAGAGTTCAGCAAGGCAGCAGGGCAACAGCAAGGCAGCAGTCCTTTGTAGAAAGCAGTCAGGTGAGTCCTTTAGGCAGCCAGGCAGTTCTGAATGGCAGGATGCAGGTGCAGGATTCTTCTCCAGCAAGTGTCTTATGAGGTAGGGCAGAGGGCCTGTTTTATACCCAAATGTGCCTTTGAAGTGGGGGAGACTTCAAAGAGTGGCTAAGAAGTGCACCAGGTCCCCTTTCAGTTCAATCCTGTCTGCCAGGGTCCCAGTAGAGGGTGTGGCAGTCCTTTCTGTGAGAGCAGGCCCTCCACCCTCCCAGCTCAGGAAGACCCATTCAAAAAGCAGATGTATGCAAGTGAGGCTGAGTACCCTGTGTTTGGGGTGTTTCTGAGTGAATGCACAAGGAGCTGTCAACTAAACCCAGCCAGACGTGGATTGTAAGACACAGAAAGATTTAAGTGCAAGGAAATGCTCACTTTCTAAAAGTGGCATTTCTAGAATAGTAATATTAAATTCAACTTCACCAGTCAGCAGGATTTTGTATTACCATTCTGGCCATTCCAAATATTACCTTCCTACTCCTTTCAGATCAGCAGCTACCACTTCAATCCTGTATGAGGGCAGCCCCAATGTTAGCCTATGAAGGGAGCAGGTCTCACAGTAGTGTAAAAACGAATTTAGGAGTTTTACACTACCAGGACATGTAAACTACACAGGTACATAACCTGCCATTTACTCACACAGCACCCTGCTCTAGGGGTTACCTAGGGCACACATTAGGGGTGACTTATATGTAGAAAAAGGGGAGGTTTAGGCCTGGCAGGTACTTTTAAATGCCAAGTCGAGGTGTCAGTGAAACTGCACACACAGACCGTGCAATGGCAGGCCTGAGACAAGGTAAATGGGCAACTTGAGTGGGTGGCACAACCAGTGCTGCTGGCCCACTAGTAGCATTTAATCTACAAGCCCTGGGCACATATAGTGCACATTACTAGGGGCTTATAAGTAGATTAAATAGTCCAATCAGGTATGATCCAAGGTTTCCATGTTTAAAGGGAGAGAGCATATGTACTTTAGCACTGGTTAGCAGTGGTAAAGAGCACAGAGTCTAAAAGCCAGAGAAAACAGTGTCCAAAAGTGGAGGGAGGCAGGCAAAAAGTTAGGGGTGACCACCCTAAGACTGTCAGGTCTAACATGTGTCCCCCCCAGCTGAAAGTGGGGAGAGCTACCTAACCTCCTGGGAGCTCTCATCGCTAAGGCGGAAGTATCTGGAGAGACCATCAGCATTGGCGTGGTCAACCCCTGGACGATGCTCCACCGTAAAGTCCATCCCCTGTAGGGAAATGGACCACCTCAAGAGTTTAGGATTTTCACCCCTCATCTGCATGAGCCATATGAGGGGCCTGTGGTCTGTCTGAACCCAGAAGTGAGTCCCAAACAGGTATGGCCTCAGGTTCTTCAGTGCCCAGACCACGGCAAAAGCTTCTCTCACAATAGCACTCCACCTCTGTTCCCGTGGTAACAGTCTTCTGCTAATAAAGACTACTGGTTGGTCTAGGCCCTCCTCATTTAGCTGTGCTAGGACCGCCCCTATGCCATGCTCTGAAGTGCCTGACTGCACAATAAATTCCTTGGAGTAGTCAGGGGCCTTGAGCACGGGGGCTGTGCACATGGCTTCCTTCAGAGAGTCAAAGGCTTTCTGACAAGCCTCTGTCCAATTCACAAACCTAGGTTGTTTCTTGGAAGTGCGGTCTGTCAAGGGTGACACAATGGTACCATAGCCCTTGACAAATCTGCGGTAGTATCCAGTGAGGCCTAAAAAGGCTCTCACCTCAGTCTGTGTTCTAGGTGGTTGCCAGGCCTTCATAGTTTCAATCTTGGCCTGGAGTGGCTGCACCTTGCCACCACTTATTAGGTGTCCCAAGTACACCACGGAACCCTGCCCAATCTGGCACTTACTAGCCTTGATGGTCAGGCCTGCCTGTTGCAGGGCCTGAAGCACCTCCTTGAGGTGGAGCAGGTGTTCCTCCCAGCTGGAACTGTAGACAACTATGTTGTCCAGGTAGGCTGCACAGAAGGCATCCTTGCCAGCAAGGACCCCGTTAACCAACCGTTGGAAGGTATCAGGGGCATTTTTCAACCCAAGGGGCATCACCCGGAACTGGTAATGGCCATCAGGTGTGGAAAATGCTGATCTCTCTTTGGCCCCCTCAGTCAGGGCGATCTGCCAGTACCCTGAAGTTAGATCTAAAGTACTCAGGAACTTGGCAGCACCTAGTCTGTCAACGAGCTCATCAGCTCGGGGATGGGGTGAGCATCAATCCGTGTGACTGAGTTGAGACCCTGGTAGTCCACACAGAACCTGAGTTCTGGCTTCGCATCTGGGGCAGCCTTAGGGGCCAATACCACAGGGCTGGCCCAGGGACTACTGGATTTCTCAATGACCCTTAAAGCTAACATCTTGGAGACCTCCTCCTTGATGCTGGCCTTAACCTTATTCGATAACCTGTAAATTTTGTTCTTCACAGGGAGACTGTCACCTGTGTCAATGTCATGAACACAGAGGTGGGTCAGTCCTGGAGTAAGGGAGAATAGGAGGGAGAAGTGCTCCAACAGCTCATAGCAGTCTCCTCTCTCGTTTAGAGTCAGGGAGTCAGAGAGAATGACACCTCTCACTGACCCATCACCTTGTTGGGCAGAGAGGAGGTCTTCCATTCCTTCATCTGCGACCAGAAGCATGTTGACTTCAGACCTCTCAAAATGAGGCTTCAGTCGGTTGACATGGAGCACCCTTAGGGGGTTCCTAAGGGAATTGAAGGTCCACGAGGTAAGTGGCCTCCCCTTTCCGCTCCTTTACTTTAAATGGGCCAGACCAGCAGTCCTGGAGAGCTCTAGGCTCTACTGGCTCCATTACCCACACTTTGGGGGTCATTCCGACTCCCGCCGGCGGCGGTAACCGCACGCCCGGCGGGAGCCGCCGAATGACCGCACCGCAGTCAAATGACTGCGGCGGCCATTCTGGCTTTCCCGCTGGGCTGGCGGGCGACCGCCAGAAGGCCGCCCGCCGGCCCAGCGGGAAAGCGTCTTCAACGAGGAAGCCGGCTCCGAATGGAGCCGGCGGAGTTGAAGGCGTGCGACGGGTGCAGTGGCACCCGTCGCGATTTTCAGTGTGTGCTTGGCAGACACTGAAAATCAATGTGGGGCCCTGTTAGGGGGCCCCACGACACCCGTTACCGCCATCCTGTTCCTGGCGGTGAAAACCGCCAGGAACAGGATGGTGGTAAGGGGGTCGGAATCCCCATGGCGGCGCTGCAAGCAGCGCCGCCGTGGAGGATTCCCTGGGGCAGCGGGAAACCGGTGGGAAACCGGCGGGAAACCGGCGGGACACCGCCGGTTTCCCGTTTCTGACCGCGGCTGTACCGCCGCGGTCAGAATGCCCATGGAAGCACCGCCAGCCTGTTGGCGGTGCTTCCGCGGTCGTTGGCCCTGGCGGTCGGTGACCGCCAGGGTCAGAATGACCCCCTTTGTCTCCAGGTTGAAAGTCTACCAGGGTGGCCTTCTGGTCACACCAGCGTTTTATTATCTCTTGATTGGCCTCAAGGTTACTTTTGGCCTCTTTCCAGAAGCGGTTAATCTGTTTGCAGAGGGCCAACATGTAGCTGACCACATCCTGAGGGGGTGCCTTTGGAGCTTTCTCCAACCCCTCCTTGACAATGCTTAAGGGTCCCTTGACCGGGTACCCATAGAGAAGCTCAGAGGGACTGAACCCTACCCCCTTCTGGGGTACTTCTCTGTAAGCAAAGAGAAGGCATAGTGAGAGGACGTCCCACTTACGCCTCAGGGCCTCAGGGAGGCCACCAATCATGCCTTTCAAGGTCTTGTTGAATCTCTCCACAAGACCATTAGATTGTGGGTGATAGGGTGTGGTGAACTTGTAAGTTACACTACACGCATCCCACATAGACTTCATGTATGTAGACATGAAGTTAGTGCCTCTGTCAGACACTATCTCCTTTGGGAATCCCACACGGGTAAATATCCCCATCAGAGTTCTGGTCACCACCGGTGCAGTTACGGTCCTCAGAGGGATTGCCTCTGGGTAACGGGTGGCATGGTCCACCAAAACCAGGATGAACCTGTTGCCCAGGGCAGTTTTGGGGTCCAATGGACCAACAATGTTGATGCCCACCCTTTCAAAGGGGGTGCCAACGACAGGAAGTGGAATCAGGGGGGCCTTAACCCTTTTTCCTGTTTTACCACTGGCCTGGCAGGTAGGACAGGATCTACAGAAGGTATCTGAGTTTGTCCTTATTCCAATAAAAGTGGGTGACAAGCCTGTCAAAGGTCTTGTCTTGCCCCAAATGTCCTGCCAGGGGAATGTCGTGAGCCAGACCCAGTAGGAAGGTTCGGTAACACTGGGGGGACCACCAGCGCACGCGCTGCCCCAATGGCCGGAACCTTAGGCTCACCGTAGAGGAGATCATTCTCCCAATATATGTGGTGATCACCAGAGGCTTTACCTGCTGCCTAGGCTGAGGCTTGCTTCCTCATGCCCTCTAGAGTGGGACATTCTTTCTGCGCCTTGCAGAATTCCTCCCTGGTGGGTCCACCCTCAACTTGCCAGCCAGCAATCTCAGGTAGATCACCTAGGGCGGCAATGTCTTCCCCAGTTGGCTCGGGGGGCCTCCTCCTCAGGAACCCCATCAACCACTGCAGGAACTTCTGGGACCGGTTTCCCGCGCCCCTTGCCCCTCCTCTTGGCAGTTGTCTGGGCCATTGTTCCAGGCTCCAGACGCCCTTGACTTCCCTCTCGGTCAGCCATGGACCGTGTGGTCATGCAGACCCACTCAGGCAATCATAACATTTCCAAGTGAGACCTTAGCTCTACCTCGTTCCAGGTAGTGTGCTCAAGGTCATTGCCTAACAGACAATCTACAGGCATGGCAGGACTCACAGTTACTTTCAGAGTACCAGAGACCCCCCCCCCACTCAAGGGGAACCAGAGCTACCGGTAGGTGGCTCTCACGATTGTCAGCGACTATGACCTGGTGAAATGTATTGGGGATGTCCTGCTCTGCTGACACCAGCTGACCCTTGACAGTAGTCATGCTGGCTCCTGTGTCACGCAGAGCCTCCACCCTTTGCCCATTGATGGTGACCCACTGTCTATACTTGGAAGTATTGGCAGGCATGTGGGCGTTTGGCACCATCTCTGCATCCCCCAGAGACACTAGGGTTACCTCTGCCTGCACCCCAAAACTGTCTGGGACCATCTCCTCCCCGAGCGCTAAGCTAGCCAACCCAGGTGTCTGCCCTCCTTTGGGGAGCTGTGCCCTCTTGGGACACTTGGATTCACCCTCAGAGTGCCCATACTTATTGCACTCTGAACAGTGGTGTACAAACCTCCCTGTCTTATGGTCAGTGAAACCTTTCTTTTGAGAATCAGACCGGGACTGGTTACCATTACTCCCTTGGGAACTATTTTGGGGGCCTTTTGAGAACTCCTTGTTTTTAAGTTTTTCTACCCCCTCTTTCTTCTGATGGGAACCCTGACCACCTTAATGGGTGTCCCCCCCCAGATACCTTTTTGGACACTCTGGTACTAGTCCAGAGGTCGCATCCTCAGCAAGCTTCCTGGGATCAGTTAGCTTACTGTCAACTAGGTGCTGGCGCAACTCTGTAAAACAAATGCTGAGCATATGCTCTCTCAGAATCAAATGATATAATCCTGTGTAATCATCTACTTTGCAGCTCCGCACCCATCCATTCAGTGCCTTACTAAAAAAGTCAAAGAAATCTACCCATGTTTGTGTGGATAGTTTGGTGCTGTCCCTGAACCTCTGACGGTATTTCTCAGGGGTCAGCCCAAACTTGGCAAGTAAAATGGCTTTCTGAAGTGGGTATGTGTTATGATCTGGTTTGTCCAATGTGAGAAGTGTGTCCCTCCCCAAAGGTGGCACATAACTCCGCATAGCTGTACCTCATTGCCCTTCAGGAACCTCATGAGCCCTTAGTGCAACTTCATAAGCAGCTAACCATTTATCTATGTCATCTCCCACCACAAAACTGGGCACCACATTTTTGGGTATACGAACCTTCTTTTCTCCAGCAGGTCCTGTCTGTATGCTGCCACCATTACTGCTGGATTCAGGCTGCTTTGCCTTGAGATCCAGCTCCTTGAGACTCAGTTCATGAACCAACAAAAGTTTATTTTCAGCCAGGGCTCTCTCAGCTGCTTGGGCTTCTCTCTCTGCCCTTCTTTCCTCCTGTTGAGCCTCAATTTTCAACCTTGCCATTTGCAATTGGAACTCCCTCTCTTCTCTCCTTTCCTCTGCGGTCAGGCTTTGCTCAGAGACACTGCTCCCTGGTCTGGAAGGGGGCACAATTGCAGTGGTAACATCACCCACTGATGGCAACAAATCCACTGAGGGGCCATTTTCTGGCTCTTCTTCCTCATCATCCTCCTCTAATTGGGCTTCTGCCCAGGCCCTCAGCGCCACTTGAAAGTCCTCCTTTCTGGAGGCCCCTTGGGTGGGTACTCTCATCACCTTGCAGAACCCTCTTAGCTGTTTGACAGTATATGTCTCCAACAGGGCTAGGTCCAAATCTCCTGCTTGAGACCCAGCCAGAGACATGTTGAGTGAGGATTTAGATTTAGAAAATTGTCAGGAAAGAAACAAATTTGCAAAAGAGATAAAAATCAAGTTGACCTTCAACTGTGGGTAGGTAGTGAAATACTTAGCTACTGTATGTCACTGCACAAATACAAGTCTTATCCTCACCGCTGATCACCAATGTTAGAAATGGGTTTTTTGGTTGGTAGCCAGGTTACCCTCTGTCCAAGCAAGAACCCTCACTCTAGTCAGGGTAAGTCACACACAATCCAAATTATCCTGAGCCCACCCTCTGGTAGCTTGGCGCAAGCAGTCAGGCTTAACTTAGAAGGCAATGTGTAAAGTATTTGTGCTATAAATCATACAATAACACAATATAGCACCACAAAAATACACCACAGTGTTTAGAAAAATATATAATATTTATCTGGAAATTTGCAGGTCAAAACAAATAAAGATGCAATATGAAATTGTACAGATATCACTGAAAAGTGATAGAAAGTGTCTTAAGTCTTTAAAAAAAGCAAACAAAGTATCTTTCAAGCACAAAGTACCTGGTTTAAAGTGGAAAATCTCTGCAAAGAGCCGCAGAGGAGGAGATACGTGGAAAAATGGTGTGTGCATCAGTTTCGCCCCTTTACACACGGACTTGCGTTTTCACACAGGGAAGTCGTGTGTCGTTTTCCGGCACGCGGACAGTCTCCTTCTGTGGTTCGTGGGA
The DNA here is from genome assembly GCF_031143425.1 of Pleurodeles waltl. Taxonomy (NCBI): domain Eukaryota; kingdom Metazoa; phylum Chordata; class Amphibia; order Caudata; family Salamandridae; genus Pleurodeles; species Pleurodeles waltl. The sequence continues at coordinate 680,116,786 of NC_090436.1, read as the reverse complement.
TTACCAGATGTCCCGGGGTCTGTGCGTGGAATCCTAGGCTTGTTTTCCGGCTGTGCGTCGTTCCAGTGGGCTGTGCGTGGAATCTTCTCCCTCACGGTAGGCGTTGGGTCGATTTCCTCTCTGAGGTCGGGCGGCATTGTCCAGGCGAGGCCGTGGGTTGAAGTTCTGGTCGCACCGCAGGTGTTGCGTCGAGCGGCGCCTTCCGGGTCAGCATGCGGGGAATTTTTTACCCCGGAGCAAGCTGTGCGTCAAATTTTTCGGTGCACAAGGTGTCCAAATGAAAAAGAGAAGTCTTTTTGGTCCTGAGACTTCAGGGAACAGTAGGCAAGCTCTATCCAAGCCCTTGGAGAGCACTTCAGCAGCAAGACAAGAGTTCAGCAAGGCAGCAGGGCCACAGAAAGACAGCAGTCCTTTGTAGAAAGCAGTCAGGTGAGTCCTTTAGGCAGCCAGGCAGTTCTTCTTGGCAGGATGCAGGTTCTGGTTCAGGATTCTTCTCCAGCAAGTGTCTGATGAGGTAGGCCCTGTTTTATACCCAAATGTGCCTTTGAAGTGGGGGAGACTTCAAAGAGTGGCTAAGAAGTGCACCAGGTCCCCTTTCAGTTCAATCCTGTCTGCTAGGGTCCCAGTAGGGGGTGTGGCAGTCCTTTGTGTGAGAGCAGGCCCTCCACCCTCCCAGCCCAGGAAGACCCATTCAAAATGCATATGTATGCAAGTGAGGCTGAGTACCCTGTGCTTGGGTTGTGTCTGAGTGAATGCACAAGGATCTGTCAACTAAACCCAGCCAGACGTGGATTGTAAGGCACAGAAAGATTTAAGTGCAAAGAAATGCTCACTTACTAAAAGTGGCATTTCTAGAACAGTAATATTAAATCCAACTTCACCAGTCAGCAGGATTTTGTATTACCATTCTGGCCATACTAAATATGACCTACCTACTCCTTTCAGATCAGCAGCTACCACTTCAATCCTGTATGAGGGCAGCCCCAATGTTAGCCTATGAAGGGAGCAGGTCTCACAGTAGTGTAAAAATGAATTTAGGAGTTTTACACTACCAGAACATGTAAACTACACAGGTACATAACCTGCCTTTTACTCACACAGCACCCTGCTCTAGGAGTTACCTAGGGCACACATTAGGGATGACTTATATGTAGAAAAAGGGGAGGTTTAGGCTTGGCAGGTACTTTTAAATGCCAAGTCGAGGTGTCAGTGAAACTGAACACACAGGCCTTGCAATGGTAGGCCTGAGACAGGGTAAAGGGGCTACTTAAGTGGGTGGCACAACCAGTGCTGCAGGCCCACTAGTAGCGTTTAATCTACAAGCCCTGGGCACATATAGGGGGTGATTCAGACCTTGGCGGACGGCGGAGGCCGTCCGCCAAGGTTCCGCCGCCGAATGACCGCACCGCGGTCAAAAGACCGCGGCGGCCATTCAGACATTTCCGCTGGGCCGGCGGGCGCTCTCCAAAAGAGCACCCGCCGGCCCAGCAGAAATGCCCCTGCAACGAGGACGCCGGCTCAGAATTGAGCCGGCGTAGTTGCAGGGGTGCGACGGGTGCAGTTGCACCAGTCGCGTATTTCAGTGTCTGCAAAGCAGACACTGAAATACTTTGCGGGGCCCTCTTACGGGGGGCCCGTGGCACCCCCTACCGCCATCCTGTTCATGGCGGGTTTCCCGCCATGAACAGGATGGCGGTAGGGGGTGTCTGAATCCCCATGGCGGCGGAGCGCGCTCTGCCGCCATGGAGGATTCATTGGGGCAGCGGTAAACCGGCGGGAGACCGCCGGTTTACCCTTTCTGACCGCGGCTGAACTGCCGCGGTCAGAATGCCCTCGGGAGCACCGCCAGCCTGTTGGCGGTGCTCCCGTGGTCGGTGACCCTGGCGGTCACCGGCCGCCAGGGTCAGAATGACCCCCATAGTGCACATTACTAGGGACTTATAAATAGATTAAATAGTCCAATCAGGTATGATCCGAGGTTACCATGTTTAAAGGGAGAGAGCATATGCACTTTAGCACTGGTTAGCAGTGGTAAAGTGCGCAGAGTCTAAAAGCCAGCGAAAACAGTGTCCAAAAAGTGGAGGGAGGCAGGCAAAAAGTTAGGGGTGACCACCCTAAGGCTGTCAGGTCTAACACCACCGCTTTATTACCGACCGCCAGGGTTGTAATGAGGGCCTATATTTTTTGGAGCAGCCCAGTTGCAGCCTAAGTAACTATAGTTCAGACTGGCAAAGCGGTGCCAACGTTTCTGAAAAGATTTTGAAGGCATGGACATCAGTTTCTGTGCAATCCCTGCCTCAGTACACTACCTGTGGAAAATGCTGAGGTCTGCCACTTCCTAGCATGGTGAATTTTTTGTGTTTGCGTCAGTAATTAATTTGAGTTGGTGGTGACTGGTGGGGCCCACTGGCACGTATGTTTTGCACAAAACATTTACCTAGAGAAAAAAAAAAGAAAGATGGAAAAAACGTGCAAAAGGAGAAACCAGGAACCTCAACTATGGGGGAAGGAGTGTATGGTAGTGTATTAAAGAGGCACGAGGTGGATTGAACACTACACAGCTTTGGTGTGTCGACATTTAATAGCAATGATCACAGGCTTTGCGTACCAACACTATTTTGTTTTTTCAAATTAAGCACTGGTTTGCTTGCCCTAATAAATTAAGCTTGTTTGTTGTTTCCATCAAAGCTCCTCTGCAGCGGTCGAAGTGCATTAAATAAAGTATGGGAACTGTGATGCTGCATTCAATGGGGGTGGGGTCATTGAGCGTGGGGCAGGGTCAAATGTGTGGCTAAAAACAATAATATTCTTTAATTTAATTTTGGTCTTTCACCATCAGGTAGTTACATATATAATAATGCACAGCTTAAATAAAACATAAATAAAAAAAGATGTTACTCAGTCCAAAATGTGCTAATGGACATTATGAAACCTCTATTGGTTAATACACTGTAGAGGCCTTTGCGTAAATAGAAAGCCATAGAATTAAATCTTGGTGGGTGCAGTAGAGAATAGTAACTTCTGTATTTTTGTGCTATAAGGTCACAGCCTGCAACAGAAAGAAAGAATATCTAAGTCATTAGTTTAAACTTGCATTACACACAGTATGGGACAAAAAAGGTTTAAGATAAAATAGTGTTTCTAAAATATAGATTTTAGTAATACCCAGACTGTATGTAATAAAATATTTTTATATAACTGTCCATTCAATTCCTTATTAGGTGTAGTAAGCGGTATATAAATACATTTACAATTAAAAGCACACAGCCCAGTTGATAACTCTTGCACAGCGACTCAAAAATAATAAATCTTTGTCATCACAAAGCTTGGACTGATTTGGTCCATGAAAGCCAGTATGGGCAATTCTTTACATTTGCATATTACCCTTTACTTTTGCAGATTAACTAGTTGCGAAACATTTACATTCCTTTCAGGCAAGCAAACACCCTGACAGGATGGCTTGTTTAGCTGTCTGCCTGGCTAAATGGTTTCACAGCACAGGAGACTAAGGGCCTAGTTTAGATGTTGGTGGTAACAGTCCCGACATCCATCAGTTTTCTGACTGAAAACCTTCCCACTGCCTTGGCAGTCCACCCGCCAGATTTAGATGTTGGTGATCCCCTAGGCGAAAGCCTGTCGGAGTCCCGCCGACTCCACCAAGGCATCCCATGTGCCATCAATGGCACCATAGGAAGTAGTGACTGATGGCGGACCCTAGGTACACTTACTGCTGAGCAGATTTGGATCTGACCTTCCGCCAAGAAAAAAATGGCAGTCTGACCTCCAAATCTGAGTTGGCCGACTGGGTGGGGAAGTGATGACAACTGACCTTTTTTTCCCCATTCCATGCTTGTTTTCCAATGAACACAACTGGACAGGATCCTGGGTCGCTACTGCTACTGGGACCACTGCGAAAACACGACCCGCACCTCGCTGGACACAAAGGTAGGGAACCTGCATTAGCTTTGTATGTTGGAGGGTCACTGCACATCTGCACAGGACCAATACAGACATTTATATGTCACAATATTTTTTTAAAGTTATTCTGACATGCCTATGTCAAGGAGACCAGTGGGTCAGACACGGGGGGACACACTGGTACACTACACATAGTGCACACATACACAACTGTCAATATACTGTCAGTATTCATTGACAAATTAATGCTGGCACGTCAGTGATAGTGCATTCACACCGGCCAACTTTGTACGTGTGCACATTGCCAGGGACCTGTACCTGTCATGTTATGCTGCGAGTTGTGTGTGTGTGAGTCAGTATTTATATGTGTGTGCTATGCGAATGGCTGGGTGAGGTGGATGGAGATGGAGTGGGAGATATGTGTGTGTAAATATGTGTGCCACTTGTACATGGCATTGATGTTGTTGTGTATGTTGTGTTGTGTTTCAACGTGCAAAATTCGGGTGATTGTGTTGTGCATGGCAATCATTGTGGCAATGTGTGTAGTGCTTGTGTGTGCATGTGTTTGTGCAGATGAGTGTGTAGTTGTGTTGGTTGTGGTTGTGTCATGTGTGGGTGCAGTGTCAATGGTGTGTCTATGCTGAGTCTTGGATGGATGTCATTGTGTGTTTGCGGCATGTCGGTGTTGGGTTGTGGTGGAATGGCAATAGATGCAAGTGTGTATGTGGTGTGTTGTGTGATGCAGGAGGACACCTGTAGCAAAGATAGTGTCTGTGTGACTTACCCCTATCCCACAGCCACTGCCATTGTATGATGTTGATTGAGTCCCGGTCCTGCCCACTTCGACCTCTGTTCCATTGGTCACACAGAGCTCCCCTTCACACTGCTTTCACCCAGCCGCAGTAGCTGGGTCACTTACAGGTGGGGATCTAGCAGCCTAGCTCTGAATAAAGTGGATAGCGCCCATGAAAAAATGTGTCCTGGCACTGGTTCTGGAATTGGGCTTTGTCACCCGTGGTGGTGAGAAGTTTCGTACTAAGAAAACTTTGGGCCCTGGCATTTATTTTTTGTTCAATTTAAGTACTGGCTAACCAAAAAAATACAAACCAGTGTGTTTAAAAATACAATATCAGAAACAGATTTGCAAATAAGAAAAAAATCTGTGCATCTAGGTTAGGGAAAGAGAAAACTGGCTTAATGATTGACTGAAACTAGAATATGAAGTGGATGGCATTTCGCTTAGAAGCCGCTTGTAAAATGAGTGCGCAGCAAATACTTTTCATAGCAATGCCACTTTGCAGCAAACGTTGGCCTTCCAATCTCTTCTTCCGTTCCCACTGCATGAAGAACATACTGTACTCCATATTGGGTTCATAATTACATTACAAACGGTGAGGCAGAAGGATATAAAAAATGCATGCTCACTCTCCTTAATACAGTATTTAGTGTGCACCTGTTCAGTTGTTTTCTGCATTTTAAAAGCAAATCAAGTGGAAAATGGCTGTCCCTTGATATCGAATCCCAAGACAGGTAGGTTGTCGGGAACTTTACTCATGTCAAAGAGAATTACATCGTATGATAGATACACTGATTAATGTGCCTAACTATAAGCTGCAAATAACATTTGCATGAATGAATTATCACAAATAACATTCCTAGCTGCTCTAAATTGACTAAACCACAGACACATGGACAGAGGGCAAGAAAGGAGCCAGCATGGTTTCATCTGACATCCCTCCCTAACATGAAAAAAGTTGAACAAATGTTTGAAGGCAACTCACAGGACGTGATGAGGCATCAGCGAGACAGCGGCTGCACCAGATGTAAAGGTTGTGCCTAAAACTGGGCAAATTCACTTCAGATTTCAAATTGACATGAAAGTTTAATCCCCAAAAAAGTGCATTTTGTAAATCTGCTGAATCCGGTACGGTGGTAAAATGTGACATGGAAGACTCATGTTAGCAACAAGCTGAGAAGTAGGTGGCATGTATGAATGTATCTGTGCATGTAAGCGTGTATGAATATATATATGTGCTTATTAATGTGTAATATGCGTAAATGTATACATTGTGTGCAATCGTGTATGTACTGTTTTTATGCGTATGTGATATGTGTATCTGCGAATGTATCAATGTACTGTATGCATTTAACCACGTCTGAACTGTATGCATGTGTATATGTAGGGATTTATGGATGTACTGTATGTATTTATGATTCATAAAAGGGTATGTAGAAATTTTATGTATGTTTGCATTTTTATTAGTGTGTGTAAAAAAGTGTTTTTTTAGTTGGGATGTGCGGTTTGTCCACCAGCACTCATAATGTCACTATACTGTTAGATTTAGTGAAAGGTTTCTTAAGTTAAACTTGAGGTCTACCTCTGGTAGAAATGGCACAGAGCAGACAGGGTTACAAATGTAAAAAGCATTTAGAAGTGCCAAAACAGTTAAAAAGTCAAAAACACAATACAATAAAAAAAACCACTTCAATTTTTAAAAATAGAGAATAATATAATGAACAAAATGACACATAAAGAACAAAAAACAAGGGGAAACCTGAGATACATTTTTTTTTTTTTAATAGAAACAACCCCAAAAAGGCATTGTGCTTTTGACTTCTCTGCCTAGTCATGTTTTTTATGTTCGGACTTCGTCACTTTGTTGGAGCTCGGAATGCTCCAGTGGGGGAAGACTGCAGGCTTTAGCCAAAGTGGGAGATCCACAAGGCTGGATACCTTCTCATAAGGTCCATCTGAAATGGATTTGCTGTTGTGAAAAAGCTCAGAGCAGGAGAAACTTGAATCTTCAGCCCAGTGGCAACGCCCCATGGTCAGATCGACTTGGCAGGTCTAAGGGCTCCTGGGGGTCTGTGGCGCATAGTCTGGGGGCAGAGGGAGGCACTGCAACCCATCAAATACTATTTTTTTTATTTGCTGTCCTGCAGGACCAATCCTCCAGGTATTTCTATTTTGTTAACCTTAATTTCTCAAACGGCTGCACAGATTTACATCAAATCACAAAAACACACTTTGGGGCAAAGATCTTGTTTCCTGCCAAATTTGGTGTTATTCTGTTCAGCCTTTTTCTCTCCATTGTTATTCAAAAGTTCCTACAGAAATTGAAGGGGAATTTGAGTTTCGGTATCCCATTTTTTCAAGGCCCCTACTTGACAGATCACCCCAAACCTTTCTCAGAAGGAGTTAGGGTGAATGAGCTTTGTTTGGAAAGTGCCATGAGACTTAATCAAACAGCACTTAAGTTATTAGCGAAACAAAAAACTTTTTGATATGGAAAGTCTGAGCTAACTATAACTACATAGTGGTGACTGTCACTCTATGTTATTTATTGTATCTATCTATCTTATCTATTGTAGCTGCATTGTAGTAACTCCTGATGTAGTGTTCAAGTTGTAATGATGTGGTAATTTGAGTGGTAGTGACATACAACCCCTGATGGAAGTCACCAAGGAGGGATCTCCAAAATAAAAAGTACTGCTTCTTTTGTGAATCATGTTGTCAGTAACAAATATTATAGCACATGTAACTCAATGATTGTAGTGGGCACCAAGAGACTTCTGCATGTGTATCAAGCAAAGTCACACTCCATTATAACTATCATCCCAGACACCAATGGGCTGGGCAACATAATACTAGATGTCTCAATCTCAGGTAAATAACAAACACCAATAGGATGTGAGGAGGGCCGAAGAGAGAAAGGTATACTATAATACAGCAGCATCCAATGTAAGACATCTATCAGAAGGAGTGATTCAACAGGGATATTTAGTGCTCTTTAATATTGAATGCAAATTAATGAAGTCATGGTTTCCATTTGAGCGAAAGTCTTTCCTGGTAGCATAAGAGGCACTATGATCTTAGTATACATTAAAAGGGTCAAACAGAAAGACAATTAAAGACCAGCAAATAAAAACACTTGGATCAGTTTGCAGCACAGGAAATCAACACTGAGACTGAATACACTAAGCTGTACTACAGCAATGTGATCAGCCACCATTATGAAGAGGAAAGTCAGTGGCAACCCAAACACCACAGGAGGAAGAAGAACAATTACAAACATAATATACTGTCACAGAGAAGGCCTACCCTTAGCACCTGAATGATAATGCCCTTACGCAAATTAGAATATACATTTCTGTGAGAAAGGAGGGATACAATGTACAGTGCAAATGCATGAACTATAAATTGATCGCAATTTAGGTAACTTGTGCAGCAGCTGAAGTGAATGAAAGTAAGGAATCTGTGATCCTGAGTCCGCTGGTGGCGGGTCACTGAGTGTGGGTTGGGACCAGAGACGTGGCTAAAAAGAAAAAAATTCTGCAACTATTTTGTTGTCCTTTTTATTTCAGCTATATACATATAAAATATTATGGACACACCTTAAATAGAAAAATGCAACTGCTTGTGGCTGTACGCACTGTGACTACACAAGCCATTTTATTACAGTTGTGATAAACAGTTTTAGATAGGCTTTCATACTGAGCAAAGAGATTTAGGTGATCATTACAACCCTGGCGGACGGTGTTAAAGCGGCGGTAAGACCGCCAACAGGCCGGCGGTAAAAAAAATGGAATTACGACAGTGGCGGAAACCGGCAACAAAGACAGCCACTTTAACACTCCGACCGCCACAGCGGTACAAACAAACAGCTTGGCGGTCACCGCCAACAGACAGGTGGACGACAATGTACCACTCACAGTATCACAACCTACCAATCTGCCACCTTTTCAAGGGTGGATTCACAGCGGACAAAAACACGGCGGAAACAGGACTTCGAAGGGGAAACGCTCACCTCTACACACCCCACGAGGAAGCAGGACGCCATGGAACCAGAGCTGCAGATCCTGCCAGCCCTTATGCCGGCGGCAAAGACCACGGTGAGTACTGCACCTACGTCACAGGGGAAGGGGGAGGGAAAAACAGGGACACACACACGCAACTCCCCCACCCCCACCCTCACCCACCACAACACACACACCAATACAGCATGATACATTACAGGTACACCCCCAACCCCCCGAAAGAATGCAAAGACAAATGAAAATGAGTGTAACCATTGTAATATATTAAAATCCAGTACGCAAAAATTTATATACACACCATAAACAAATATATACATCAACAATAGTAGTCCAGGTAGTGCTCCATTGAAGTCCGTGGAACACTGGGCCCACACGGTATGGGCGAGGCCCACACAAGATCCCCGACCATAACAGAGAGAACACTGCAGGGGCATCAGATACCAATAATACAGGCACCTCAGGGGGAGGGAAATGGTGGTCACCTCAGCCGCTTGAGTGCACGACGCCAAATCCACGAGGGGGCCACATGCCCACTCTTACATCCTGGGGAGTGCAAAGCCACAGTCTCTCAAGTCTTTACAGTGGATGGGTTGCCCACTGTTCCATCCTGTGGAGTGCAAAGCTACAGTCTCTCAAGTCTATACAGTGGGTGGTTTGCCCACTGTTCCATCCTGAGGAGTGCAAAGCCACAGTCTCTCAAGTCTATACAGTTGGTGGTTTGCCCACTGTTCCATCCTGGGGAGTGGAAAGCCACAGTCTCTCAAGTCTATACAGTGGGTGGTTTGCCCACTGTTCCATCCTGGGGAGTGCAAAGCCACAGTCTCTCAAGTCTATATAGTGGGTGGTTTGCCCACTGTTCCATCCTGGGGAGTGCAAAGCCACAGTCTCTCAAGTCTATACAGTGGGTGGTTTGCCCACTGTTCCATCCTGGGGAGTGCAAAACAACAGTCTCTCAAGTGGATAACAGTCTCCACTGGTTCTGGAGGGGGCCTTGTGCCCAGAGTGCTTCATCCTGCCTAGGACAGAGGTAGTGGATGTCAATCTCCACTGGTTCTGGAGGGGGCCTTGTGCCCAGAGTGCTTCATCCTGCCAAGGACAGAGGTAGTGGATGTCAATCTCCACTGGTTCTGGAGGGGGCCTTGTGCCCAGAGTGCTTCATCCTGCCAAGGACAGAGGTAGTGGATGTATCTCTCCACTGGTTCTGGAGGGGGCCTTGTGCCCAGAGTGCTTCATCCTGCCAAGGACAGAGGTAGCGGATGTCAATCTCCACTGGTTCTGGAGGGGGCCTTGTGCCCAGAGTGCTTCATCCTGCTCGTGGTGGCCTCAGTAGCGTCAGAGCTTTTGGTGCTCATGGGCCTGCAGGGCTTGAGGCGGCGGTGCCCTGTTCAGCGGTGCTTGTAGCGGCCGTGTCCTGTTCAGTGGTGCTTGTAGCGGCGGTGCCCTGTTCAGCGGTGCTTGAGGCGGCGGTGTCCTTGGCAGTGGAGCTTGAGGCGGCGGTGCCCTGTTCAGCGGTGCTTGTAGCGGCGGTGCCCTGTTCAGCGGTGCTTGAGGCGGTGGTGTCCTTGCCAGCGGTGCTTGAGGCGGCGGTGTCCTTGGCAGCAGTGCTTGAGGCGGCGTTGCCCTGTTCAGCTGTGCTTGTAGCAGCGGTGCCCTGTGCAGCGGTGCTTGTAGCGGCGGTGCCCTGGTCAGCGGTGCTTGAGGCGGTGGTGTCCTTGGCAGCAGTGCTTGAGGCGGCGGTGCCCTGTTCAGTGGTGCTTGTGGTGGCGGTGCCCTGTTCAGCGGTACTTGTAGTGGCGGTGCCCTGTTCAGCGGTGCTTGTAGCGGCGGTGCCCTGTTCAGCGGTGCTTGTAGCGGCGGTGCCCTGTACAGCGGTGCTTGTAGTGGCGGTGCCCTGTTCAGCGGTGCTTGTAGAGGCGGTGCCCTGTTCAGCGGTGCTTGAGGTGGCGGTGTCCTTGGCAGCGGTGCTTGAGGCGGAGGTGCCCTGTTCAGCAGTGCTTGTAGTGGCGGTGCCCTGTTCAGCGGTGCTTGTAGAGGCGGTGCCCTGTTCAGCGGTGCTTGAGGCGGCGGTGTCCTTGGCAGCGGTGCTTGAGGTGGAGGTGCCCTGTTCAGCAGTGCTTGTAGCGGCGGTGCCTTGTTCAACGGTGCTTGTAGCGGCGGTGCCCTGTTCAGCGGTGCTTGTAGCGGCGGTTCCCTGTTCAGCGGTGCTTGAGGCGGCAGTGTCCTTGGCAGCGGTGCTTGAGGCGGCAGTGCCCTGTTCAGCGGTGCTTGTAGCGGCGGTGCCCTGTTCAGCGGTGCTTGTAGCGTCGTTCTCCTTTGCAGTGACTCAGCTGCTGGCGGTCCTCTCTAGCCCAGCGGGGCTTGTGCTGGCGGTCCTCTCTGGCCCAGCGGGGCTTGTGCTGGCGGTCCTCTCTAACCCAGCGGGGCTTGTGCTGGCGTTCCTCTCTGGCCCAGTGGGGCTTGAGCTGGCGGTTCTCTCTAGCCCAGCGGGGCTTGTGCTGGCGGTCCTCTCTGGCCCAGCGGGGCTTGTGCTGGCGGTCCTCTCTAGGCTAGCGGGGCTTGTGCTGGCAGTCCTCTCTAGGCTAGCGGGGCTTGTGCTGGCGGTCCTCTCTAGCCTAGTGGGACTTGTGCTGGCCTCCTGGGCAGAGGGGATGATGGCGGTGGCCTCTTGGGCAGCAGGGCAGGTGCTGGCGGTGGCCTCCTGGGCAGCAGGGATGATGGCGGTGGCCTACTGGGCAGCGGGGATGATGGCGGTGGCCTCTTGGGCAGCAGGGCATGTGCTGGCGGTGGCCTCCTGGGCAGCGGGGATGATGGCGGTGGACTCTTGTGCAGCAGGGCAGGTGCTGGCGGTGACCTCCTGGGCAGCGGGGATGATGGTGGTGGCCTTCTGGGCAGCGGGATGATGGCGGTCTTCTCCACCGTGCTGCTCTTCCCAGACTTGCCGGGTTTCTTGTGGCCCTTTCCCACCTTGGAAGGTGTTGCAGCTGACTCCACACTCCCACCTGTACCCCTGGGATCGGCTTTGGTGGCTGGAGTCTTCTCCCTCTCCCTCCGGGCACTGGCCAACTTTTGATGCTTGACAGGTGGGGGACTGTCTGTGCTGTGGCTCCATGCCACACTGGCTGCCCTGGTGGTCGGGGCACTCCAGATTCCGGTGACTACAGGCACCACTGGTCCCAGAGATGTTGTGGCTGAGGTGCTAGGTTGGGACCTGGAGAGTCGGGTCCTAGGAAACGGACAGGGTGGGGGAGGTGTGGGGAAGAGGTCAAGGTTGGACAGGAAAAGCTTTTTGGAGACACTGGGACGGGTAGCTGGAGAGGGTTTGGGAGTGGAGGAAGAGGTTGTGGTTGTAGGAGGTGTACGTTTGATGACTTTGGGTGAAAGTGCATGCGCTGTAGGCTGTCGTGAGGTGGATGGCTGTTGGGTGGGTGTGTGCCTGCGTTTGTGTATCTTGGGAGGTGGAGTCACAGACACACTGGGAGAGGACACAGGGGACGTGTGAATGGTAGTGGGGGTGGTGACTGCACGTGAGCGGGGTGTGGTGGTGTGTGTGCTGGTGATGGCAGTAGTGACTGTATATGTAGTGCATGCAGGTGTGAGTGTAGATGAGACAGGGAGGGAGTAGGGAGAGGAGGACGAGGGGGACACAGTGGAGGCAGTGGATGTTGGTGTGTCTGCATGTGTGTGATGCTTGCATGAGTGCCTGTGGGATGTGTGGTGCTTATGTTTGCCTGAGCTTCCCTTGTGTGTTGACGTGTGTGCATACTGGTCTGAAGGTGTGCCTAGGATAGGCTGCGGCAGAGGGAATTGGGTCTTTGTGGAGGAAGTTGGAGGAGGGAGGCTAGACACAAGGACAATGGCTGCCATCAGTGCTGAGGCCAGAGTCTGAAAAGCTCGCTGAAGGGCCGCCTGACCAGAATGAATGCCCTCCAGGAATGTATTTGTTTGTTGCAACTGCCTTTCTACACCCTGGATGGCATTCAAAATGGTAGAGTGCCCAACAGTGAGGGACCTGAGGAGGTCAATGGCCTCCTCACTGAGGGCAGCAGGGGTGACTGGGGCAGGGCCTGAGGTGCCTGGGGCGAAGGTGATGCCCACCCTCCTGGGTGAGCGGGCACGGGGAAAAGGCTGAGGGGCTGCTGGGAGGGCGGTGCTGGGAGGGGGGTTGGCGGCTGTACCTGTAGATGTGGGGGGCACAGATGTTGTCGCCACCACAAGGGAGCTCCCATCAGAAGACAAGTCTGTGTCACTGGTGTCAGCTCCTGTCCCCGCCGTGGAGCTCCCCTCGCCCTCCGTCCCACAGGTGAAATCCGACTTTGTAGTGTCGCCCTCCAGGGCCATGTGGGATGCAGCTCCCTCCTGCTCCGGTGCCATTCCTCCTCCGCCTGATGATGCTAATGCACACAAGAACAGGGAGACCACAAAAAGGGGGGGACAACAGAAGAAAAACATGTTGAGTGCATGCATTACCGCTACCGTTGGCGGACACAACAGAAACAGAAGCCCCCTGCACTACGCCGCGCTCTTGGCCTCCACTGTTCAATCCCTGGAACATGGCCTACAAGGCTGTGGATGACATCTGAACACATGGATGACACAGGGGCATGACTAGGTGTGCTTGGCACTCTACAGAGGTGGGGTGGGGTGCCACAATGGCCTGCCTTACGGAGGGACCTTGCCTACTAAACTCGCCCTGGCCTAGGGAAACCCACAGCCCACCTCCCCCACCAAGTCACCTCCACTGCGTGCAAAATCAGCAGAATGAGAGTGTACTCACCCCCTTGCGGCTGCTGTGATGCCCCCATGTGCCCATCCAACTCCGGGTACGCCAGGATCCTGAACAAGAGGGGGGTCATGGTACAACGGCACCCCTCCCACGTTGGGAGGCCATCCCCAGCTGAGCCTCTGCCGTCTTCTTGCTCCAGCTGCAAATGTCCTCCCATCTTTTCCGGCAGTGGGTGCTCCTTCTGTGGTAGACCCCCAGGGTCCGGACGTCCTTGGCGATGGCACCCCAAATATATTTTTTCGGGTGGGCGCTGACCTACATGAATTGTACAGGGGGAAGAGAAATTTTATTACCAACTGCACCGTCACAGTCTTTGGCCCCCATCCCTACCCTTGCCATGTGGCACATGCATTCATCGTCATTTCATGCACGCCTCAATCCCCCCCCATCTTTCATCCACCCTACTCCACACAGGCATAGCCCATACAGCATGCTCCCAGTATACTTACCTGTTTGTCTGGAGGACCGTAGAGTAGCGTGTACTGGGGGAGGACCCCATCCACGAGTTTCTCCAACTCCTCCGATGTGAAGGCAGGGTCTGTTTCCCCAGACACTTGAGCCACTGTCTCTTCCAGACCGAGGTCACAGCAGCACTTGCAGTGTAGTTCCTCTCCTGTCAAAGATCAGGTATCGAGTGATTGAACAGATAGAAAACGGCGGTCACATCTGTGGCGGCACGTACCGTCACCGTACATCGTCATTGGCTCCTGGGACCCATAGGATCCAATGTTAACCAATGCAGCATTGCGCCACTGTCTTCGACCGCCTACCGCAACGGTGTACAACGCCAGCGCAGTTACCTCACATCCCATTGTCCCACTTTAGAGGTCAGGCAGCCGCCATTTCAGGGGCCCACATGGCTTAATTTTTAACTGCGTCACACATACCTAGGCCTAGCCTCAACACACCTGCAGGCCACTTTTCGGATTATGAATCGTGTTCTGTGTAAGCTGTGGGTACGTACCTCTGAGTTGGTTGACTCTGTGCTCTCTGTTGTCCTTCATAGGCACCGTCCGCTGGGACATGTGAGGAGATGGCGGCATCCTCCGGTGTACAGACCGCTGGTGGACCTGTTGACAATGGAGGAAAGACATGTGATCATCACCTACAGGCTTGACCGTGCCACAATCCAGGAACTGTGTACCCAGCTGGAGCCAGACCTGATGTCCCACAGGAATCCCCACTCAAGTGCAGGTGCTGTCAGTACTCCATTTCCTTGCAAGTGGGTCATTTCAAACAACAGTGGCCATAGCATCAGGGATGTCCCAGCCTATGTTTTCCAACGTGTTGTCCAGAGTGTCGTCTGCCCTGCTGAAACACATGCGGAGCTACATCGTTTTCCCTCAGGTGGACGATTTGCCTACAGTGAAAGGTGATTTCTATGCCCTGGGACATATCCCCAACATCATAGGTGCCATTGATGAGACACATGTGGCTTTGGTCCCCCCCACAGGAGTGAACAGGTGTACAAAAATCGGAAGAGTTATCATTCCATGAATGTGCAGATGGTGTGTTTGGCAGACCAGTACATCTCCCATGTGAATGTCAAGTTCCCTGGCTCAGTGCATGATGCCTACATCCTGCAGAATAGCAGCATCCCTTATGTGATGGGTCAACTCCAGAGGCACCGTGTGTGGCTATTAGGTGAGCACCTGGAAGCAAGACAGTGGGAATGGTTGTCTGGGTCTGGGGATATCCCTACAGGTTAGTGTGTGTCTAACAGTTGTCCCTCGCCATTTGCAGGTGACTCTGGTAACCCCAACCTGTCATGGCTACTGACCCCAGTGAGGAACCCCAGGACAAGGGCAGAGGAATGCTACAATGAGGCACATGGGCGAACTCAGCGGATTATAGAACGGACCTTGGGGCTCCTAAAGGCCAGGTTGAGGTACCTCCTTATGACAGGTGGATCCCTATTCTACTCACCAAAGAAGGTGTGCCAGATCATCCTGGCCTGCTGTATGCTTCACAACTTAGCTTTGCGACAACAGGTGTCTTTTCTGCAGGAGGATGGTCCAGATGGCGGTGTTGTTGCAGCTGTGGAGCCTGTGGACAGTGAAGACGAGGAAGCAGAAGAAGAGGACATGGATAACAGGAACTCAATGATCCTGCAATATTTCCAGTGAGACACAGGTAAGAGTACAGACCTGCCTACTACATGTACTTTAACACTACTACCTCTCTCCTGTCTGTCATTTTCACCCAGTGTATGGTCACTGAGATGTCACTTTCCCTTACGATTTCACAAATGTGGGTCCCACTGTGTGACATCTGCTTTGTTTCCTCATGGACTAGAGCTGTGTGACATAGGTCTGTTGACATTACTATTGAAAGAACATTTTGTCACTGTAATTGCTAATACACTATTTCAAAATCACAGACTGACTCCAGATTGTTTTGTGCCTCAAGGGTGTTTATTGAAGTGCTCAATATTGGAGGGGGTTTTCAAATGGTGAGGGGGGATGGTGGAGGAATGTCCATGGCAGAGTCCAGTCTATGAGTCTCACAGGTGCATTGCCCAAATGGGCATAGGAAGTGCATGGGCAGGGTGACAAAGTGGGACAGAAGGATGACATTCAGGGTGGTCTCATTTCTTGGCAGGGGTCTTGGCATCGTTCTCTGTCTTTGTCCTGGATCTCAGGGACCATTTGTGGGGTGGTTCTCCCTCTGCAGGGGGTGGGGTGCTGGTGTGGTGGTCTTGTGGTGGGGCGTCCTGTCCACTAGCGCCGGCGGAGATGGTGGGCAGTTCATCGTCCATGCTAGTGTCAGGGGCCCCTTGTTGTGCCACAGTGTCCTTCCTGGTGTTGAGTACTTCCTTCAGCACCCCTACAATGGTGCCCAGGGTGGAATTGATGGTTCTGAGTTCCTCCCTGAAGCCCAAATACTGTTCCTCCTGCAGGCGCTGGGTCTCCCCAAACTTGGCCAGGACCGTTGCCATCGTCTCCTGGGAGTGATGGTAGGCTCCCATGATGGAGGAGAGGGCCTCGTGGAGAGTGGGTTCCCTTGGCCTGTCCTCCCCCTGTCGCACAGCAGCCCTCCCATTTCCCCTGTGTTCCTTCGCCTTCGTCCCCTGGACTGTGTGCCTACTGCCACTGCCCCCAGGTCCCTGTTGTTGTTGGGGTGGTGTGTTAGCCTGGGTTCCTTGTAGTGATGGACACACTGCTGATTGACGTGTCCTGGGGACAGAGGTATGCGCCTGCTGGGTGGGTGCTGTGCTGGTGTTTCCAGAGGGGGGGGAAGCTCTGTGGTGGCCTGTGACTGTGTCAGGGGAACCGACTGTCCAGAGGTCCCCGATGGGCCGGGGTGGTCATCTAGATCCAGTTGGACAGAGCTGCTGTCATCACTGTGGGCCTCTTCTGTTGGTGGTGTGGACATGTGTGGACCCTCCTGTCTGGTGACGTTGGGTAGGGGTCCTGCAGGGGTATAAAAGGATGTATATTACATCTGAGTGTGGCATGGTGTGCAATGGGTGGGTGATCGTGTACCCCAGTGCTTGCATTCCTGTGTGGGACCTTGTGTGATGGTGGTTTAGGGGGGTGTATGGGTATGTGCAGTGGCCATGCTTTGGTGATAGGTGTCCATGCTTTGTTGTTGCATGCAGGGCTTGGTGTTAGGATGTGTGGTTTGTGATGTTGGGACATTTGTGAGGAGTTGGGGTGATGGGGGTGAGGGTGAGTGTGGGGGTATGTGATAGCATGCAAGTAGGGTGTGGGATGTAGTAGTTAAGAATTGACGTACCAGAGTCCATTCCTCCATCTACTCCTGGGAGGCCCTCAGGATGCAGAATCGCCAAGACTTGCTCCTCCCATGTTGTTAGTTGTGGGGGAGGAGGTGGGGGGTCCGCCGCCAGTCCGCTGAACCACAATGTGGTGTCTTGAGACCACGGAACGCACCTACCCCCGTAGGTCGTTCCACCTCTTCCTGATGTCATCCCGATTTCTTGGGTGCTGCCCCACTGCGTTAACCCTGTCCACTATTCTTCGCCATAGCTCCATCTTCCTAGCTATGGAGGTGTGCTGCACCTGTGATCCGAATAGCTGTGGCTCTACCGGATGATTTCCTTCACCATGCCCCTGAGCTCCTCCTCAGAGAACCTGGGGTGTCTTTGCCGTGCCATGGAGTGGTGTGGGTGATGTGTGGGGTGGTGTGTGTGGTGATAAATGTGCTGATATGTAGTGGTGTGTTGCGTGAGGTAGGTGGAAGTTCTGTGGGTGATGGTATTTTGTGCCTGTGGATGCTTGGTAGTTGTTTGTGGTGTCTCTCTCTGGCCTTCTCTCGGTAATTGTGGTAGTAGGGGTTTGTGGGTGATGTGGGTGTGTGTTTTATATTGTATTGGATGTGTGGGTGTGGTGTGTGTATGTGTATCAGGTGTGTGTATTTCGTTTTGTCCAATGTGGTAGTGTTTTGTAAATGTGTGTGTATTTTGAGCGCGGCGGTGTGTACCACCAATGGAATATCGCGGTTGAAAGACCGCCGCGTGGATTCGTGTGTCGTTATAGTGTGGCCGTATTTCTGTTGGCGTGACGGTGGAGGATTTGTTTTCGCCAGTTTATCACTGACCTTTGGTGTGGCGGACTTGTTTGGGTGTCTGAATTTTGGCAGATTCCGTGCTGTGGGTCATAATAGCTGTGGTGGGTTTCCACGGCCACGGCAGTGTGTTGGCGGTCTTCTGCACAGCGGTAAGCGGTTTTTAGCGCCAATGTTGTAATGACCGCCTTAGTGTCAACGGTAAAACAATTGCTTTTAAATGATAGATTTTCAGTAATCAGATTGTACTTAATGCAAGGTATAACTGAACAAGTGCAGGGACAATTACAGTTATGATACAGTTAGCCCATTTTGCAGAATATGTTTTATTTTTGTGAGCTATCACTGTTACTTGCCAACACAGCTACACGTTGCCTGCATCAAGGACACATGAACTCATTCCCTTAGCTGAAAAGTAACATTCTTTTCACCTACTTAGCACACTCACATTTTAAGATATGATGTAACAGTCAATATGCTGTTGAATTACACTGTATAATTGCCTATACCTGTAGGAAAGTACCTTCTTTTTGACATGGTTACGCCCATTTTCTGCCTGATGTCAGTGTGCTTGACTGTGTCACTGGGATCCTGCTAACCAGGACCCCAGTGATTATACTCTCTCTTCTCTAAATGTTGTCACTGCATATTGGTAACCCAGTATTTCACCCA
This sequence comes from Pleurodeles waltl, assembly GCF_031143425.1. Taxonomy (NCBI): domain Eukaryota; kingdom Metazoa; phylum Chordata; class Amphibia; order Caudata; family Salamandridae; genus Pleurodeles; species Pleurodeles waltl. The sequence continues at coordinate 680,098,068 of NC_090436.1, read as the reverse complement.
CAATTGGCATACTGGTGGCCCCTTATAAGTCCCTAGTGTATGGTACCTAGGTACCCAGGGCATTGGGGTTCTAGGGGATCCCTATGGGCTGCAGCATTTCTTTTGCCACCCTTAGGGAGCCCATGCAAAGGTTTCTGCAGGACTGCCATTGCAGCCTGCGTGAAAAGGTGCATGCACCCTTTCACTCCAGGACCATGTTCCGGACTTTGTGAGTGCAGGGATGTAATTTCATGTGTGTACTGGACATAGGACACTATCTATGTCCAGCGACATAATGGTAACTCCGAAAATAGACATGATTGGTATCAAACATGTTGGAATCATACCCCAATGCTTTTACAAACATCGGTTGTATGATTCCATGCTCTCTAAGGGCTCCTTAGAGGACCCCCAATATTGCCATTCCAGCCTTCAGAGGTTTTCCAGGCAGCTCCAGCTTCTGCCACCTCTCAGACATGTTTCTGCCCTCCCCTTGCTTGAGTAGCTCAAGCCCAGGAAGGCAGAACACAGGATTTTCTTTGGGAGAGGGGTGTTACACCCTCTCCCTTTGTGAATAGGTGTTACAGGCTTGGGAGGGGTAGCCTCCCCAAGCTACTGGAAATGCTTTGAAGGGCACAGATGGTGCCCTCCTGGCATAATTCAGTCTACACCAGTTCAGGGACCCCCGTCCCTGCTCTGATGTGAAACTGGACAAAGGAAAGGGGAGTGACCACTCCCCTGTCCATCACCACCCCAGGGGTGGTGCTCAGAGCTCCTCCAGAGGGTCCATGGGTTTTGCCATCTTGGATTCCAAGTTGGCAGGGCACTCTGAAAGCATCTTAGTGGCCATTGCTAGCAGGTGATGCCAGAGCCCTCCCCTGATAGGTGCTTACCTGTGTAGCTGACTAATCCCCCTTTCAGGGCTAGTTAGGGACTCTCTCTTGGGTGATTCTCCAGATTCGGATTGCAAGACTCCAGCAGGAATACTCTGCATCCTTTACTTCACCTTCTTACTGAAGAAACTGCATCTGGACCCTCCAGGAACTCTACAAACTGCAACAAAGATGACTTCTGCAACATTGCATCTTCAGCTCCTGCCAGCAACTGCCACTGTTTCCGGGTTGAGCAGCCTGTCTTCAGCCTGCACCAGAAGAACAAAGGAATCTCCCTTGGAGTGAATGAGTCACTCCCCCTGCTTCAGCAGACACCTCTCTGCAACACTGATCAATTGTGTGGGACCCCTCTCCTGACAAGCTGCGTCGATCCTGCATCACAGGTGGTAGACTGAAGTAGTCCAGATGGTCCTGACGTCCAACTGTCGAACTTTGGTGGAGCTAAGAGCTTGCTTTCCCACTCAAGATAGTATCCACGTGCACCACGTGTTTTGCAGCTGCCAAGGTTTGTTGGCATCTTTCCACAAAGTTCTTTGTGCACCGTGCAGCTCTGACCCCCAACACTCCTTCTTGCGACTCACAGCTTCCTGTGTGGTTCTCCGGCAGTGTGGGACCCTTTTTTGTAGTGCTGCATGGACTTCCTTTTGCACCTTCTTTGTCCCCGTGCAGTGGGACTCGTGTACATGCTACCTGGTCTTCTGAGGGTTCTCTGAGTTGCTGAGAGCCCCCTCTGACCCCCCCTCCTGGGTAGAGTCCACCAGGTACCTCATGATCCTGGGCAGCACAATTTTCCACTAACCACGAGCTTTGCATATGCCAAGGCTTGTTGGCGGAATCCAGCAACGCAAACCAGACTGCAATCATCCATCTGGTGTGGGACATCATCTGCCCCAACCAGGAACCCGCATCCATCTTCTTGAGTGCAGTACTTATTGTTCTTATTCACTGGTGGTTCTTCTTTTGCACCTTCATCTGAGTTAGCATGGGCTTCTGTTCTCCTTGGACTCTTCTGTGCTTCTTTGGCTTGGTCCCCTTCTTCCACAGGTCTTCAGGACCAGGAATCCAGCATTGGTGTCTTGCAGTCTCTTCTGGTTCTTGCATAATCTTCTTTTTCATGTTCTTCTGTGTTCTAGGAAAGTTATTGTGATTTACTCCTGCTTTCCTGGGCTCTGGGGTAGGTTTTGTTACTCACCTTTGGTGTTTTCTAATACTCCCAGCACCCCTCTACACACTACACTTGTCTAGATGGGTATCCTACTTTCACATTTCACGTTCTTAGTATATGGTTTGTGTTCCCCCAGGCCCATTTCTAACTATTGTGATTTTCACTATTTTCAATGTTTTCAAACTGTTTTTACAGCTATTTCTGCATACTAGTGTATGTAATTTGTGTATTATTTACCTCCTAAGGGAGTATAGTCTTTATGGTATTTTTGGCATCTGTGTCACCAAAATAAAGTATCTCTATTTTTGTAACACTGAGTATTTTCTTTCATGTGTGTGAGTACTGTGTGACTACAGTGGTATTGCATGAGCTTTGCAAGTGTCCTAGATAAGCCTTGGTTGCACAGCTACAGCTACCCCTAGAGAGCCTGGCTTCTAGACACTGCCTACATTTCACTAATAAGGGAAACCTGGACCTGGTATAAGGTGTAAGTACCTTAGGTACCCACCACAAACCATGGCAGTGTCCCACAATACCATTTCAAGTTAATTGTTAATAATTTGCTATCACAAGTTCAATAGCATCTCATTTGCAGTGTAAGCCTTATCAATGATCTGAGTAATTGACAAATGAAATGTGCTTAAAACCTATAGATGGGAATGCAACAAACAAGCAGATGAATGTTGTGTAACTGCTGGAGCAAATCGCTGTCCTTTTAACTCTTAATAATAAAATCAGTAAATGTTTTGGAAAAAAAAACAGACTGTACTTAATGCAACCTTCTTTATACATTTCCATTAGTTAGTGTGGATGGTAGTCCACCAAAAGTAATATAGTCACAAACTTGTTAAGTCCAGTCAAAGGTTTTAATAATTTAAATCTGAGCTAAACCTATAGTATCTATGACACAAAGCAGACAAGTTTAACTTCCAGTAAAAGGTGTAAAGAATTTAGAAGTACTAAAAGAGTTCAGAAGTTAAAAATACAGCAACAAAAAAATTGCAATCCAATTTATAAAAATAGAGAATAATATATTGAACAAAATGCAAAAATCCAATAGGGAAAAGGGTTGGCAGAAATGTGAAATTTAAAAGGTATAAGTAAATATATCTAAAAAAAGTGTATTTTGCCTGTTGGAAATGGGGTCTTTGGTTGGCAGTCAGGTTAACCCTTGTCCAAGCAAGGACCCTCACTCTAGTGAGGGTAAAGGAGAATCACACTCAGTTAACCCCGGCTCAACCCCTTGGTAGCTTGGCATGAGCATGCAGGCTTAACTCAGAGACAATGGTGGTCATTTTGACTTTGGCAGTAAAAGCCGCCTACCGCTGCAGTGATGGCCGCCAAAATATGGCCACTGCAGCTACCATCCGACCAACATATTATGAGCACTGCCAGACCTCCGCCAGAAGAAGGGTGAAAATACAGCAGTGTTAATGGTGCTGCTAACACCAGCACCGCCACGACAGTAGAACCCCGCCAGTCATATCATGGTCTGTTATACGGCTTGCGTTGTTCCACTGGTGGGGTGCTGCTGGTGGTAGCAGCGCCCCTTCCCGTTCCCTGCTGGAAGACCTCCACGACAAAGGTAAGTCGGGCTTCCGACATGGGAGGGGGGTGGGAGGTTGGGTGGTATTGTGTGTGTGTGTCTGAGTGCATGAATGTGTGAGTGAGTATGTGAATACGTCTGTGTGTGTTGTGTTGTTTGCGTGGTTGTATGTGTTTAAGAATGGCGACGTGAGTGCATGTCTGCATGTCAGTGTGATTGTGTGTAAGAATGTGTGTGAGCATGTCTGGATGTATGCATGTATGAATGATTGTATGCCAGTGTGTGTAGGAATGCATGTATGCCAGTGTGAGTGATTGGGTGTATGCGCAGTGCGTGTCTGCGGGTGTGTGAGTGTATGGGGGTGGTGGTGTGTGTGTTTGGATTGGAGGGGTTGGGGGTGTGTGTTGGGATCGGAGGGGGTGTGGGGGGTTGTTTGGATCGGGGTGTGTGTATGAAAATGTTGGGGGTGGGGGTTATTGTGTGTAGGGGGTAGGGCTTTGGATGGAGGGGTGGTGGGGGTCAGGTGTTTGCTAGCGGGGTGTGGAGGCGCCTACTCGTGACATGGAAGGAATTCCCTGTCACCAGTAGGGCCTACCACCATGGTTTTCGTGGCATTGCTAACTCCACAAAAACCATGGTGGTAGGCAGGCTAATAATGCTGATGCCTGCACTGTGTTGGCCGCCGGTCTAGAGATTGATATCTCCATCCCAGCGGCTGATACCACCATGGTGGTATGAGTGGAGAAGTGGCGGGTTGGCTGCAGCCAGCCTGCCATTCTCATAATGAGGAGGTATGTACCGCCAGCCTGTTGGCATTACCATCCCCACATTTACACTCACCGCCGCGGTCGTAAAGACACCTAGGTGGTCATTCCAACCCTGGCAGTCGGTGTTAAAGCGGCGGCCAACCCGCCAACAGGCAGACGGTCAAAAAAATTGAATTCTGACCCTGGCGGGAACCGCCAACACAGACCGCCATTTTAACACTCCGACCGCCACGGCAGGACAAACAAACAGCGCGGCAGTCACCGCCAACAGACAGGCGGCAGACAATGTACCGCCCACCCTATCACAACTCACCAATCCGCCACCTTTTCTGGGGCGGGAGCCCCGCCGATAAAAACATGGCGGAAACAGATCACGAATGGGAAAACGCTCACCTCTACACACTCCACGAGGAATCTGGACAGCATGGAGCCGGAACTACACATCCTACCAGCTATTGTCTACCTGCTCCTCTACCAGGAGCACGAACGCCGGCGCAGAAGACAACGGTGAGTACTGCACCTACGACACAGGGGAGGGGGGAGGAGAAAAGGTCACGGGCACACACATACGCGACACACCCACCCACCCCCCCCCAACTACCTACACACCAATGCAGAGCAACAACTCAGAGTGACACCCTCCCAAGCCCCCCGGAAGAATGCAAAGACAAACAAATATGATATCGAAATCCAAATATATTGTAAGGCTAAGTAAATAAGTAATTCGAACATCCTATAACTATATACACATATGTAAATTGTTCCGTCAAAATTGTCTTACAGTCATCGTACGTGGGCCAATGGTCCTCCACACATGGGCAAAGCCCACACAGGAGACCCGAATCCATTGGAGAGAGCACTGCAGGGGCATCAGATAGCAAAACTACAGGCACCTCAGGGGGAAGGGAAGGGGGGGGACCTCAGCCAGATGAGTCCACGACGCTAGATCCACGAGGGGCCTCCATGGCCACTGTTCAATCCTGGGGAGTGCAAAGCCACAGTCTCTCAAGTCTCTGCAGTGGGTGGCCTGCCCACTGTGCCATCCTGGGGAGTGCAAAGCCACAGTCTCTCAAGTATCTGCAGTGGGTGGCCTGCCCACTGTGCCATCCTGGGGAGTGCAAAGCCACAGTCTCTCAAGTCTCTGCAGTGGGTGGCCTGCCCACTGTGCCATCCTGGGGAGTGCAAAGCCACAGTCTCTCAAGTGGATGACATACTTCACTGGTACTGGAAGAGTCTTTGTGCCCAGAGTGTATCGTGCAGCCCTGCCCGACACTGATCCGGGCCTGCCCCTTCTGCCAATGGGCCAGTGGTGCTTGAGAGGAAGGGCCCAGCGGAGCGGTGCTTGAGATGAAGGGCCCAGCGGAGCGGTGTTTGAGATGAAGGGCCCAGCGGAGCGGTGCTTGAGAGGAAGGGCCCAGCGGAGCGGTGCTTGAGAGGAAGGGCCCAGCGGAGCGGTGCTTGAGATGAAGGGCCCAGCGGAGCGGTGCTTGAGAGGAAGGGCCCAGCGGAGCGGTGCTTGAGATGAAGGGCCCAGCGGAGCGGTGCTTGAGAGGAAGGGCCCAGCGGAGCGGTGCTTGAGATGAAGGGCCCAGCGGAGCGGGGCTTGAGAGGAAGGGCCCAGCGGAGCGGTGCTTGAGAGGAAGGGCCCAGCGGAGCGGTGCTTGAGATGAAGGGCCCAGCGGAGCGGTGCTTGAGATGAAGGGCCCAGCGGGGCGGTGCTTGAGAGGAAGGGCCCAGCGGAGCGGTGCTTGAGATGAAGGGCCCAGCGGAGCGGTGCTTGAGAGGAAGGGCCCAGGGGAGCGGTGCTTGAGAGGAAGGGCCCAGCGGAGCGGTGCTTGAGAAGAAGGGCCCAGCGGAGCGGTGCTTGAGATGAAGGGCCCAGCGGAGCGGTGCTTGAGAGGAAGGGCCCAGCGGAGCGGTGCTTGAGATGAAGGGCCCAGCGGAGCGGTGCTTGAGAGGAAGGGCCCAGCGGAGCGGTGCTTGAGATGAAGGGCCCAGCGGAGCGGGGCTTGAGAGGAAGGGCCCAGCGGAGCGGTGCTTGAGAGGAAGGGCCCAGCGGAGCGGTGCTTGAGATGAAGGGCCCAGCGGAGCGGTGCTTGAGATGAAGGGCCCAGCGGGGCGGTGCTTGAGAGGAAGGGCCCAGCGGAGCGGTGCTTGAGATGAAGGGCCCAGCGGAGCGGTGCTTGAGAGGAAGGGCCCAGGGGAGCGGTGCTTGAGATGAAGGGCCCAGCGGAGCGGTGCTTGAGAGGAAGGGCCCAGCGGAACGGTGCTTGAGATGAAGGGCCCAGCGGAGCGGTGCTTGAGATGAAGGGCCCAGCGGAGCGGTGCTTGAGATGAAGGGCCCAGCGGAGCGCTGCTTGAGAGGAAGGGCCCAGCAGAGCGGTGCTTGAGAGGAAGGGCCCAGCGGAGCTTGAGACGGCGGTGCCCTGTTCAGCGGTTCTTGAGACGGCGGTGCCCTGTTCAGCGGTGCTGGTCTTGATGGGCCCTGTTCAGCGGTTCTTGAGACGGCGGTGCCCTGTTCAGCGGTTCTTGAGACGGCGGTGCCCTGTTCAGCGGTGCTGGTCTTGATGGGCCTTGTTCAGCGGTTCTTGAGACGGCGGTGCCCTGTTCAGCGGTGCTGGTCTTGATGGGCCCTGTTCAGCGGTGCTGGTCTTGATGGGCCCTGTTCAGCGGTTCTTGAGACGGCGGTGCCCTGTTCAGCAGTTCTTGTGACGGCGGTGCCCTGTTCAGCGGTGCTGGTCTTGATGGGCCCTGTTCAGTGGTGCTGGTCTTGATGGGCCCTGTTCAGCGGTGCTGGTCTTGATGGGCCCTGTTCAGCGGTTCTTGAGACAGCGGTGCCCTGTTCAGCGGTTCTTGAGACGGCGGTGCCCTGTTCAGCGGTGCTGGTCTTGATGGGCCCTGTTCAGCGGTGCTGGTCTTGATGGGCCCTGTTCTGCGGTTCTTGAGACGGCGGTGCCCTGTTCAGCGGTTCTTGAGACGGCGGTGCCCTGTTCAGTGGTGCTGGTCTTGATGGGACCTGTTCAGCGGTGCTGGTCTTGATGGGCCCTGTTCAGCGGTTCTTGAGACGGCGGTGCCCTGTTCAGCGGTTCTTGAGACGGCGGTGCCCTGTTCAGCGGTGCTGGTCTTGATGGGCCCTGTTCAGCGGTGCTGGTCTTGATGGGCCCTGTTCAGGGGTGCTGGTCTTGATGGGCCCTGTTCAGCGGTTCTTGAGACGGCGGTGCCCTGTTCAGCGGTGCTGGTCTTGATGGGCCCTGTTCAGCGGTGCTGGTCTTGATGGGCCCTGTTCAGCGGTTCTTCACATGTGTCTCCAGGGCACCAGATCCGGACAATAGATGGTGTTCACTAGCCATCCGACTTTTCGCTTGCGGGGCCCTCCTGTGCTGGTGTCCCGTGCCCGTGGGTGTCCTCCTTCACCCCAGGAATGGGGCAGGTTGGGCCCTCCTGGGCTGCTCGCCTGCTGCCGGACTTGTCAGCCGTGCTGCCCTTGCCATCCTTCTGTGAGTCTCTGTGGCCCTTGCCTCCCTTTGTAGATGTGCCAGGTGGCACCCCACTTCCTGACGGTGCCAGGGTGGTGGCTGTGGAGGCTGCCGCCTCTGTCCTCTCGCTCCGGGCCTTCCCTTTTTTAGATTTTTTCCCAGGGGGTGGGCTGGCTGTCCCTTTGCTGCTGGCCGATGTGGCTGCCCTCGAAGGTGGTGGACTCCAATATCCCTGGACTATGGTCCTTGTAGGTCCAGGGGTTGTGGTGGCTGAGGTGCTGATTGGACTTTTACGAGATGGAGGGGGTGGGTCAGGTGAAGGAAAGAGGTTAATTTTGGAGAGGAAAAACTTTTTAGGAGCAATGGGAAGGGTAGGTGGAGTGGGTATGGGAGTGGAGGAAGAGGATGTGGTTGTAGGAGAGTCAAGTGTGCTGTCTTTGGGTGCAGGTGCTTGTGCTGGAGGCTGTCGTGAGGTGGATGGCTGTTGGGTGGGTGGCTGCCTGCGTTTGTGTGGTTTGGATGAGGGGGTGACAGACACAGTGGGAGAGGACACAGGGGACGTGTAAATGGCAGTGGGGGTGGTGACTGCACGTGTGCGGAGTGTTCTGGTGGGTGTGCTGGTGATGGACGTAGTGGCTGATGATGTAGTGCATGCTAGTGTGAGTGGAGACGTCACAGGGATGGAGGAGGGAGACGAGGAGGAGGGGGACACAGAGGAGGCAGTGGATGATGGCATGTCTGCATGTGGATGTTGCTTGTGTGAATGCTTGTGGGATGTGTGGTGCTTATGTTTGGATGAGCTGCCCTTGGGTGTTGAGGTGTGTGCAGGCTGGTCTGTAGGTGTGTCTGGGATAGGCAGAGGAACAGGGGAGTGGGACTGGGTGGAGGGAGTTGGAGGAGGGAGGCTGGAGACAGGGACAATGGCTGCCGTCAGTGCTGAGGCCAGAGCGTTGAACGATCGCTGATGGGCAGCCTGACCCGAATGAATGCTCTCCAGGTATCCATTGCTCCGATGCACCTCCCTTTCCACCCCCTGGATGGCATTCAAAAGGGTAGACTGCCCAACAATGAGCGTCCGGAGGAGCTCAATGACCTCCTCACTGTGGGCAGCAGGGGTAACTGGGGCAGGGCCTGAGGTGCCTGGGGCGAAGGAGAGGCCTTCCTTGGTGTGCGAGCGGGCACGGGGCGAACGCTGAGGGGCTGCTTGGAGGGCGGAGCTGGTGCGCTGGGTGGCGGCTGTACCTGTTGTTGCAGTGGGCACGGATGTTGCCGCCACCACAAGGGAGCTCCCTTCCGAGGACATGTCGGTGTCGCTGATGTCTCCACGTGTCCCCGTTGTGGAGCCCCCCTCGCCCTCCGTCTCACTGGTGAAATCAGAGTCCGTTGCATGGCCCTCTGGAGCCATGTGAGATGCAGCTCCCTCGTGCTCCAATGCCACTTCTCCTCCGCCAGATGATGCTAATGCATACAGGAACAGGAAGAGCAGATAAAAAAAGGGGGGGGGAAATAAAGACATGTTGAGTGCATGCATTGGCAACACAGTTGGCGGAGAGGACAGACACAGAAGCCGCCTGCACTACGCCGCGCACTTGGGGTACACTACTCAATCAGTGAGACCTGGCCTACAAGGCAAAGGACGACAACTGCACACATAGGTGGCACAGGGCCATGGATAGCTGTACTTGGCACCCTACAGAGGTGGGGGGCGGGGGCACAGGGCCATGCCTTATGGAGGGGATTAGCCTACAGAAAGTGCCCTGGCCTAGGGATACCCACATCCCTCCTCCCCCACCCACACACCTCCACTGCGCGCTAAGATAGCAAAATGTGCTTGTACTCATCCCCTTGTGTCTGCTGTGATGTCCTCACGTGCCCATCCAAATCTGGGTAGGCCACCGCCAGGATCCGGGACATCAGGGGGGTCAATTGACGACTGGCACCCCTCCTACGTTGGGAGGCCATCCTCAGCAGAGCCTCCGCGGTCTTTCTGCACCCGCGGCAGATGTCCTCCCACCTCTTGCGGCAGTGGGTTCCCCGTCTGTTGTGGACCCCCAGGGCCCGGACGTCCTTGGCGATGGCACGCCAAATGTCTATTTTCTGATGGGCGCTGACCTATGTGACACGTACAGTGAGAGAAAAAAAAGTTTCAACATTTTCTGCATGCTCGATGTGATTGCCCCCCCCTCCTCACCCTTGCCATGTGGCACATGCTCTCATCAGTTGTGTGATGCATGCCCCATTCGCTCCCCTCCGCACCATCGTTCATTCACCCCACTCAACCCAGGCATTGCCCACAAAGCATGGTCCCAGTGTACTAACCTGTTGGTCTGGAGGACCGTAGAGTAGCGCATACTGGGGGAGGACCCCATCAACAAGTTTCTCCAATTCCTCAGATGTGAAGGCAGGGGCCCTTTCCCCAGTCGCAGCAGCCATTGTCTCTTCCAGACCGAGGTCACAGCAGCACTTGCAGTATAGGTCCTCTCCTGTGGATGATCTGGTCTCGAGTGATTAAGCAGATAGAAAATGGCGGTCACGCCCGCGGCGGTGCGTACAGCGGCGGTGCGTACCGCGACCGCCGGCGCACTTCGTCATTGGCTCCTGAAACCCATTGGGTTCAATGTTAACCAATGCGGCTTTGCCCCGCGGTCATCGACCGCCTACCACCACGGTGTGCCACGCCAGCGCATTGACCTCACATCCCATTGTCACACTTCACAGGTCAGGCAGCCGCCATTTCAAGGCCCCACATGGCTTAATTTCTACTGCGTCACACAGGCCTAGGCCTTGCATTGCCACTCATACAAGCCATTCACTGCATAGAGAATCGTGTACTGTGCAAGCTGTGGGAATGTACCTGTGGGTTGCTTGACTCTGTGCTCCATGTTGTCCTTCCTAGGCACCGTCAGCTGGGACTTGCGAGGAGATGGAGGAATGTTCCCGTGTACAGACCGCTGGTGGACCTGTCGACAATGGAAGAAAGACATGTCATACTGACATACAGACTTGACCGAGCCACTATACAGGAACTGTGTGCCCAGCTGGAGCCAGACCTGTTGTCACCCATCCGCCAACCCACAGGGATCCCCCCTCTAGTGCAGGTTCTGTCAGTACTCCATTTTTTTGCAAGTGGGTCATTTCAAACAACAGTGGCCATTTCATCAGGGATGTCGCAGCCTATGTTTTCAAAGGTGTTGTCCAGAGTGTTGTCTGCCCTGATGAAATACATGCGGAGCTACATTGTTTTCCCTGAGGTGGGCGATTTGGCTACAGTGAAGGGTGATTTCTATGCCCTTGGACATATCCCCAACATCATTGGTGCCATTGATGGGATCCATGTGGCTTTGGTTCCCCCCAGAGAAAGTTAACAGGTGTACAGGAACAGAAAAAGTTATCATTCCATGAATGTCCAGGTGGTCTGTTTGGCTGACCAGTGCATCTCCCATGTAAATGCCAAGTTCCCTGGGTCAGTGCATGACACTTACATCATGCGAAATAGCAGCATCCCTTATGTGATGGAACAGCTACAGAGACACCGTGTGTGGCTAATTGGTGACTCTGGTTACCCCAACCTGTCCTGGCTACTGACCCCAGTGAGGAATCCCCAGACCAGGGAAGAGGAACGGTACAATGAGGCCCATGGGCATACTAGGAGGGTGATCGAGCGGACCTTCGGCCTCCTGAAGGCCAGGTTTAGGTGCCTGCATATGACAGGTGGATCCCTAATGTACTCACCGAAGAAGGTGTGCCATATTATCGTGGCCTGCTGTATGCTTCACAACCTGGCTTTGCGACGCCAGGTGCCTTTCCTGCAGGAGGATGGTCGAGATGGTGGTGTTGTAGCAGCGGTGGAACCTGTGGAGAGTGAAGAGGAGGAAGACGACGGGGACGACACAGACAACAGGGACAGAGTGATACTACAGTATTTTCAATAACACACAGGTAATAATCAACACCGGCATATTACAATTACTTACAGTCTCCTGCCTCTCTACTGTCTGTCCTATTCCCCCAGTGTATGTTAACTGAGTTGTGACTTTCCCTTCCAATTTCAGAGATGTGGGCCCTACTGCGTGACCTCTGCTTTGTTTCCCCGGACTACAGCTGTGTAACAGTGGTATGTTATCATCACAATGTAACTGGATATTTTGGCTGCGTTATGTCTAATACATTTGTTCACAATACAGGCAGACTCCTGAATATTTTTGTGCAAAAAGTGATTTTATTAAAGTGCTGAATTTAGGGACATGGTTGAAAATCGGTGATGGGTGATGGTGGAGGAATGTCCATGGCAGAGTCCAGATTTTCAGTCTCACAGGTGCATTGTCCATATGCCTGTGGAAGGATGGAGCAGGGGCAGTTTAAGGTTGGACAGGGTGACAATGTGGGACAGTGGGATGACATCAGGGGGTATCCTTTGCTGGCGGGGGTCTTGGCATCCTACTCTGTCTTCTTTTGTGATCTCAGGCCCCGCTTGCGGGGTGGTTCATCTTCTGCAGGGGGTGGGGTTCTGGTGGCCTGTTGTTGTGTGGGGGCCTCCTGTCCACTAGCGCCGGCGGAGGTGGTAGCCTGTTCTTGGTCGATGCTAGTGACAGGGGCCCTTTGTGGTGCCACATGGTCCCGCAATGTGGTGACAATCTGGGTGAGTGCCCCGACGATGGTGCCCATTGCGGAACTGATGCTTCGGAGTTCTTCCCTGAACCCCATGTACTGTTGCTCCTGCATGACCTGGATCTCCTGGAACCTGGCCAGTACCGTCGCCATCGTCTCCTGGGAGTGGTGGTATGCTCCCATGATGGAGGAGAGGGCCTCGTGGAGAGTGGGTTCCCTGGGCCTGTCCCCCCCTGTCGCACAGCAGCCCTCCCAGTTCCCCTGTTTCCCTGGGCCTCTGTCCCCTGGACCGTGTGCCCACTACCACTGCCCCCAGGTCCCTGTTGTTGTTGGGGTGGTGGGTTAACCTGGGTGCCCTGTAGTGGTGGACACACCGCTGATTGACGTGTCCTGGAGACAGAGGGATGGGCCCGCTGGGTGGGAGCTGTGCTGGTGTTCTTAGAGGGGGTTAGGTCTGCTGTGGCCTGTGGCTGTGTGAGGGGAACTGACTGTCCAGAGGTCCCCGATGGTCCGGGCTGGTCATCTGGGTCCAGGGAGACAGAGCTGCTGTCATCACTGGTGGCCTCTTCTGGGGGTGGGATGGACATTTCTGGACCCTCCAGGGCGGTGTGGTGGCGTTCGGGTCCTGCAGGGGTATAGAAGTATGGTTATTGCTTCAGTGTGTGCCATATCGTACAATGGGTGGGTGCCCGTGTACCCCAGGGCTGGCATTCCTGTGTGGGGGCTTTTGTGGAGGTGGCTTGTGGGGGAGATGTGTATGTGCAGTGGGCATGCTTTGGTGATGGGTGTCCATTCTTTGTGGACGCATGCAGGGCTAGGTGTTGGGATGGGTGGATTGTGATGGTGAGCCATTTGCAAGGATTTGGGGTGATGGGGGTGGGGGTGAGGGTGGGGGTATGATTTGGGATGCAGGTGGGGTGGGGGGGATGAAGTAGTGAAGATGAGACTTACCAGAGTCCATTCCTCCAGCTACTCCTGCGAGGCCTTCAGGATGCAGGATGTGCAAGACTTGCTCCTCCCATGCTGTGAATTCTGGTGGAGTAGGTGGGGGTCCGCCGCCAGTCTTCTGCACCGCGATGTTGTGCCTTGATACCATGGAACGCACCTTCCCCCGTAGGTCGTTCCAGCGCTTCCTGATGTCGTCCCGATTTCGTGGATGCTGTCCCACAGCGTTGACCCTGTTGACTATTCTTAGCCATAGCTCCATCTTCCTGGCAATGGTGGTGTGCTGCACCTGTGTCCCGAAGAGCTGGGGCTCTACCCGAACTATTTCCTCCACCATGACCCGGAGTTCAGCGTCTGAAAAGCGGGGGTGTCTTTGGGGTGCCATGGGGTGGTGTGGATGAGGTGTGGGTTGGTGTATGTGTTGTAGTGTGTGGTGAGTGTGGTGATGTGTGGTATTTTGTGCGTGGATATTGTGTGGGTGATGGTGTGGTTTGCCTCTGTGTGATGGTGTTCTCTATTCTGTGCTGTCTCTCTCTGGCTTTCTGTCGTTTTTTTTGCTCGTAAGGGTTTGTGGGTGATGTGGGTGTGTGTTTTATATTGTATGGGGTGTGTGGGTGTGTTGTGTGTATGTGTATCAGGTGTGTGTATTTTAAATTGTCCAATGTGGCTGTGTTTTGTAAGAGTGTGTGTATTTTGACCGCGGCGGTGTGTACCGCCAATGGAATACTGCGGTTGAAAGACCGCCGCGTGGATTAGTGGGTCGGAATGGAATGGGCGTTTTTCTGTTGGCGTGACGGTGGAGGTTTGGTCATCGCCAGTTTTACGCTGGCCGTTGGTGTCGCGGACTTTTGTGGATGTCGGGTTTTTGGCGGTTTGCCAGTTGCGGGTCAGAATGACCGTGGCGGTTTACCGCGGCCGCGGCGGTGTTATGGCGGTCTTCTGACCGGCAGTAAGCGCCTTTTACCGCCGAGGTTGGAATGACCCCCCTAATGTGTTAAGTATTTGTACAAACACAGACAGTACTACAGTGAGCCACTACAAACTGACACACCAAGGGTTTAGAAAAATAGTAACCATTTGATCTAAATAAACAAGACCAAATACGACAAAAATCCACAATATGCAGTTAAAAATATTCAAATTTAGCACTTAAAAGCAAGAAAACAGTGCATTGAGGCACAAATACTGCAAGTTGATATTATGCAGTGTCGTGACAGAGTCATTTCCTACAATGTGATGCCAATGGCACCATTTCCAGAGTCGTTCGACCCACAGGTAAGTAACTTAGAAAACAAGTAGAAAACAGGCCAGTGCACAGAGTCGTGGAGAGTGGCTTCGCTGGGTCCAATGCGGCATCGGTTCCAGTGCCATGGTGCAGAAGGACTGCAGTGCTGTGCATCAGTCCAGTCCAGTCCTCCCAACAGGGTGGTGGAGGGGAAGCGGCTTCAAATGCGAAGTCGGTCCATTGGTCATGATGATGCTGGCCAACCTCATGGGAAAGCAAAACCAAAAAAGAGGTTTACCCAAAAACCCTACCTGACCTGGGTAAGGATACATATATGCATTGAACATTGGTCATAAGGCTGGGATGAATTAAACTAATTTCTAATAAGCAAAATACTCAATACTTTCTTGTCAAAATTATTTCTTTATCAAATTAAATGTATTACTCAAAGAGAATCACCAATGAGACAAATTGTCCCTATTACATAAAACAAGTAACACAGAAAAAACATTTATAT
Organism: Pleurodeles waltl; assembly: GCF_031143425.1. Taxonomy (NCBI): domain Eukaryota; kingdom Metazoa; phylum Chordata; class Amphibia; order Caudata; family Salamandridae; genus Pleurodeles; species Pleurodeles waltl. Next base: position 680,082,947 of record NC_090436.1, on the reverse strand, counting down.
CACATCACAATACAAAATTTACACAAAACAAATATAGTCAACAATTAATTTTGGAAATTGTCCCAATTAAATCTCCTCCTTCGGAGGTAGTGGTACACAACGAACGTAAAGTTGTAATCCACTTTCTAGCAATGGTTGTGGTAAATTATATGAGCAAGTGCTAAGCCCAGATCAATTACTTCCTGAGGTTTCATGCACTGTCCGATATGCTTCTATGGGGTCAATTATGTTTTTTTACCCAACCCTGCCGCAATCCACATGGTGTTGATGTGTTTCGGCCCATTTAATTTTAGGCCTCATCAGGACTACAATGGGACAAACCTAAGAGCAATTTGTAAAGGGTCTTTGACACTGTTTTTTCTGGTTTTAGGACTCTGTACACTTTACCACTGCTAACCAGTGCTACAGTGCATATGCCCTCTCCCTTAAAACATGGCAACATTGGTTCATACCCAATTGGCATATTTGATCTACTTGTAAGTACCTAGTAAAGTACACTACATGCGCCCAGGGCCTGTAGATTGAATTCTACAAGTGGGCCTGCAGTACTGGTTGTGCTACCCACATAAGTAGCCCCCGAACCATTGCAGGGCCTGCATGCAGTTTCACTTGGCATTTAAAAGTACTTGCCTAGTCCTGAACTCCCCTTTTCTACATATAAGTCACCCCTAGTTACCCCATAGTGCAGGGTGCTGTGTGGTAAAAGGAAGGACATATATCTGTGTGTTATATATGTCCTGGTAGTGGAAAACTCCTAATTTTGTTTTTCACTGCTGTGAGGCCTGCTCCTTTCATAGGCTAATATTAGAGCTAACCCCATAAACTGTTTGAGTGGTAGATTCTGATGAGAAAGAGGTAAACAGGTCACATTTAGTATGGCCAGAATGTTAATACAAAATCCTGCTGATTGGTGAGGTTGGATATTTTATTACTATTTTAGAAATGCTACTTTTAGAAAGTGAGCATTTCTATTCACTTAAATCCTTCTGTGCCTTACAGCCTCTCTCCAAGCCACATCTGGGCTGGGCTGGTAGACATCTCCCTTGTGCATTTCACCCAGACAACCACAAACACAGGATGCTCAGTCACTCCTGCACACATCTGCATACTGAATGGGTCTTTAGCCTGGAAAGGGGGAGGGCCTGACACTTACATTTCAAATGACAGTGGTCTGCCCTCACACAATGGACTGCCAAAGTCCCTACCAGGACCCTGGCAGACAGGAGAGTACTGAAAGGGGACATTGTGCACTTCCAAACCACTCTTTAAAGTCAACTCCACTTCAAAGGCACTTTTGGGTATATAAACTGGGTCCCTGCCCCTACCAACTCAGACACTTCTTGGGACAGACACTCTGCATTAGAACCTGCAACCTGCCAAGAGAAGCTGCCTGGCTGCCCAAAGGACTCACCTGGACTGCTTTCCTGTAAAGGACTGCTACATTGCTGCAATGTCTGCACGAACGTTGGTGAAAAACTACAGATAATTTTTAAGTAAGCACTAACTGTGAACTGCATTTACCAGGATGCAAAGGGGCAAACCATGCTGGGATGTGAGGCAGTGTGCTCCCAACCCCCCTTCCTGTTTAAAAGGCTTCCTTGAGCCAGTGAGCTGACAAGCTTTGGAGAGGCACCTGTGTGCCCTTGAGTGGTACTTGACCTGAGAGGATTTTGCCAGCATTGCCAGCAAACCCAGATGAATTTTCTTTGTTCTCTACTCGCTACTGATGAAGGGCTAAACCCAGAAACACATGTCTAGAGATATACAGCAATGTCTGCACCACCTTTGGTGAAAAACTACAGATAATTTTCAAGTAAGCACTAACTGTGAACTGTATTTACCAGGAGGCAAAGGGGCTAACTGTCCTGGGATGTGAGGGAGTGTGCTCCCAACTCCCCTTCCTACATTGCTGTTGCCCTGCTGCCTTGCTGGCCTTGGGCTCTGCTGAGAAGTGCTCTCCAAGGTCATGAATTGAGTTTGTCTTGTGTTTCCGAAGTCTCAGGGCCAAAAAGACTTCATCTCTGCAAAGAAACTCCATGTGCTGCAAAAATCGACGTACAGCCTGCCAGAATCGAGGCACAGCCTGTTCAGCGGTGAGAAAATCACTGCACCTCTGAACCGGAACGATACAGCCCAGCTTCCTGAGTAGAGATCGATGCAGCACCAACGTTGCACCTGGAACTTTGACGCACAGCCCACCGGATCGATGCATCGCTGTGCCGGAACAACGCAGCCTGACTTACTGCCAGAGGTATCAACGCAGCGCCAGCCATGCAGCATCACCCACCGGACCGACTCAACAACTGTGACTTCGTCCCGCACACCCCGATTTCCAAACATCGTCCCTGGGTGTCAAAAGACCCCATAACACAAAGAGGATTCAAATTTGTATGCCGGAAGTTGATGAATAGCCATTGCTGCATGGAAAAGAATGCATCATCTGTGTGCATCTGGAAATCCAACACACACCTACATTTTTCCATGAATCTCCTCCTCTGGGGTCCTCGTACATGTAATTTTGATGCAAACCAGGTACTTTTTGCAGTAGGAGACTATTGTTGCTTTTAAGAACTAAAGACTCTTGTTATCATTACAAAAGTGATATTTCAACTTGTGATATCAAATCTTGATGGTTTTGACCTTAATTTAATCAAATAAATATCTTATATTTTTCTAAACCTGTGTGGTGTCTTTTTGTAGTGATCTCACTGTGTTATTGCATGATTTATTGCACACATACTTTACACATTGCCTTCTAAGTTAAGCCTGACTGTTCAATGCCAAGCTACCAGAGGGTGGGCACAGGATAATTTGGATTGTGTGTGACTCACCCTGACTAGGATTGTGGTCCCTATTTGGACAAGGGTGTATACCTCTGCCAACTAGAGACCCCATTTTTAACAAATACCGTACACCCGCCATTGAGCCCTGCAAAGCCTATATAGTGGCTAGCATGGATACATGTTTACCTGATCACACTTGTGGAAGGCTCAGTGATGGTGTGTTCTACAGGTAGCATTTAACTTTCCATGCCTTGCGTGTAACTTGGGCATCAAGTACTATGGTCTAATAGGAGAGTTAAGTATGCCAATTAGGAGGCAATTTCAACATGTATATCTGTCAGAGCACATGCACTGGACCCTGTTTAGCAGTGCTCCAGTGCTAAAAACTCCAGCAGCCTCAGCCCACAAAAACAAAAACAGGGGGGACACTTTCTCTTGCATTTCTTTCAGGAAGCAGGCTCCCTGGCTAAGAAAACTATTTTTCTTCTCTAGCTATCGGTCCTTCTCTCCATGGCACAATGGAGGGGAACCCCTATCTTCTCTTTCAGCCACAGCCACCTAAAGTTCTGTATTAATCATTCAGGAATAGTTGTACTATTCCTGAAGTTAACTGGTCACACAGCATGATCCAATCCAATATTGGTTGCTCAGTTCCTTGCTTTAATACTGGGTGAGCTATTTTTAGGTGTTATTACAGATGATGTTTGCTGGCAAGACTTCCTGTTTTCAGTACAAAATCCTCTACTTAGAGTGGCCTTTGCGCCAGGCCACTGCCCATGATTGGATGGCTTTATTGTCTTCCTCAGGTATCTTCTATTGATTCATTTGCTTTCCCCCCAACCTTATCCGACTCAGGAGTATTTCAAGTGGACAGTGTAGGGCTCAAAGGGAGTGGAGTTGTTTGTTTGCTGTCTCCCCCACTTATTTTTGGCCTATTTCCATTGTCTATATTTAGTCCCTCCCCTGATACCCTCCTCCAATAGTTAGTATTCATTTATTTGTGCAGGCGATCAACAGATGCAGAGTGTTACTGGGCCTTAGGCTTCTTGCTCATGCATTTCTTAATTTCTTTTGTATCTCTGTGTATTCTGTTTTTACTCCCTACTCCAGTCCCCATTATGCTTTCAGTTTTTAAAATCTTATCACAGTGACCACCCTAGGACAGTGGCATTGCCTCAGTAATGCATGTGTGAAGAAATCAAGTGTGCACAACCCAAAGCACCTCTGCTCCAACTGTTGGTGGGATGCAATTACGGTTTCCTGTTGGATCTGTGCCACTGGGCTGAGACCTTACAAGTATTTCTCTGTTTGGGTCCAGAGTATGTCCTGGTTTTACTGAAATTATCTATCATGATAGCTCTTCTGTGTTACATCTATTTCTTGAATCACCTTCTATGCTGTAGCCAGATGAGTATGTTCTGATAAGACCCGGCAAATTATTTAGGAGCTGAAATGTTGACATTCCACCCTTGCTAACAATTTTATTTTGGCAAATTTGTATCACTTTGAAACTAGACGATAGGCTTATTGTATAGTATTCGAATACCTCAGCAAGGTGGTTTTTATGTACTCCTGAAGCTATCACACCTTCACAAGCACACTCCGCTGCACTTACATCACATTTATGTTTGGTCATGTAGAATTTACTTTATGAATTTATATGCTGTACAAGTGACTGAGAGCCTGATTTAGAACTCAGCTGATGTGTCACTCCATCACAACAGTGATGGATATGCCATCCACTAAAATCTAAATCTGATTATCTTCAATGGGATTTAGATTTTGGCGGACAGGATATCTATCATCGTTGTGATGAAGTAACCTGTCCGCCAAGTTTTAAATCAGGTGCTGAGTCTTATTTTTCATGATCACATTCTTCACGTTAAGTTGTTTATGGAGCAGCAGCTGCCGCATAACTCAAGGGGAGGGGTAGGAGGGGTGATTGGGATGGAGATGAGGTAAAAAAACAAAAAACACTTACTTTGCCTTGTCCCTGCCGCTTCCTGCCGCCTCATGCTTCTCTTCTTCTGGTGTCCCAGCATTCACTGCTGGGACACCAGCACAGGCTCTGCAGCAATCCTGGTGCTGCTTTCAGGCAAAACCTTGCATGAAAGCATCTCCAGGATTTGTCTGAGTGGCAGTGACTGCCACTCAGACACAGCCCTGGGGTCTGTGCAGTTTCTCCTGCCTGGCTGTTAAACACAGCTGGGCTGGAGAAACCTAAATGCGCATGTGTGTTTGGCAGGCCTCTGATGACCGGCCAAACACACGTGTACCTAGGTGCGCTCGCCCCTCCTCTTGTTGCCAAGCTCCACCCCTCTCTGCACTGCTGGCTGTGCCAGAAGCAAAAAAATAAAATAATGGTAAACTATCATTTTATTTTTCTGCTTCAGGCACAGCCAGTGGGCCGACGCTCTGCCATAGCAAAGGACCCACCCCTCTGTTTATGGGTTCATAACTAGTACCCAGCAATGTACTAAGCAAAGTAAGAAGCTACATGAGTACCACTGGACCATTATTTTGTTATGATTTTGTTTTGTGTGCTTATGTTTTGACCATTATTTTGTTTTGTATGATTACCCCGGTCCAGGTGGGCAAGAATGTTTTGTTCTTGTATTGCAATATAACTGAGAAAACTAGAAGCAGTGCCTTAAAGGCATTTGTGCCTAATGCATAAGGTCATAAACTGTGTCCTCATCTTTTATCAGTTGCCAGTGTATCTGTGACAGACTGGGATTATGTTGCCTGATCTTGAAATGCCTGTCACAAAGCAATCCCCTGAGGTCTGCAGCACCTGCAAACTTTTAATTAGCGACATATCGAAGCATGCTCTATTTGCATTTTCGAGTTTAGAGCAAATTAAGGCTCTGGACATCAGATGTATATTGTCCATATCTAAATATGGAGAGATTCTGCACAGAGTAAGCAAATGATGACATCAGGCTTAAAGTGTAGTTGAAACCTTACCTACCATTAGTAGAAGAGCATCATTGTTTATCCTCAGGCTTTTGACCACCGAAGAGGGAGTAGGTAGAGTACCTAGTTCTTCAGGCCGAAACATGTCTCTCCAGAGGTTTACCCAGTAGTTCACAATGAGGATCTCTTCTTTCTGAGTTAAGTATCAGCATATTGATCCTCTTCCATGATCAGATGAACTGCAGATTATTTTAGAATTTAGAACATTGAATGGTAATCTGAATTAAGTTCAAACCTAGCAGGATCTCTGTATCATCTGTGTATATGTAGGCTTTGACAACCCATTGGTCAAGTACTCGTGCCAGAGGTCTCATAAACATGGTATAAAGATAGGGCGAGACTGAAGAGCCCTGGGGCGCCCCATAGGAGACCCTCACTTGTGTAAATGAAGGATGCAAGTCAAGCAACTTGGGAGCTGTCCTTCAAAAAGTAGCAGAGTCACTGCAAAACTGAGTCCCTCTGCTCCAAACGCCTTAACACAGTCCCGGAGGATGGTATGGTCCACCGTATTAAATGATGCAGGCATGTTGTATTTTGACACATGCAGTCAATAAACAAGCATTGGTAAAGACCCCAGCTCTGCCTTTTAGATCCAAGACTTGTTGACTACACCAGTGCTTGTTCAGCCTAATGTCCAATGCTTCCAATAGGATTTTGGCAGGTATTTCCTGTTGATCACATAGACCATATGGAATTGGGACCCAAATGTCCTTATCTACAAAATCATATTGTGCCTGAATCGGGCAACTGAACTGTCACAAACATTTTTCGGCATATATGCCCACATTTAGACCATGTCAAAAACTTGGCACTGCATATGTTTTTACTTATATTCACATCCAGCGTGTTATACGTTTTCTGGCTGCCAGAAAATGGGTAGCCATTTACCAGTGTCCCATCACAAAATAAAAGTCATTTTTTTTTTTTGTTCTAAACAAGATAAGGCCCAAATGTAATTTTATTGCCACTTTTTTTTCTCTCTCTCTCTCTCTCTCTCTCTCTCTCTCGCTCTCTCTCTCTCTCTCTCTCTATATATATATACATATATATTAAACCTATTCATGAACGGGTGCAGGAGGCTATTTGGCATGGGCAGTGCAGTAACCCCCCTGGCCAGTACTGTTGTAATGTTCACTGGCTGCTTTGCAGATAGTGAATATCACAAGGGTGCTGGTGCACCCTGCAGGCTACAGCATTGCAGCTGGCTCAATTACAAGCCAGATATAATGCTGTAGGCTGTTTCCCGCTAGGCCAGCAGGCAGAAACTCAGGTTTCCGCCCATGACCTAGCAGGAAACTCTCAATAACACCGGCGGGGAGGTCGCTGTGTAGACAGCACCCACCCTGTTGGGGGTTTGGCAAATAGGCTTTCCTTTCTGCCATACTTGTACTAGGGCCCATAGTCTTTCAAAAAAGCCTACCCCAGATTTTAAAGATATGAATACTGTATCAGTACTTGTACCTGATTTGTTCCAAGCTTCAAGCTTCACATTTTGTAAGCATATTTCTGCTACTGGACAGATTTGCTTTAATCTCTGATATGTGCAATTTACATACACTATAATTTACATACAATTACAATTTAAATACAATGTTCAATTGGGGAATTAAACTATCACCACTGCCTCTGTTTCTCTAAGGTAAACAGACCCCATTGCTGCAGTCACATGTAATAATTCAAGTATCACCACGTTTGTGTTAATGCAGTGTATTTTCTATTATTTACTATTAATTTGCTGACCTTCATTCAGATTTATGCTATCCAGCACTGGATAAATTATAGCTTAGTTTACATGAATAGAGCTAAAAGAAAGATTCTGGTTATAGGAGAAACAAACCCTAATTTCTTACTTTTGACTGGCCAAAGGCCTCTAAACCCTTCCATCAACCTCTATAAGGAACCTGGGGATACCTTTTGATTACAGACTTTTGTTTGCTGTCTATGTTATTGCAGTGGTTTTGTGAGTCAATCAGTAGCTCTCTATACTCTGGGAAAACATCTCCAAGGAGACCATGGGATGGAGCTGACGAGGGAGGTGGTAGAGCAATTTGGGACAGCTGATCCCTGATTGGGCTTTTCTGTACGTAGAGAGGTAGACAGGATCATATCAATATGAAGGGGGTGAATGAAGTGGTCTGTACGGTCGAGGTCCACTGGGCGCAGGTGAAGGTCACTGCCAGTGCTGCCCCCTGCTATTTGGTGTATTTGGTTACTGGCACCTTCAGATCAATCTATTATGGCAGTGGAAACTGCCAGTGGGTCATAGGAGAGGGGCCACAGGCCATCTAGGAAGATGCGGGACAGGAAAGGGATGGTTCAAGAGTGGATCAAAAGGGAGAGATGCTGTGATATGTATGATAAGCGACTGTTGTCGGGTCAACTGAAAAGACCAAGGCCCATATTTATACTTTTTGACGCCGGTGCTGGTTTGCGTCAAAGAATTTACTGCCGGCTAACGCCATTCCTACGCACCAGGCGGGCGCCTTATTTAAGGATTGACATTAGCCGGCGCTGCGGGCTGGTCAGAGTAAAAAAAAATGACCCAGACCAGGCAGCGCCGGCGTAGGGAAAAATGGGGGTTGTGCGTCAAAAAATGGTGCAAGTCAGGTTTGAGTAAAAAATCATGGCTCAAACCTGACTTGCGCCATTTTTTGATGCAAAACCCCCATTGAAATGACTCCTGTCTTAGCAAAGACAGGAGTCATGCCCCCTTGCCCAATGGCCATGCCCAGGGGACTTCTGTCCCCTGGGAATGACCATTGGGCACAGTGGCATGTAGCGGGCCCAAATTAGGCCCCCCTATGCCACATAAAAAAAATAATAATACTTACTTCAACTTTCCTGGGATGGGTCCCCCTATCCATGGGTGTTCTCCAGGGATGGGCGAGGGTGGCAGGGGGTATCTCTGGGGGCAGGGAAGGGCACCTCTGCGCTGCATCCATGGTCAGAGACCATGGACGTGAGCCCACAGGTCCCTTAACGCCTGCCCTCACCCAGGTGTGAAAAAACAGCGCACATCAGGCTGTGCCCCATTTTTTAAGGCCTGCCCCCTCCTGTGCGTCAAAATGACGTGGGAGTATAAATAAGGCGCACAGGCCTTAAAGTCATTTTTTTGGAAGGGAACACCTACCTTGCATGTCATTAACAGAAGAAGGTTTCCCACACTCAAAAAACGATTCACACAGAGGATTTTTGACGTCCGTGGGGTCGGACGTCATAGTATAAATATGGTGCACGGTTTGCGCCGAATGTGCGTCAAAAATCATGGTTCAAACCGGACTTGTGCCATTTTTTGATGCACTACCCCCATTGAAATGACTCCTCTCTTAGCAAAGACAGGAGTCATGCCCCCTTGCCCAATGGCCATGCCCAGGGGACTTCAGTCCCCTGGGAATGACCATTGGGCACAGTGGCATGTAGGGGGGCCAAAATTAGGTCCCCCTATGCCACATAAAAAAAAAACAGGGGTTGTCTCTGGGGGCAGAGAAGGGCACCTCTGGGCTGCAAGTGAGCCCACAGGTCCCTTAATGCCTGCCCTCACCCACGCGTTAAAAAACGGCGCAAATCAGGCTGTGCCCCATTTTTTAAGGCCCACCCCCTCCTGTGCGTCAAAATGACGCAGGAGTATAAATAAGGCGCACAGGCCTTAAAGTCATTTTTTGGATGGGAACACCTACCTTGCATGTCATTAACGCAAGGCGGGTTCCCACATTAAAAAAACAACGCACACAGAGGATTTTTGACATCTGCGGGGTCGGACGTCATAGTATAAGTATGGTGCACGGTTTGCGCCAAATGTGTGTCATAAATCTTTACGCACATTCGGCGCAAACGTAGTATAAATATGCCCCCAAGTGTGCATGAAGATGTCCATGCCGTCTTGAATCTTAAATATCATACGTTCTTTGGTGTCCATCTTATACATTACAGTTATCTATTCCTTGTTGGTGGGGTGCTATGGAGAGCGTCAATGTTGCAAAATGCAGATCTTGGTTCATCTTCAGGGCTGTGGCCATTAAGCATCTCATGTGAGCGTTGGCAGATCAGCTGTGTCATGGAGGAGGACCATTTTTTCCGATAGGGAAAGGTGAGGTCCAAGGTAGTGGTAAGTCAGTTCTGCACTGAGGACCAGTGACTGGAGATATTCTGGCAACAAAATAGTATATGGCAGGGATCTCCACCCTTTTTTGTAGAACTAGTTCTGTTAAGTGAAAATCATGGTAAGCTACTGAAGGCAAAGCAGCTTGCGCATTATCACACATTCCTACACCCAGATTCAGTGACTTTAAGCTTAATGTCCGTAGAGCTATATACTATAGTTTAAACAAAAAACGTTGACTAGGGGTTCTACGACAGCGCCGCCATGTCAGTGAGAGCGGGGGTCTGTGAGTACATATGCACGACTGTGAAAATGAGTGGGATATATGTGTATGAGTTACTGAGAGCCTGTGATGTATGTACTTGTGACGCAGATCATACTTTGGCACTGTTACAAGAATAACACAAACATAAACCATTTTAGGCAGTTGAAAGTGCAGAAAAGTATTCTGCACAGATTTTCATAATATGGAGCATATTTCTGCACCTTAAATTTCAAAAGTTTTTATAAAATGGCTGTATTTTCAGTCATAAATGTGGCCCAGTGTTTATCAACTACTGGGAGCAAGATGCCTGCTGTGTGGAAATGCGGCACATTGATATGGCAGAACGTTAAACTGAAGAGTTATGCTTATTTACCTGGATTTCATGAAACTCATCCTTTAATTTTTTTTCCCATTTCAAAGTGTCACATTTACGAACAGCAGACCTCTTGCTCCCAGTGGCCTGTAGACATGGTACCATATTTATAACTGACAAACACAGCAATTTCTTTAAATGTGTGTAAGTTACAGTGAAAAAAATGTTTCATAAAACCATTAACATGTAATTGGCCTAATTGAATGGAAGAAAACATTGTCTTAATGTTTCATAGAAATAGATTCTTTCACTTTTAATGTCTCTAATTAAAAATAAATTGTAACTGTATTTTTCGGTTATAAATATGGCACATGGGGGAGCAGTGAGTCTACTGCGAAAAGAGTGTTTTAATTGCAATTATTGCCATTTCTGAGTTGGAGAGAGACAATACTCTGTTTCGAGGTCTGCAAACTCTTTCATGAACCCTATGACAGGAGGTGGTCAAGCGTGAGAATTCCATTTTGTTGAATACCAGTGTTATGCCAGACATGTGAATTGATATACAGTTGTGCATTGGAGCAGAAGAGTCTATGGGAAGAGAGCCAGTTCTGCATCATGGCTTGGATAATGGGGTTGGTAGACTGGACCATTGAGGGGAGTCCTCACTGTATAATATTTGGAGTCCAGGGCCACTGAGAGTAATCTCCTACCCTGTGTGGACCTGGAAAGAAGTGTCAGTCTGTCTTGGCCACATATAAACCACCTGAGTAAGATGAAGGGCCATATAGTAGTGATCCACACAAGGTAGCCTAAGGCCTTGGTAGCCCCAATGGGTGATTCACAATTGAAGTTTCATAGAATCCCCATACCAAGTTCCTGATGCCCCTGGCGATTTCCAGAAGAGTATGTGACTTGACCAAAATCAGGAGTCAGCCAAGCACATAAGTGAACTGGGGCCCTATGACCATCTTAACTGCCTAGACTCAACCCCACAGGGAGAGATTGAGGTGGGTCCGTTCTACTTTAGTCTTAGCCATAAGTGGATCTAGATTGCCTGAGGCCATGTTTTCCAATCTTGCCAGTAGGAGTGCTTTGCTCTTGTCCTAGTTAATCTTATATCACCAAAAAAATGAGAAAGCGGAAATATAGTGCACATAAGTGCTGGTAATGAGTTAGGGAGATCAGTGATAACATCCACATAGAGGATGATCTTGGTATGGCCTTCCAGCGTAGGAATGTCCACAGTGCAGTTGTTGGGTTTGAGGGCTAGCAGAAAGAGGAAGGGTGATAGCGGGCAGTCTTGGTGAATGTCGTGTGACACTAAGGAAGGTGTGACAGAAAGCTGCCACAGCCTACCTATGCCAATGGGCTATGAAGGTATCACCCAGGTCAAGCTTATGAAGTGAGCAGGAAGAGGTAAACCCATTTGATCCTATTGAAGGCCTTTTTGGCACTGAGAGAGAGTGCAAACCTGCCGTCTTGGACATCTCTGGAGGACCACAGGACATGGGATAGGGTTTAAAGATGATTCTGGGAGGACCGGCCAGGCATAGATCCCAACTGAGAGTTGAGGTGAAAGGGGATCACTTCTTGAGTTGAGTAGCGAGGATCCCTGCTAGGATTTTAATAGCCACATCAAGCAGACAGATTGGGTGTTAACTACCACACATAAGCAGGTCCTTTCCAGAGTTAGAAAGGACCTGTTTCAGAGGGAGGAAAGATGCCCGGTAGTGTCCTTCTCCCTGTAAGAGTCAGAACAGGAATCTATGGCCTCAGGTTTAGTCCACCAGAAGAATCCCTCTGGGAGTCCGCGCTTATCTGCTACTTTGTTTTATAGGAGTGATGCAATCGCCTCTTCGAGCTCCTCTTTAGAAATGTCCCCTTCCAGCAGGACCTACACCCCTCATTTAAACACAGAAGGCCGATGGCAGCAAATAGGAATTCTGTTGGTATCTATTTCCGGTTTCTGCGCTATACAGGGCCTTGTAGTGATCCACAAAAGCTGCAGCAATATTGCAGGTCCCTGACCAGACAGGCCGGGTGGTCTCAGATTGCAGGTACTGCCACCTGATCCTCTCGTTGTTGATGCTGTGCAGCTAGCTAATGGCCTGCTTCCTTCCCTTGTTCATAATGTCTGGCCTTTTGTCTAGACAACACATATTCTACCTTAAAGGTAAAGAGGGTGGTAAATTCCATCTTGGCCCTCCCAAGGGCCCAGCAGGTCATTTCATTAGGACGTGTGACATGTTGCTTCATAAGTGAGACAATGTCACATTCAAGGGCTGCCTGTTTGGTCACCATCTGTCTCTTAATGATTGCAGAATGCCACATCAGCTGGCATCAGAAGCAGCCCACAAGGTTTGTGGTGAGTGGACAGATCCTTTATTGCCGGCTAGGTATGTGGTGAGGTGAGACTGTAGCTTACCTTTTTCTAAAGGCAATTTGGAATGAGAAACATTAAGGTGCCCCGGCTTTCTAGGTGGCTTACTCAGTGGACAGTCAAGGTAGGTGGATAGGGGAGTTGCTAGAGAGCACAAGTTCCCGGATGTCACTGCATCTTAGCAGGTATTACTGCTTGGGACATTCAGAAATAGTCAATCTTTGATAAGGTATTATGTAATGCAGAGTTGAAAAAGTATTTGTTGTCTGTAGGGTAGAGGAGGCACCAGATATCGGAGAGACTGTGGTAATTACTTGGGTCTTCCAAGATGGCCCTGTCCCTGTTGTGGATGAGGTAAAGAAATTCAGTTCTGTCCAAGAGGGAGTCTGGAGTTAGGTTACAGTCACCTTCCATTACAACCTGACAACTGCCCAATTTGGTCAGGATTCTATTGAGTTGAAGGAGAAAAGTGTCTTCCCACCCCCCAATTGGCGCATATAAAGAACCTACCCCAAGGATTCTGAGTTTCCCTGTTGCAAAGCAACTCTTATCTGTAGGAATGTACAAGGTAGCGTTTTTTAACTGATGACTCTACATTTCCTAGGGTTGTGGTCTGTAGCCCATCACTCATATCTCACTGAGGAGGGGCTGTTTGCAGCTGAAAATAACTTGTCTCCCCTGTCTCGATTTAGTTTTTCAGTTTCCACCCATGTTAGGTGCATTTCTTTTAGTAGGGCCACTAAGTAGAAAAAATAGTCTCATACTTGGTGTCCAGACGGGCAGATTTTGCCCGACTACAAGAAACGCACCTAACATGGGTGGAAACTGAAAAACATGCTGTACCTTGTTGTTGCACCTCCATCTATTGTCAAGATGGCATGAACCATCAACATCATGGTGAATAATATGCAGCAGTCTAGGAGGTCATAGTAACTAGTATGGGGCAAGCAGCAACAAGAAACATGCTTGTAAAGGGAGTTGGAAGAAAAACAATGTACCAGTAAAGAGGGGGTGGCTTTCACTACACTCGAGAGGCAGTGGGCATCCGAATTTGGGTAGTACATTTGAGTAGAAAGGAGCAGGTCTTGGCTGCGGGTGGGGGTGGAGGTGACTACAACACAAAGCTGAGGGATGCCACAGGTAAAGGGGCTCAGAGGGAAGCTCTTGGGCCTGAAAATGGCTCTATAGAATGACTAAAGAACAAAGGGAGACCAGGCTGTGGGTATCGTTTGGCAGTGGATCTTAACCTGTAGATCTGCTATTGCATCTGACAAGGCACAGATGCAACCACTTAGTGGACAGGGACATGAACTATAGAACAGGCCTTATAGCACAAGTGGGCCGGAGGAAACCCAAGACAGGGGAACAAAGGTCCTGTGTGAGAGTGGTGTTGCAGGAGAGACTTAGAACAGAGGGGTAAGGGAAAGAGGTTGCCCCACAGGAGCAGAAGGGGGGACTGGGGAAAGGAAGAAACCTGCAGGAAGAAGTCTGGGGCAGGAAAACAAGGACATAGCCAACCAGGACTTTGTTTGTGGTAGTTAGTCTGAGCATACAGGAAAATCCAAGATGGTATAGCCACTGCCCACATAGGTCAGTAAAAAAGGGGATATTAGGGAGGAGGTGGGTGGGGGAGAGGTGGATGGAGGCAGGATGGCAAAGTGTCCCCTGAGAGAGGGGGCGATCAATCAGGATGTTGAAGTCGACAATCAACAGACATCGTTCATTGAGAACCACACGAGAAGTCAGGAAATGTGATATTAGATAAAAAGAGAAACAAAGCCAACAATGATGAACATATATAGTCATCTAAACCTTTCAATCACTGCCAGCCTGTATCATAATAATCTCCATCCCTGACCCAATTAAGGGTTTCGGGGTAGCCTAGATTAGTCTTGGAGGGAGCCCTGAGTTAGGTCCCCCACAGTAATGATCGCTCTTTCCCTCTCTGTTTGCTTCTCGTAAACATGATCTCACAACCTGTCCTGTTGTTGGGTAGGTTTCTCTGGTTGATAAGAAAGAGTTATTGTCCTCTTGCTGCGCCAGTATAACCTCCATCTGTTGTTCATGCCATCTTGACAGTAGATGGAGGTGCAACAACAAGGTACAGCATGGGAACAATGCCACTCAAACAGATGTTGTCAGAGATTTGCACACCAATCTTCCAAAGCATCAAAAGAGCTTGAGGTGAAGACAAGTAGGAGTACCCCAAGAGATTGAGGGGTAGGCTCTCAAATCCAAGAGACTGCCAGCCTGGAGAGCCAAGCTTTGTGTCGTAGGAGGTGTAATGTAATGAGTATGGCATGCTGGTTGTTTGGGGCCTGTGGGGGCTTGAGGGATAAAAGGTCTACGTCAGGCAAGTCAAGGACCCTCAAGCAATCCAGATGATGATCTCCAATGGTCCATGAAGCATAACCAAGCTGTGGGGGCCTCCCATACATTCACAGGTCTCTGTGCGCCAGAGCAAAGTCAAGATTGCAGTCAACACGCTGCTGAGGTTGTAAACAGTAGTAGATCTTACACTGATCCCAGGGCTTTCCCCAGGATACTGCCAGATGAGAGAAAGGATGGGGTGGGTGGATGAGTATGCCATACTAACACCATCAGCTGACAGTGATGCTACATGAACAGCAGTAAATTTGTAAGAAGAGTATGGGGTAAGACAACACCAAAGGCTACCCTGTGGTGTCTGGGGGCAGTGTCGTCCTGTGACATGAAATAACCTGCCCTCACCTGATGGGGGTACTAGTACAGCCCAGTGGGACAGTACGGGACAGGAAGTTGTAACATGAGGAGAGTTCCATGGTACAACCTCAGACAGCTGTTGGTGAGAAGTATAGGCCCTGGTCAAAGGATGTCTCTCAGAGTAAAATAACAAGGTGAGGAACTCCCCACTGCTCCCGCCATTGTGGATTCCCAAGTATTGAAAAAAGTGTGTAGTGCGGCTTGATCTCTTCTCCACTGTAAAGGCCATTAGACAGACCTCCGCTCAGGAACCAGTAAACCAGGCAGCCTCACAAGTCTGTGAAGTGGGGAAGATAATTAAATCCATCTGCCCCAGTTGAGCATTAGCATTTCCCAAGAGCCCCGTCAGGTTTATCCGGGAGTCAGTCTGTCTGCAGCCTAAATATCTAAATATACCTAGATATCCCTCACGGCTGCAGGGTAGATATCTGATGGAGTTCCTGCGATCCTAGAGTGGGCGGGGCCGGCCAGAGCAGAGTATGGAGTATTCGGCGCCTGCCCTGATCAGGTGGAGGTGCGTTAGGTAGGACTGTCATGGGGCTCACTCCCACCACCCAAGATCCCCGTCTGGTTAGTGGCATGGTGTTGGAGGCAATTGGGGCATTGCAATGGCGATCAGACACCCCACGGGCCTCAGAGCTCTATGTCGAGACGGTGTCATGACCACACAAACTTGCCAAGTCAAATCAAAGAAGTGCATGAGAAAAGCAAAGAGATATCCTCAGTGGAGACAGCAAAGCCCAAACTGGAAGAAGGTTTGCAGAGTAATCTTGCGCTTATTTCAAAGGAAGAATCAAGAAGAGAAGATCCAAGATGGCCGCTGTGAGTCCTGAAGGTTAGTTACAGTTCTAATCTTGCAATCGGTTGGTTGCTAGGTTACGAGCTCTCCAGCTGGAAGCCTTGCACTTCAACTGAGGTCTGACAGGAATCAGCTGTGTGGAGAGAGAGCGCGCTTCAGAACAGAAACTCCTGTGAGGTAAAGTTACATTTGAAGATTATATTACAGAAAACAGATAAATATTGTCAAGGTTTATTCGAAGAGTTTGATAGTAGACCGTTCCCGTGGGAGTCGGCAAGGCTACAGAGTTAATGTATGAATTAACCTTATGTTTACAAGGTTCTTGTTTAAGAAATTAAAGTCAAAGAAAAAACGAACTTTAAAAGAGCAAGTATTTACAAATGTCAAGGTGATAAACGAAGGCCACGTTTAAAGGAGAAAAGAACTGTTAACAAATAAGCATTTACAAATTCAATGGTAATAAACCAAAATAGAGTTTAAAAGAGAAACGAACTTAAATAAACAAGCATTTACAACTACAAGTTATCGGCAGATGTCAAAGTAAGGAAGGAGAAACTAACTGTAATAAACAAGCATTTACAAATACAAGTTATCAACAAATGTTGAAGTAAGAAAGGAGAAACGAACTTTAATAAACAAGCATTTACCAATACAAGTACTGACAGAAGTCACAAGAAGACAGGAGAAATTAAATAACATCAGCTGATTTGAAGAACTCATTATCACCAACTATATATATATATATATATATAGCAACATAAAACCAATCTCTAACAAAGGTTGAGAAGTTCTTCCAGAATCAGTAATAAGTATTTTTTTTAAGAAGAGCTATCATTTATAGAGAGAAGCAAGGCTACAGAGAACTCAGGGTGAGTGAAGAAATAATAGAATTAAAGAGAATTAAGTGTTGAGAGTAGAAAGTGAAAAACTGATGTTGTATGTCCCTAGTAATTGCGACTGTGACTCTTGCAGGTGCTGTATCCAATCTTAGATGTGAAGAGGCAGACTGAGTACTGGCGTTCATCATCTCTGTGGCAGTCTCTCTACCATCCCATTCCCCTTTCCCCCTCCGGGGTACTCAGCACAAAGGATTCATATTTGTTGTGAGTAGCTCGGGTCGGGACTGAGGAGTTATCTTCTGCTTCTGAGGAAATCGAATTGAAGTATCCTGACAGATTGTAGTGCCATCACCCTAATTTTAGGGAAAAAACAGATTTCCTCCTGAGCAGAATGGCAGAGGTAATTGATATAAAAGCATTAGCCACCGTTTTGGAAGGGTTACAGAAACAATTAAATAACACCATAGAAGAAACAGTCCAAATAAAACAGCGAATAAATGAGTTAGGGAACACCACTAAATCAAATGAATCTGTGTTTTCACAAATCCCTAGCCCTTCACAGTCTGCAGGTATATCCACTCAAGTAATTCATGCAGTTTCCCCTATTATTCTTTTGGCTCAACCCGAGCGCTTCGGTGGGGATCCAAATAAGGCGCAGATTTTTCTGACCCAATGCTCATTGCATTTTTTATGTAGACCAGTCATTTTTTCCGAAGACCAGTCCAAAGTGGCATTTATATTGTCTTATCTGACAGGAGATGCGTCCGCATGGTCCATGCCAATAATTTCCAGAAATGATCCTGTTTTATATAATTTCCAAAATTTCAAGGAAGAGTTCTTAAGAATATTTGATCGACGAACTGCAGCTCAAGCAACTGACAATGAACTACTGGAAATCAGGCAAGGTAATAAAGATCTTGTAGCCTATCTGGCTCATTTCAATAAACTCATTGTAGAGACTGCCTGGCCGGAGTCAAAAAGAGCCGCCATATTTTATCGTGGACTGAGAGATGAATTGAAAGATGCCTTAGCACAAGTTCCAAATAGACCCACCGAAATTTCGGAGTTAATTGATCTTGTGTTACAGATTGACCACTGGTTAACTGAACGAAGAGCAGAAAAGAGAAGAGAGTATCGACCATTTCCCCTGAGAATTGATCGTGTAAGAAATTATCATACGAGAGCCGGAGAAGGGATAACGATAGAAGAACCAATGCAAATTGGTTCCATCCGAGGTCCTTTATCTAAGGAAGAAAAAGAGAAAAGAAGAGTGAATCAACTATGTTTATATTGCAGTGCATCTGGGCATTTTGTTAAAAACTGTCCCAAGAAACCCAAAGCTCTTCAGTCAGGAAAAGGCCAGCTTCATCAGTAGAGGGAGTTGCCCTGATGAAAGCAGAACCCAAGACAACTCCTTTAGATCAACGAGTGGCGAATACCTTACAAACCGCAGCGCCACATTTGGTACAAACAGTATCAGTTAAGACCCTTGAGAAGGAAATTCAAGGGATCTCAGTTATGATAGACTCTGGAGCTATGGGCAACTTCTGTGATATCAAATACGCTCGTAAAATGGGTATTCGATTTATCAAGAAATCTACTTTGGAAGTAGTAAGAGCTGTGGATGGAACCAATCTTTCTTCAGGACCCATTTCCCATGAGACCGAACCAATTCAGATGCAAGGTTTTGGTGGACATCAGGAGCAGATAATCTTTAATTTGATCGATGCTCCACAATTTCAACTCATTTTGGGTCTGCCCTGGTTTACAGAACATAATCCACAAATTGATTGGAGCAAAAGAACGATCAAGATGAATTCCTCTTACTGTAAAGAGAATTGCTTTCATGATGGAGTGGAAGTGTCCACCAAGTCCCAAGCAGCCTGTTTATCATCACACTCTTCAGTGATCTGTGCACTAAAGACAGCAGAAATCCCAAAAGAATATGAGGATTTAGTCGCCGTTTTTGATGAAAAGGAGGCTGAGAAATTGCCACCACATCGACCCTACGACTGCAAAATTGAACTGGAGCCAGGTGCGATATTGCCATGTAGCAGAATATAAGCATTGACCGAAGCAGAGAATCAACATTTAAAGGAGTATTTGGATCAATATCTTGCTAATGGTTTTATTCGTCCTTCTGAATCTCCGGTGTCATCCCCACTATTTTTCATACCAAAGAAGGATGGGAGTCTTCGAACTTGCATTGATTATCGAGCCCTCAATCAGGTTACCATCAAGAATCGATACCCACTGCCTTTAGTGTCAGTTTTATTAGATCAAGTAAAGAATGCTAGAATCTACACCAAATTGGACCTGTGAGGAGCATATCATTTGATTCGAGTGGCTTTAGGGGATGAATGGAAAACCGCTTTTCGGACTCAATACGGATTATTTGAATATCAAGTGATGCCTTATGGGTTATGCAATTCTCCCGCTGCCTTCCAGCATTTCGTTAATGATATATTACGAGAATTCCTCGACCGGATTGCCGTGGTTTATATAGATGACATTTTAATCTTTTCCGACAATCTACAGGAGCACATTTCCCATGTTCGATCCATCCTCACAAGGTTGCAAGAAAACCATCTCTATGTAAAATTGGAGAAGTGTGCATTTCATGTGGAACGAGTTGAGTTCTTAGGATTAATTTTGTCACCAGAAGGAGTTAGTATGGATCCTGCCAAGATAAAGACAGTGCAACAATGGCCTTCTCCTTGCAATGTCAAAGAGATCCAGAGTTTCTTGGGGTTCGCTAATTTTTATTGAAGATTCATATCCAATTTTTCTCAAACAGTTACACCCATTACTCGATTGTTGAAGAAAGGAGTGAAGTTTGAGTGGACAAAAGAAGCTGAAAATGCTTTTAATTTTTTGAAGAATTCCTTCGTCTCAGCTCCAATCTTGCTCCACCCCAATCCAGATGAGCCATATTATGTGGAGGCAGATGCTTCAGATGTTGCCATAGGAGGTATCCTTTCCCAGCGTCATAAAGATACAGGTCAATTACATCCAGTGGCCTATTTCTCTCGAAAATTAACACCACCAGAGATAAATTATTCAATTGCGGATAAGGAGCTATTGGCAGTCAAAGAAACTTTTTGTGAGTGGAGGCATTACATTTTGGGAGCTAAGCATAAAGTTACCGTTTACACGGACCACCGAAATTTACAGTTTTTAAAATCAGCTCGAACTCTAACAGCTAGACAACTGCGTTGGTCCCTATATTTTGCAGACTTTGATTTTGTTATCACATTCAGACCAGGAAAAGTAAATGGGAAGGCAGATGCTCTATCTCGAATTGATACCGGTGCAGTTAAAGAGCCTCCAGAAAAAGAATTGATTATTCCACAAGAGAAGTTCATATCTGCCATATTGTATGAAAATGTAACCAAAGAAATTCAAGAAAACTTAACATTCGAAGGAATGCTGAAGTGGTCCAAAGAAGGCCAAGGAAGAGAAATCAAAAAAGGTTTGCCATACTTTAAAGGTGCACTGTATGTTCCGACTGTGGAGCTGCAAGAAAAAATTCTTCAGGCTTATCATGACGATCAATTGGCTGGACACAAAGGAATTCAAAAGACTCAAAATCTAATACAATGAGAATTTTGGTGGCCAAAAATGAAAACTCAGATAAGACAATATGTGTCAACTTGTGACAAATGTCAAAGAGGGAAATCAAATAGAACAGCTTCAAAAGGTCTGTTAAGACCTTTGCCCACTGCACCCCATGCCTGGCATACTGTTACTATGGATCTTATAGTAGACCTCCCTAGTAGCCAAGATTTTAACACTATCCTAGTTTTTGTAGACACTTTCACTAAAATGGCGCATTTCATTCCTTTGAAAGAAATCCCTCGAGCCCCACAGGTTGCACAGTTGTTTACACAACACATAGTACGTGCCCATGGTATCCCAAAAATTCTAGTTTCAGACAGGGGGTCCCAATTTGTTTCTCGCTTTTGGAAGGCCTTTAGTAAAAGATTAGGAATTGATTCTCGTTACTCTACCAGTTACCATCCTGAAACCGATGGGCAAACAGAGAGAGTGAATCAAGAGTTAGAACAGTATTTAAGACTCAATTTATTCGATAAAGAGAAGGAATGGCCCGAGTTGATGTGGGCAGCTGAATTTGCTTACAATAATGCTGTTCATTCCACCACTGGGTTCACCCCCTTTTATCTGAACCATGGTAGACATCCTAATGTAATGTTGGGTAAAGAAGATGATTCAGTGCCTGCAGTAGAAGAGATGGTGAGGGATTTGCAGACCACGTTAGTTAGGGCTAGAAAAAACATCATTCAAGCAAAGGACTCATATAAGACTCAGGCTGATAGAAAAAGAAGAGAGAGCCCCATTTATTCGAAAGGAGACAAAGTTTGGTTATCCACTCGTCATTTACGTCTCAAAGGAAATCGCACATTTCAGCCACGATTTATAGGCCCATTCAAAGTTGACAAGATGATCAATCCAGTGGCAGTTAAATTGCAGTTGCCAGCTCATCTAAAGATACATCCTGTTTTCCATGTCTCCTTGTTAAAGAACAGTCCTCCAAATTTACGTCATAACTCCCCTCCAATTCCTATCCAGATTAGCTCTGCAGAAGAGTATGAGGTCAATCAAATCTTAGATTCCAAAATCCGTAATGGACAGCTTTATTATCTAATTGATTGGAAAGGTTATGGTCCAGAGGAACGATCCTGGGAGCCGCACGAGTATGTACATGCTTCAAGATTAGTGAGAAACTTTCATAGAACCTAACCAAGCAAACCTAAATTGGAGAACTGTTCCTTGAGGGGGAGTACTGTCATGACCACACAAACTTGCCAAGTCAAATCAAAGAAGTGCATGAGAAAAGCAAAGAGATATCCTCAGTGGAGACAGCAAAGCCCAAACCGGAAGAAGGTTTGCAGAGTAATCTTGCGCTTATTTCAAAGGAAGAATCAAGAAGAGAAGATCCAAGATGGCCGCTGTGAGTCCTGAAGGTTAGTTACAGTTCTAGTCTTGCAATCGGTTGGTTGCTAGGTTACGAGCTCTCCAGCTGGAAGCCTTGCACTTCAACTGAGGTCTGACAGGAATCAGCTGTGTGGAGAGAGAGCGCGCTTCAGAACAGAAACTCCTGTGAGGTAAAATTACATTTGAAGATTATATTACAGAAAACAGATAAATATTGTCAAGGTTTATTCGAAGAGTTTGATAGTAGACCGTTCCCGTGGGAGTCGGCAAGGCTACAGAGATAATGTATGAATGAACCTTATGTTTACAAGGTTCTTGTTTAAGAAATTAAAGTCAAAGAAAAAACGAACTTTAAAAGAGCAAGTATTTACAAATGTCAAGGTGATGAATGAAGGCCACGTTTAAAGGAGAAAAGAACTGTTAACAAATAAGCATTTACAAATTCAATGGTAATAAACCAAAATAGAGTTTAAAAGAGAAACGAACTTAAATAAACAAGCATTTACAACTACAAGTTATCGACAGATGTCGAAGTAAGGAAGGAGAAACTAACTGTAATAAACAAGCATTTACAAATACAAGTTATCAACAAATGTTGAAGTAAGAAAGGAGAAACGAACTTTAATAAACAAGCATTTACCAATACAAGTATTGACAGAAGTCACAATAAGACAGGAGAAATTAAATAACATCAGCTGATTTGAAGAACGCATTATCACCAACCATATATATATATATATATATATATAGCAACATAAAACCAATCTCTAACAAAGGTTGAGAAGTTCTTCCAGAATCAGTAATAAGTATTTTTTTAAGAAGAGCTATCATTTATAGAGAGAAGCAAGGCTACAGAGAACTCAGGGCGAGTGAAGAAATAATAGAATTAAAGAGAATTAAGTGTTGAGAGTAGAAAGTGAAAAACTGATGTTGTATGTCCCTAGTAATTGCGACTGTGACTCTTGCAGGTGCTGTATCCAATCTTAGATGTGAAGAGGCAGACTGAGTACTGGCATTCATCATCTCTGTGGCAGTCTCTCTACCATCCCATTTCCCTTTCCCCCTCCGGGGTACTCAGCACGAAGGATTAATATTCATTGTGAGTAGCTCGGGTCGGGACTGAGGAGTTATCTTCTGCTTCTGAGGAAATCGAATTGAAGTATCCTGACAGACGGCCATCATGATCTGTGGCCACACTCTCCCCTACCTCACCAATGTTTTAAGATAAATGGACAGAGATTACATTCCTGTCCTCCTGCCATCAGGACTAGGTTTTTGTTCTGCGCAGGAAAGTATTTCATAACACATCAAAGGGCAAATCACTATCAGTAGGGATTATCACACAGCTCTTATTTATTTACTGCTAAGGCATAAAATAGTCTTACTTTAGATAATCATTGATCAAAACTCTACCTTCACCATGAGTCCAAAAATGTCTAAGAAATCTAAAGACCCTCTTTCAAAATAGTCAAAATAGTGAATTTCTTAGATACTGTATGCATGTAGGTGTGTGCGTATGTATGTCTGTAGAAATGTACTGTATGTATGTTTATATATTCAAATGCATGGATGGAAGTGGTAGGTATGTACTATATATATATATATATATATATATATATATATATATATATATATATTAACTGAAAAAACAAGGGTTGAAGTTTTACCCATACAAAACCATAGAAATTCAACAGGTTTAGTTATGCTTATAGCTATTCCTATGTTAAACTGTAACTCATGGCATAAAGTTACTTAAGGGCACAAGTTATAGTTTCTTCAGATAAGTATAACGTTAAGTATAACTATAATGGCTGAATTTCTATGGTTTTGGATTGGCAAAATGTCAACCTAACTAAAAGTCCCTGTACCCTTTTTTTCAGTGAATGTTTTTTTTTTACCATAAAATAATATTGAATTACCGCTCATTAATACAACCATCACCACGCACGGCCTTTGACCGTGCGCTTCAGAGTTGGCGGCAGGGTTTGGTTTGCGGCCAACCCCCTCACGTGCACCCAATCCCACATATTGCATGACCTGTGGTGTGTGATTGGGGTGGTTTTTTTGGGGGGGGGTCTGCAGAGCTTTCGTACGTTTACACTGGGAATCACACTGAGCACCACAATGGATCCACTGATCGTCCCTAAAAAGAAAAAAAAAATGGTCAATTCGTTATCATGAAGGGTCCCTCAGAGACCCCTTCATTTCTCCTATGGGATTAGGATACATGTATCCTAACCCCTTATGTCAGTTTTTCATTCCAACCCCCCCGCTCAATGCGAGAAATAAAATGGTGCCCACATTTTTCCTCCCAGGTTGCAGCCAGCCAATCAGCTTGCTTTTCCTAATGATCTGCACCTCCTCTGTGATTGGACCGGCAAAGGGTCTAATATATATATGTGTGTGTGTGTGTGTGTGTGTGTGTGTGTGTGTGTGTGTGTGTATATATATATTTATATATTTTATTCACTGAAAAAATCCAAAGGTTACAGGGACGTTATAGTTAGGAAATAGATTTTTTTTTTTAAACTTAAAAATTCACTGAAAAAGCCAAAGGTTACAGGGACGTTATAGTTAGGTTCTGAATATACTAGTACAAAACCATAGAAATTCACCTGTTACAGTTAGTTACGTCAAGTAACTATAACTTGTGCCCTAGGGTATCTATAACTTGCGCCCCCAAAAATGTTACTGCAAATATTACATTGATATTATCAATGATGTTGTTAAAGACGTCATGAGTGCCGTAATTTGTGGGGTAATTAGCAGTGCATGGTGAGGGTGCGCA
This sequence comes from Pleurodeles waltl, assembly GCF_031143425.1. Lineage (NCBI taxonomy): Eukaryota > Metazoa > Chordata > Amphibia > Caudata > Salamandridae > Pleurodeles > Pleurodeles waltl. Next base: position 680,058,007 of record NC_090436.1, on the reverse strand, counting down.
CATGGGTGCATGAGGGTCTGAGTGGGTCTGTGAGTGGGTGCATGAGGATCTGAGTGGGTCTGTGAGTGGGTGAGTCAGTGTCTGAGTGGGTCTGTGAGTGGGAAAGAGTGTCTGAGTGGGTCTGTGACTTGGTATGTGAGGGTTGGAGTGGGTCTGTGAGTGAGTGTGTGAGGATCTTCGTGGTTCGGTGGGTGTTTCAGTGCCTGAGTGGGTCTGTGAATGGGTTCATGAGGCTCTGAGTGGTCTGTGAGTAGGTGTTTGAGTGTCTCAGTGGGTCTGTGTGTGGGTGCATCAGTGTCTCACTGGGTTTGTGAGTGGGTGGATCAGTGTCTGAGTGGGTCTGTGAGCGGGTGCATCAGTGTCTGAGTGGGTACATTAGTCTGAGTGCATGTATAAGTGAATGAATTAGTGTATGAATAAATTTGACTTCCCTTCCAAATGTTTTCATATTTGTGAATATTTTGCGAACAATTCATACATTTTCACAAACATCAAGCATGGTGACACAAAATTATTTTAAACCCGCAATTTGCCCCTAAAACACATCTATATCACAACCCTGGGTTCAGGGTACGTTCACCCTGACCCCTTAGCCCATTTTAATTAGATTAGGATTTTGACCCCTGGGGACTGTGTCCTGTGAAATACAATGGTGGCCACAACGTTCTAGTCAGGTTGCAATCAGCCAATTACAGCGCTTCTTTTCGCATGTGCATTCGTGAAAATTCACAAATATTTGTGAATTATTCGCGAGCCCAGATATACTAATTTGGATTTCCTTTAATATCTCAAAAACCTCTGCCAAATTTGGTGTAATTCCGCCCAGTGGTTCGGGCTGTAGTCGTATCTAAAGGTCCTCTGGAAGTTAACATGGAAAATGCAACTTTTTTGATCCCCTTTTTCTCAGCCCCCAGCTTGACCAATTCCCCCCAAACTTTCAATGCCCAACAAGAATTACCAGGGTACTTTTTATTTTTAAAACTTTGTGAAGATTCATTAAATGGCGCCAAAGATATATGCAAGTGAAAAAATGCTTTTTGTATGGAAACTAGATCCTAACTATAACTACCTACATACAATATTTACTGAAAAAAACACAAAGGTTACAGGGATGTTATAGTTAGGAAACAGAAATAAAACAAACCTTAGAAATTCACTTCAAAAAACAAAGATTATAGGGACGTAATAGTTAGGTTCTAAATTTACTCGCACAAAACAGAAATTCAGCAGTTATAGATAGAGGTATGTCAAGTAACTATAACTCACAGATTAGGGTAACTATAACTCATGCCCCGCCATGCACTGTTTTTTCTTGAATAATTTTGCTTCTAATGTTTCATTAATATTTTTGTTGACTTTATAAAAGTTGTCATGCGTGCTGTAATATCTGGGGTAATTAGCAGTGCGACCAGTCCCCACGGCCAACACCCCATCCACCCAACCCCATGTTGAGGCGTGGCAGTGCACAGTGGGAGTTGGCCACAGGCTTGTCTGTTTGAGTGTGAGAATAGGTGCAAAAAGGTGTCTCTGGGTGTGAGAGTGGCTGTGAGTGTGAGTGGGGAAACACCCTGAACAATGAGGTCTAAAACACTACTTGCCTGATCCACTACTGCTATACAACTAAAAAGTCTCTACAACTAAGTACTGAACAACTACTGTCTAAACAACAATTGTGCCTGAATAACAATTGCCTGAACAACTAATTTTAAGGTAAGTTTTTCTTTTAGTTTTTTTATGGTTTATTAGTTGCTTAGAAAAAAAAAAAAAAAAAAATATATATATATATATATATATATATATATATATATATATGTATATATCTGTAGATATTTATTTATATATAGAAATATTCAAATATATATACGTTATTTAGAATATATATATATATATATATATATATATATACAAACATATATATGTTGTTTAAAAACCAAAAAGAAAACCTTTCCTTAAAATTAGTTGTTCAGGCAAGTGTTATTCAGGCACAATTGTTGTTTAGACAGTAGTTGTTCAGTACTTAGTTGTGGAGACTTTTTAGTTGTTTAGCAGTAGTGGTTTAGGCTATTGTTGTTTAGGACCTAGTTGTTCTGTCACATATTCCTGTGAGTGTCTATCTGGGGGTGAGAGGGTCTGATTGCACTCCAATAAATGAAAGATGCGTTCACCTCCACAAAAGATTTCAGATCATTTTTCAATAAGAAATTGCAGAGCAAACACTCTTGCTTTGCCTTCGCCACATCCAGTAGTTAGGATCATTCGCCCTTTCCAGAAGTGGAGATTCAACTGTGGAACCTGTTATGTCTATATTTGTAAATGCTTCCTGTTGAGGGTTAATTTCTATAAAATGAACAACATGGCCAGAATAGAAACCTCACCTACTAGTCCACAGTTTTGCACAAAATCTGTATCAAACTAGAGCACTTTCTACTAGTCAGTTAGTAAGTGCTATCTCGTTGAGTTAATGACTACGCCCTCCCACAGCCGACTTTGGCCAGGGGAACCCATCTACCAGGGTAGTGAGAAATCCTGCTTACTGGTGTAGGGGGATTTTACATTACTATTTTAGAAATGCCACTTTAAGAAAGTGGGCATTTCTCTGTGCTTATAACTCTAGTGCTTTGCAGTCTGACTCCAATCCATGTCAGGGCAGAGTGACAGCTACACATGGTGCATACGTTCGGGACAGCCATCTCACTGGAGGAGCTTAGTGTGACAGAGGAGTCATCTGTATACTGATAGTCACCCTGGGCTAGGGAGAGGGAGGGTCGTTCACACCTTACATTTCAATAGGCTGTGTCCTGCCCTCAGACAAGGGTTGATTACCCCTACTGATGTCTGGAGACAGGGCTGGTTTGAAAGGGTGTTGTGCTTCACTTAAAAGGGCTCATTTGACATCACCCCCAGCACAAAGGCATTTTTAGTATAACTACAGGGTCTCTGACCCCATGATTTTATAATAGTTTTGGAACTGGGACTGAACCTCTGCCAGAAGGACTGCTGAGCTGCTGAGCTGCTGAGCTGCAAAAGGACTCATCTGGACTGCTCTGCTGCTGTTGCCCTGCTATATGCTGCTACTGTGTGGCATAAAGGACTCAGTGGATAATTTTTCTGATTGTTGCCCTACTGCTCCCTGACTCAGGATCACCTAGGGACTGCTGATCTGCCTCGAGGAACCACCATTAGGTGCCCTATTGGGCTCATCATTCTGTCCACTGCTGCCTACCTTTTGTCCCATTCAGTGTTCTCCCAGGGGGGCAGCATGGGATTACTGTTGTGCATTTCTTGCCCCTAGCCCTGCAATTATAACATCTATGGAAGTGCAATGTTTTTTACTTGTGCCTGAGAGTAGCGCATGGAGAGAGCTTCATCTTGTTATTACTTTACTTTACTGTGCTATTAGTACTTTGTGAGCACTTTATATCCTTTTCATTCCACCCGTACACTGTTGATTGCCCCCTAAATAAGTTTAGTGCCCAACTGGAAAGAGAGCATGGTGGGTGCTCTGAGGCTCCGACAAAGAAGCATTAGCTGAGCTTGGGCATCGGAGGTCAGCTCACACCGGATGCCACTTTACAGTTCTGCTGGGCATTGACCACGCTCCCCAAGTTAAGCTCCAGAGCACAGCTGCTGGGCTCACGTATTCCCAGCCAACAACACTCTACGTGAGGACTTCCTCCAGGCAAGACTGGGCCCTGACGGTCAGGCAACCCTCCGGCATCCCTGCAAATCCCCTTCATAAGGCAAGGCACCTCTATCCTGCATCAAGAGTTCACCAGCCCCTCCCCCCCCGTTTTGAGGGCTGTTACCTGTAGTGAGCCCTGGAGGTCCCGACATGGTCTGGAGAGTTGCTGCTACCCTCCGTGAGCCACCTGGAGGCAGGGCCATAGTCTCTCTAGTAGAGGCGCATGCTGATGCCTCTTTCAATCCTTCACCAGCTGCCTCAGCACCCTGGGACAGGGTGAGATTCCAGAAAGGATCCGTCCCCGTTCAACCTGCACCAACTGTTGTCCCCACCTTAGTGGGACCTCATCTGTGGATCATTGTTGCTGTGTGGTGTAAAACCTCGGTGGAGGAATCCAGTAGCCTCAGGTGCCTTTCACTGGAGAATTACTGTATTTCCTTACAGGAGCACAGGTGAGCTGAGACACATGTTTTACGGAGATTCACATACGTGTTCTGCCCATGTTCTGTTGCACTACACCCTAGGATCTTACTGTGATTGGTGATTCCTTTGGTCTTTATAACCACATTATCTTGTTTACCCTAATGTGGTGATTTATGTACCATGTGTCAATGCTAAGGCATCTCAGGACAGAAGGATCTACTGATCTTACTAAGCCGTTTCCATTTGCCATTATCAGAGTATTGAGTCATAATAAAGAAATTGCTTGTTGTGCACAGTATGAATGATTATTGCATTGTCATGATAATGAGATCTATGTCAGTAATGGTATAGTATGCCCAGTATTTCTGAGTTGTGATGTTCTGGTCTAATCATGTGTTTATTATATAAGATATAGTTTCATACACCCTGTTCAGAGCCTTTTTGTGTCGTGCTTATTGTGTTACTGGTGTGAGTGTGTTGCGCAAACGCTTTACACATGACCTCTGGAGATAAGCCTGACTGCTATGTGTCAAGCTAGCAGGTGGTGAGCAGGTTATCTTTGGTGTGAAATTTACTTGCCCTGACTAGAGTGGTGGTTTTTGCCTGGCTTAGGTGCATAGCCTAGTCAACCAGAAAATCAGATTTTTTGTTTTCTAACACACAAATATATATATATATATATACACACTGAAAAAAACATAGGTTACGCATGGTGAGGGTGTAAGTTATACTTTCCTTATGATGTGAGCTATAGTTACCTGAAATAAATCATATCCACGTAACCTTTGTTTTTTTTAAAGTAATGAATATATATATGTGTATATATATATATAAATAATAGTCCCATGAATATACTGGCTACTTCCACCAATCGAGGTTGGTGCAGACAACGGTAGTGGCAACCGTTAGTTTAAATAAATGTATTTCTGCTAATACTTTTAAAAGCAGAAAAAAGTTGCTCCCAACGTGTCAGCTTCTTAAAGCAAAAAAGCTTTATTACAAAATAAACTCAACAAGCATTTCTTGATAGCTGAACTCCGCAAGCATTTCTTAATGGCAACACGTTTCTACACTAATGTGTCTTCATCACAGCCAAATTGAAAGAACAGTGCCCATTTCCTCTTGGCTTTTTAAACTACCCCTGCATAAACATAGAAAAAATACTCTCATCACTGAAAAAACATTTCAGATTCCACAATATACTTATTGATATCCTGCTCACAAATTTCGAATTATCTCATTCAATGTTATATTTCATGATATTAACTTCTCAATGAAAAACAGAACAAAGAGAGGAGAGGACAAAAGGAAAAAAAGAAAAACAATTGATATATGTAGGACCTCTAACAAAGATTCAGTTACACATCCTTATATTTTTACATGAATCCTACATGAACATTAAGCTCCTCGTCCTCGTTCAATCCCCCCGGTGTCTTGGTCCCTGAAAGTATAATGTATTCTGATTCCCTTACCCTCAAATTCCTTTCCCTATCTCCTCCACGAATATTTCTCTCAATTTTATCAATACGGAAAAATCTCAAACTATTAGGATCACGATTATGCATTTTTGACCAGTGTCGAGCAACTGGATATAACACATCATAATTTCTAATAGCTCTATAATGTTCCAAGATCCTCTTTTTCACAGAACCAATTGTACTACCTACATATTGCAATCCACCAGGGCATTGTAAAACATATATGCAATAATCTGTCTTTTTACAGATATTAATGGGCCCATTTATCACACTTATATAGGTCACAAATTATGTCTTTCTCTGTTCATACTACATCCATGAATATTTCCATACACACCCAGCTACACACTCATACATAGACTGACACAGTCAGGCACACACTGATGCAGACAATAGCATACCCAAATATACACTGATGCATAAACTAACACTCTAAGTGGCACTGATGCATACACTGACACACCCAAGCTGTCACTGCATACACAAACACACCCAGTCACACACGATTGTATGCAGTAACTTACCCAAGCACCAAGTGATGCACACAATAATACACCCAGACACACACAGATACATGCATTAACACACACAAGTACAGACAGATACATACACTTACATACCCAGGAGACCCAGGCTCACACAGTCATGCATACGCTAACACACCCAGGTAAGCTCTGAACATACACTAATATACACAGACACACAATGATGTATACACTAACACACACACTGCTACATACATTGACACATCCAGGCACACACTGATGCCTGCACTACCATACCCAGACATACACTGATACATAAACTTACACACCCAGGCACATACTAATGCATGCAATAACAAACACAAGCACAAATTGATACATACCCTTACAAACCCAGGCACACACTCATGCATACACTAACACCTCCAGACACACACAGATCATACACTAACATACCCAGGCACACAGTGATGCATAGACTAACACACCCATGCACACACTGAAATATACACTGACACACCCAGGCACATTCTGATAAGTGCACTAATACACCCAGGCACACAGTGATGTATATAATAACACACTCAGGCACAGACTGATGCATGCACTAACAAACCTTGGCATACACTGATACATACACTCACACTCCCAGGCACACACTGAATTATGCACTAACACACACAAGCAAACATTAATACATATACTTACATACCCAGGCACATAAAGAGTCATGCACACTCTAACACAACGAGGCACGCACTGATCATACACTAACATACCCAAGCACACACTCATGCATACATTAACACACCCACACAGACTGATACATACACTGACATACCCAGGCACACACTGATGAATGAACTAAAACACTCAGGGCACACAAAGACGCATTCACTGACACTCCCAGGCATACACTAATGATGAATTAACATACTCAGACACAGTGATTCATACACTCCCAGGCACACACTGATGCATGCACTAACACACCCAGAAACACAATGATGCATAAACTAACACACCCAGGCACAGAATGATGTATGCACTGATGTACCTGTGATATATACACTTACACACCTAGGCACACACTAATCCATGCACTAACACACACAAGCACACCCGGATACATACCCTTACATACCCAGGTACACACTGCTGAATACACTAACACACCCAAGCACACCCTGTTTATACACTAACATACCCAGACACACACTGATGCACACTAACACACCCAGGCAGAAACTCATATATAGACTGACACACCCAAGCACTCTCTGCTGCATACACTAACCCACCCAGGCATATACTGACACACCCAGGCACACAGTGACACACCCAGGCACACCCTGACAGATACACTGAGACACCCAGGCACACACTGATGCATACAGTGACACACCCAGATAGACACTGATGCAGACACTGAAACACCCAAGGACATACACTGATGAATACAATGAAACGATAAAAATATAGAGACAGCTCTTTGATAAACCAAATGGTGGTTCTAAAACAATCTTGTTTAACTGTTTTTTTCTCAAACAAAAACTAAACAGGGTAGGAAATGTATAGTATGGCAATTGCAAAGAAGCAACTTGCTTTATTTTTAAAAAAACATTTGAAACCAACTGGAGGAACTTAAATCAATAAAAACTTGCAGTGATGCCTTTCAACTGCATTGAAAAACTCAGGAACTGAAGAGATTTTCACTGCCACAAGCACATGGCACTTTGCACAGTGACTGACCGTTGCATAAAATTCAGCACATGTAGCAGGTATGGTTACCTCTGGAGTTGATGGTAGTCCAGAAGATCTAGCAGAGGTGGACTCCCCTGATGCACCAGCTCTCTCCTGCATCATTCTATGGTACACTCTCTCATGGATAGTCTTGAGGTGCTTCCTCATGCTACTAGTTCAGTGTGAGTACTTTTTAGCTGTGCCTCTTGACATTTGTTTGCCACAAATAGTACATTGCAGATATTTGGCACACACTTTTTTTCTCCTGAAGGGATAGTGGAGTACACACACATCACTCTGTCCTTTAGGTAGTCTAGATTCCTCCTCCTCCTCTTCAAGAACCTCTGGATCTTCATGTTGTTGAGAGGTTTAAGCTTCTGCCATTTCGGAAAGAATCAGAGAAGAACTGTTTTTGGATCGAGTTAAACACAATTATGTTATTTACAATGAAATTGTAAAGCACACATACACCAACAAGGTTTCCTGGAACGAAGGACACAACAGCGAGGAGGCCACAAGGACTAATCATATGCCTATCTGAAAAACCAAGTCTTCAGCAAAGATCTAAAACTTGCATATGAGGTAGAGGCTCTGAAAATGATAGGCAGAGAATTCCAAAAGCTAGGGGCATGTACAGAGACCCTGGATCCCCCCCCATTCTTTTCTACTTAAACTTCTACTATATTTTGACACCCAGTCTTCAAATTGCGCTTGGAGGTATAGTTCTGAATTCTCTGGCTCATGAAGGAAGGACTATTACCATAACATGATTTAAAAATAATACACTCAGGGCATCATGCATAAGGCCTTTGTGGCACTGTTGAATCATTTTTTTGCCGCAACAGTGGCACAAGCATTGGTTGACACTGGTCCACATTTACAAACTAATGCATTGGGCCAAATGCGTCAGTTTGTAAAGCCTTGCGTCACATTATACCTGTACCAGGTATAATGTATGCGTCCCCATGGGAAAAGCGAAGTAAAACTGACATAGTGAAATTTGCAACATTTCACTGCCTCATTCTGTGACTTCACTGCAACAGAATTGTACCACCTGCTCAGAGCAGGTGTAAGCCTGACACAGGACGTTTCTCAATGAGGGCCTCCTGGCATTGCGAAGCATCATTTATTTGACACTAGTCCAGCAATGCATGGGTTTAGCTCTAGAGATGCATCAGAATTTCAGATGCATATGTGAAAACATGCGCCATGAAGCTCTGTATTTTAAATACAGTGCATTCGTGGCATCATTAGGGGGTCATATGGCAGCACAAGAAATCTGATGCATTATATGTCAGATTTTTGTAAATGTCCCAAGTTTAAAAAAAAGGGTTGTCTATGCAAATGGAAGCCATTGTAATTTGACCAGTAAAGGTTTAATATAACAGAATCTGGACTTGAGCCAAAACAATCTAGCCCAGAGGTTCCCAACCTGTGGTCCAGGGACCCCTGGGGGTCCGTGAAGACTTCTCAGGGGGTCCGCGAGAGCCTAGAAAATGAAAAGATATTAACAAATATTGTCAAATTAGGTCCCCAGCTTCCAGTAATGACTCAAGCGAGGGTCCCCGGATTACCATGATGATTCTGTGGGGGTCCCCGGGTTCCATTAATGTTAAAGTAGGGGTCCACAGAAATCAAAAGGTTGGGAACCACTGATCTAGCCGCTTGATTTTGAACAAGCTGTAGTTCCTGACCCTTCGGCAGGACCAAATACATGGAATTTGCTTGATCAATTCATGAAATGACAAGGGCAATTATAATCTGGATAAATGGAAAAAAAATCTAATTTTTTCACTTTAGGGAGAAGAAAAAAGCAGGCCAAAGTGACTGCGCCAATCTGCAACTTCGGTGAAAGACCTCCATTGACCATAATCCTGAGGCTTTTAACTGCACTTTTTGGAGTAGGAGAGGCACCCATCTCCACGGGCCAGAAGAAGGGGTTTCATTTATAAAATGTATTTTTGTTCATTACAATCTTTGTTTTATCTGTGTTCAGCTTCAGCTGATGAGAGTTCATCCAATCACAGATAAGGAGCATCATGCTCTGAAAGTTCAGCAAGCAGACAAATAACTGTTTTGGGGTGTGGTTTGCATGGATATGGGTGGGGTTCAAAACTACCCAATCAAAATACAAGTTTTGCTTGTGCCAGTGCCGGCTTAAGGGCGGTGTGAGCGATGTGGCCGCTCCGGGTGCTGACCTGGATTGGGGGACGCTGACCGCAGGGAAGGCGCTATGTTTAGCAATAACTTATTAAACTTGGAATTTAAAAGCACCTATTGAAAAGTTCCTTGTGCGTCCAGCCTTCAGAAAGCAATTAAAAGTCAAGATACTTCTTGTGATTAATGTTCCTGCTAGAGAGACAGATGGGAGTTTTGTCTAGTGGCAACTATGACTCGGCATAAAGTAGCACAGAGGGTTAATATGCCCTCTGCAAAGAACAGAACTATATTTTATGTGGAGAGCTGAGTGGATTAGTAAAGCAGGCCCCTTTATAAGTGCTTTAAAACAAATTAATGTATGTGAAAGGGGGGCTGTAGAGAGATGAGGGGCACATTTGCTGGGTGGTAGTAAGGGAATCTGAGGAGGAAGTCATGGGGTGGGTGACACTTTAAAAGACTGTCGCACATGGTGCCACCAGAGCTAAAGCCAGTTCTGGCGTGTGCCATCGAGCAAATCTGCAGATCTGGTGTGTGGATCTGATGATGTGCGGAACTTGTAAATTCACTAATTCCTAAAAAAACAACTATAAGGTTACATATATATGCTTACATATAGGTGCACCTTGATTTCATTGCACATTGTAAACAAAAAACAATTTACTTATTAACATTATATTTTTGTGCACACTGAGTTCTCATTATTTTTTAACAGTATTTTTGTTACCTTTCTCCTTGCTTTTCCCTATTTGTCAATGTATTAGCCTCTCTTTTCATCCAAGATTTTGGGTACCCACTCATTAGCCTTCCATTTATTTCAGCACTTTCTGTTTGCCATTTCTTCCATATCTTGTATTCCCTCTCATTCCTTACTTGCTTTGAGTAGGTAGGTCGCTTCCTCGCTCCCTCGCTGCTGCAAGCTGCCACCAGTCTCCTGCTTGGATTTTGCCAGTTTACTTATCTTTGGTATTATCTTTTCCTTTCCCTCCCCGGAGCCGTTGCGTCCCTGCCCCCTCCTTCCTCGACTCTCATTCCTTCCCGCCTGGAACCCAGCTGCCCTGCCCCGCCCCCCACTCTGCCATCGGCTCCCGCCCCCCCTCCTCCCAGCTGACACACCCTCCCTCCTTCCCTCTTATGTCGGCTGCAGCGTGGCAAGGATAGCGACCTCTGACCCTGCTTTGAGCAGGTAGGTCGCTTCCTCGCTCCCTCGCTGCTGCCAGCTGCCAACAATCTTCTGCTTGGACTTTGCCCGTTTCCTGATCTTCAGTATTTTCTTTTTCTTTCCCTCCCCGTAGCTGCTGCGTCCCCGTGGCCCCGCCCCCCTCCCTCCTCAAGTCTCATTCCTTCCCACCTGGAAACCTGCTGCCCCACCCACTGCCCTGCCATTGGCTCCCGCCACCCCTCCTCCCAGCTGACACACCCTCCCTCCTCCCCTCTTATGCTGGCCGCAGCACGGCGAGGATAGCGACCTCTGACCCTGCTTTGAGCAGGTAGATCGCTTCCTTGCTCCCTCGCTGCTGCCAGCTGCCACCAGTCTCCTGCTTGGATTTTGTCTGTTTCCTTATCTTCGGTATTTTCTTTTCCTTTCCCACCCCGTAGCCACTGCGTCCCCGTGGCCCCATCCCCATCCCTCCTCGAGTCTCATTCTTTCCCGCCTGGAACCCAGCTGCCCCGCCCCCCGCCCTGCCAGTGGCTCCCGTCACCCCTCCTCCCAGCTGACACACCCTCCCCCTCCCCTCTTATGCCGGCCGCAGCATGGCAAGGATAGCGACTACTGACCCTGCTTTGAGCAGGTAGGTCGCTTCCTCGCTCCCTCGCTGCTCCCAGCTGCCACCAGTCTCCTGCTTGGACTTTGCCCGTTTCCTGATCTTCAGTATTTTGTTTTTCTTTCCCTCCCCGTAGCTGCTGCGTCCCCGTGGCCCCGCCCCCCTCCCTCCTCAAGTCTCATTCCTTCCCACCTGGAAACCTGCTGCCCCACCCACTGCCCTGCCATTGGCTCCCGCCACCCCTCCTCCCAGCTGACACACCCTCCCTCCTCCCCTCTTATGCCGGCCGCAGCACGGCGAGGATAGCGACCTCTGACCCTGCTTTGAGCAGGTAGATCGCTTCCTTGCTCCCTCGCTGCTGCCAGCTGCCACCAGTCTCCTGCTTGGATTTTGTCTGTTTCCTTATCTTCGGTATTTTCTTTTCCTTTCCCACCCCGTAGCCACTGCGTCCCCGTGGCCCCACCCCCATCCCTCCTCGAGTCTCATTCTTTCCCGCCTGGAACCCAGCTGCCCCGCCCCCCGCCCTGCCAGTGGCTCCCGTCACCCCTCCTCCCAGCTGACACACCCTCCCCCTCCCCTCTTATGCCGGCCGCAGCATGGCAAGGATAGCGACTACTGACCCTGCTTTGAGCAGGTAGGTCGCTTCCTCGCTCCCTCGCTGCTCCCAGCTGCCACCATTCTCCTGCTTGGACTTTGCCCGTTTCCTGATCTTCAGTATTTTCTTTTTCTTTCCCTCCCCATAGCTGCTGCGTCCCCGTGGCCCCGCCCCCCTCCCTCCTCAAGTCTCATTCCTTCCCACCTGGAAACCTGCTGCCCCACCCACTGCCCTGCCATTGGCTCCCGCCACCCCTCCTCCCAGCTGACACACCCTCCCTCCTCCCCTCTTATGCCGGCCGCAGCACGGCGAGGATAGCGACCTCTGACCCTGCTTTGAGCAGGTAGATCGCTTCCTTGCTCCCTCGCTGCTGCCAGCTGCCACCAGTCTCCTGCTTGGATTTTGTCTGTTTCCTTATCTTCGGTATTTTCTTTTCCTTTCCCACCCCGTAGCCACTGCGTCCCCGTGGCCCCACCCCCATCCCTCCTCGAGTCTCATTCTTTCCCGCCTGGAACCCAGCTGCCCCGCCCCCCGCCCTCCAGTGGCTCCCGTCACCCCTCCTCCCAGCTGACACACCCTCCCCCTCCCCTCTTATGCCGGCCGCAGCATGGCAAGGATAGCGACTACTGACCCTGCTTTGAGCAGGTAGGTCGCTTCCTCGCTCCCTCGCTGCTCCCAGCTGCCACCAGTCTCCTGCTTGGATTTTGCCCGTTTCCTTATCTTCGGTATTTTCTTTACCTTTCCCTCCCTGTTGTCAGAGTCACCAGATCCTCGGGGTCTGCGCATGTTCACCACAAGACAGCTTCAATACTCTGATTAGAATGTCACAGAGTCTAAGAGAGTCCAAGTGGGGAAAAGGGGATTAGGTAAGGAACAGCTGGGAAGGAGACCTGTAGGAAGCAAAAAGGTTAAAACACACAATATCAAGATTATATCACATTAATCATTACTAGACTATGATTCTAAGCATTGTCACGCTAGAAACATGGATAACTTAAGCATGGACTTAATAGCTAGGCCTCAAGATGCCTGGTTACCTGTGAAGGAATCAAGAAGGATTAATGCAACTGTTCAATAAACCTCTCAAATAAAATGTTACACATGGATTAGAAAACATCAGAACCTTCTAGAATTACGTTTTCAAATTCAAGCATAGTGTTTTGCATGAGGGCAAGAAAATAATCTGAATGAATTCTATAACACCATAGGAAATGTACTTAAGGGACTTATTATGCACACACAATATAACATCTAGAATTCTAGCACTTTAGTTTCTAAGGATGCAGGAACATGAATTACGCACATTGCAGATTTCCACAAGAGTTTGTAAATGCCATGAAATGGTTGCGCACAATGAATAACAGGAATTAAAACACAAGAAATGAATTGCGCATCTTGCCGATTCGAATGTCACCACGTAAATGCCAGGAAATGATAACACACCATGAATATCATGAATTAAGCACAAGAAATGAATCGCACGTCTTGCCGATTTGAAGGCTATCATGTGAATGCCATGAAACGGTAGCGTACAATGAAGAACATGAATTCAGCACAAGAAATGATTTGCGCGTCTTGCCGATTCGACTGCCACCATATGGATACCATGAAATGGTAGCGTACGATGAATAACATGAATTACGCACAAGAAATGAATTGCGCGTCTTGCTGATTTGAAGGCCACCATGTGAATGCCATGAAATGGTAGCGTCAATGAATAACATGAAATAAGCACAAGAAATGAATTGCACGTCTTGCCGATTCGAATGCCACCATGTGAATGTCATGAAGTGGATGCGCCCAATGAATAACATGAATTGAGCACAAGAAATGAATCGCGCATCTTGCCGATTCGAATGCCACCATGTGAATGTCATGAAATGGTAGCGCACAATGAATAACATGAATTAAGCACAAGAAATGAATCGCGCATCTTGACGATTCAAATGCTACCCTGTAAATGCCATAAAATGGTAGCGCACAATGAATATCAAGAGTTGTACACGAGCAATGAATTGCGCATCTTTCTGATTCGAGGATTCAGCTGTAAATGCCATTAAAATACCAAGCGCACATTCACACAAGAACCAAAACATTTCATCATGCAAATTAGGCCCAAGAACTCGAAAGCTTTTGAGAATGGGATAGGGGGACCAGCCCGACCTTCGTCTTACCGCCCTGACCAAGGATCACCAAAAATGTGAAAGGGAAAGGCCTGGAAGATCAAAGTAGGCCTCCGGAACAGGAGCTCAGGAAGTTGCTGCTGCTCTGCACAGGCACCTCTGAATAGTGAGCACGTGGAGCTGGGCTGGCTCCCTTATATAGAGTCTTGGCCCATCCCACAAACCACACCCAGGCATGCTGCAGGGAAAGCTTCTAGAAGGCCCTGGAAAGGGACCACACCCTGACACACTCTGAAAGCCTGCAGCAATACATTGCAAATGAAAATGTATTTATCAGCACCTTGAAAATAAGTCTTCAGGATTAAACTCTGCAATGCAAAGGTTAAACAACAGCATATCAGCACAAAGCAAAAATGACGTTATCTTGAAAGTGCTGGGTTTTTGCATTCTAGTCGCCTGTAAAGCGCGCACTGCCCTGATGTTGACAGTACTCCCCTCTCCCAGACGCGCTCTAGGGCCTGGTTTGTCTGGATTGAGACGATGAAAACGCCTCACAAGTACTGGAGCATGAACATCAGATGCGGAAACCCATGAGTAACTCTCAGGGCCATAACCTTTCCATGAGATCAAGAACCATAGGTTACACCCTTTCAGTTTGGTATCCAACACCTTCTTGACTTCGTATTCTAGTTCACCCTGTACTAGAACTGGAACTGGATGAGGACGGACCTTCTGGGCTGCCTTTTTTAAAAGGGAAGTGTGGAACACTGGATGAATCGGTAACGATCTTGGCAATTGCAGTTTATAGGTCACAGGATTTATTTGCTTAAGGACAGTGTAGGGACCTATGAATTTGGGATTAAACTTGTGCTTCTTCTTGAAGTCTATGGGGGTCATTCTGACCACGGCGACCCCATGGCACCCCAAAGACACCCCAGGTTCTCTGACGCAGAACTCAGGGTCATGGTGGAGGAAATAGTTCGGGTAGAGCCCCAGCTCTTCGAGAAACAGGTGCAGCACACCACCATTGCCAGGAAGATGGAGCTATGGCAAAGAATAGTGGACAGCATCCACGAAATCGGGACGACATCAGGAAGCGGTGGAACAACCTACGGGGGAAGGTGCGTTCCATGGTATCAAGGCACAACATCGCGGTGCAGAAGACTGGCGGCGGACCCCCACCTACTCCCCCAGAATTCACAGCATGGGAGGAGGAAGTCTTGCACATCCTGCATCCTGAGGGCCTCGCAGGAGTAGGCGGAGGAATGGACTCTGGTAAGTCAAATCTTCACTACTTCATTCCCCCCACCCCACCTGCATGCCAAATCATACCCCCACCCTCACCCCCACCCCCATCACACCAACTCCTTGCAAATGGCTCACCATCACAACCCACCCATCCAAAAACCTAGCCCTGCATGCGTCCCCAAAGCATGGACACCCATTACCAAAGCATGCCCACTGCACATACCCATCTCCCCCACAAGCCACTGTCACAAAAGCCCCCACAAGGAAATGCCAGCACTGCGGTACACGGCCACCCACCCATTACACGAAATGGCACACACAGAAGCAATAACCATACTCTTATACCCCTGCAGGACCCGAACGCCACCACACCGCCCAGGAGGGTCCAGAGATGTCCATCCCACCCCCAGAAGAGGCCCCCAGTGATGACAGCAGCTCTGTCTCCCTGGACCCAGATGACCAGCCCGGCCCATCGGGGACCTCGGGACAGTCGGTTCCCCACAGACAGCCACAGGCTACAGCAGACCTAACCCCCTCTGGGAACACCAGCACAGCTCCCACCCAGCGGGCCCATGCCTCTGTCTCCAGGACACGTCAATCAGCGGTGTGTCCACCACTACAGGGCACCCAGGTTGACCCACCTTCCCAACAACAACAGGGACCTGGGGGCAGTGTTAGTAGGCACACGGTCCAGGGGACAGAGGCCCAGGGAAACAGGGGAACTGGGAGGGCTGCTCTGCGACAGGGGGGGGACAGGCCCAGGGAACCGACTCTCCAAGAGGCCCTCTCCTCCATCATGGGAGCATACCACCGCTCCCAGGAGACGATGGCTACGGTACTGGCCAGGTTCCAGGAGATCCAGGTACTGCAGGAGGAACAGTACATGGGGTTCAGAGAGGAACTGAGAAACATTAGTTCCGCAATAGGGACCATCGTCGTGGCCCTTAACCAGATAGTCACCACATTGCGGGACCATGTGGCACCACAAAGGGCCCCTGTCACTAGCATGGACCCAGACCAGGCTACCACCTCCGCCGGCGCTAGTGGACAGGAGGCCCCCACACAACGACAGGCCACCAGAACCCCACCTCCTGCAGAAGAAGAACCACCCCGCAAGCGGTACCTGAGATCTCAGAAGAAGACAGAGTAGGATGCCAAGACCCCCGCCAGCAAACGATACCCCCTGATGTCATCCCACTGTCCCACATTGTCACCCTGTCCAAACTTAAACTGCCCCTGCTCCATCCTTCCACAGGCATATGGACAATGCACCTGTGAGACTGAAAACTGGACTCTGCCATGGACATTACTCCACCATCACCCATCACCGTTTTACAATCATGTCCCTAAATTTAGCACTTTAATAAATTCACTTATTGCACTTAAAAAATCTGGAGTCTGCTTGTATTTTGAACAAATGTATTAGACATAACGGTGCCAAAATGTTCAGTTACATTGTGATGACAACATACCACTGTCACACAGCTGTAGTCCATGGGTAAACAAAGCAGAGGTCACGCAGCTCTGAAAACGGAAGGGAAAGTCACAACTCAGTTAACAGGAACTGGGGGGAAACACAGACAGTAGAGAGGCAGGAGACTTTAAGTAAATGTAAAATGGCGGGGTTGATTCGTACCTGTGTGCTACTGGAAATACTGTTGTATCACTGTGTCCCTGTTGTCTGTGTCGTCCCCGTCGTCTTCCTCCTCTTCACTCTCCACAGGCTCCACAGCTGCTACAACACCACCATCTGGACCATCCTCCTGCAGGAAAGGCACCTGGCGTCGCAAAGCCAGGTTGTGAAGCATACAGCAGGCCACGATGATATGGCACACCTTCTTTGGTGAGTACATTAGGGATCCACCTGTCATATGCAAGCACCTAAACCTGGCCTTCAGGAGGCCGAAGGTCCGCTCGATCACCCTCCTAGTACGCCCATGGGCCTCATTGTACCGTTCCTCTGCCCTTGTCCTGGGATTCCTCACTGGGGTCAGTAGCCATGACAGGTTGGGGTAACCAGAGTCACCTGCAAATGGCGAGGGACAACTGTTAGGCACAAACTAACCTGTAGGGATATCCCCAGACCCAAACAACCATTCCCACTGACTTGCTTACAGGTGCTCACCTAATAGCCACACACGGTGGCTCTCGAGTTGCCCCACAACATAAGGGATGCTGCTATTCCACAGGATGTAAGCGTCATGCCCTGAGCCAGGGAATTTGGCATTAACATTGGAGATGTACTGGTTGGCCAAACACACCATCTGCACATTCATGGAATGATAACTCTTCTGGTTTCTGTACACCTGTTCACTCCTGCGGGGGGTACCAAAGCCACATGTGTCCCATCAATGGCACCTATGATGTTGGGGATATGTCCCAGGGCATAGAAGTCACCTTTCACTGTAGGCAAATCCTCCATCTGAGGGAAAACGATATAGCTCCGCATGTGTTTCAGCAGGGCAGACAACACTCTGGACAACACGTTGGAAAACATAGGCTGGCACATCCCTGATGCTATGGCCACTGTTGTTTGAAATTACCCACTTGCAAGGAAATGGAGTACTGACAGCACCTGCACTTGAGGGGAGATTCCTGTGGGATGGAGGATAGCTGACATCAGGTCTGGCTCCAGCTGGGCACACAGTTCCAGGACTGTGGCACGATCAAGCCTGTAGGTGATGATCACATGTCTTTCCTCCATTGTCGACAGGTCCACCAGAGGTCTGTACACAGGAGGATGCCGCCATCTCCTCACATGTCCCAGCGGACGGTGCCTATGAAGGACAACAGCGAGCACAGAGTGAACCAACTCAGAGGTACGTACCCACAGCTTACACAGAACACAAATCAGAATCCGAAATTTGGCCTGTATGAGTGTTGAGGCAAGGCCTAAGTATGTGTGACGCAGTTAAAAATTAAGCCATGTGGGCCCCTGAAATTGCAGATGCTTGACCTGTAAAGTGGGACAATGGGATATGAGGTAACTGCGCTGGCGTTGTACACCGTCGCGGTAGGCATTTGAAGACCGCAGCACAATTCTGCATTGGTTAACATTGGACCCTATGGGTCCCAGGAGCCAATGGCGATGTACGCCGGCAGTGACGGTACGCACCGCCGCGGACGTGACCGCCATTTTCTATCTGTTCAATCACTTGATACCTGATCTTCGACAGGAGAGGAACTACACTGCAAGTGCTGCTGTGACCTCGGTCTGGAAGAGACAATGGCTCGTGCGTCTGGGGAAAGGGCCCGTGCCTTCACTGCAGAGGAGTTGTAGAAGCTCGTGGACGGGGTCCTCCCCCAGTACACGCTACTCTACGGTCCTCCAGACAAACAGGTAAGTACACTGGGAGAATGCTGTATGGGCTATGCCTGTGTGGAGTGGGGTGGATGAAAGATGGTGGTTGGGGAGATTCAGGCGTGCATGAAACAACTATGAGTGCATGTGCCACATCGCAAGGGTAGGGATGGGGGCCAATGATTGTGATGGTGCAGTTGGTAATAACTTTTCTTTTCGCCCTGTACAATTCATGTAGGTCAGCGCCCACCAGAAAAATTTATATTTGGCGTGCCATCGCCAAGGACGTCTGGACCCTGGGGGTCTACCACAGATGGAGCACCCACTGCCGTAAGAGATGGGAGGACATTCGCCGCTGGAGCAAGAAGACGGCAGAGACCCAGCTGGGGATGGCCTCCCAACGTGGGAGGGGTGCCCGTCACACCATGACCCCCCTGATGTTCAGGATCCTGGCAGTGGTGTACCCGGAGTTGGATGGGCGCTTGAGGGCATCACAGCGGCCACAAGGGGGTGAGTACACTCTAATTTTGCTGATTTTGCGCGCAGTGGAGGTGTCTGGGTGGGGGAGGTGGGCTGTGGGTTTCCCTAGGCCAGGGCGAGTGTGCTAGTTAGGTCCCCTTGTTTCTGGCAGACCCTGTGGCACCCCACCCCACCTGTGTACAGTGCCAAGTACACCTAGTCGGGCTCCTGTGACATCCATGTGTGCAGATGTCGGCCATAGCCTTGTAGGCCATGTACCAGGGATTGAACAGTGGAGCCCAAGTGTGCGGCGTAGTGCAGGGGGCTTCTGTGTCTGTCGTGTCCACCAACGGTAGTGGTGATGCATGCACTCAACATGTCTTCTGTCGTCCCCCCCTTTTTGTGGTCTCCCTCTTCTTATGTGCATTATCATAATCAGGTGGAGGAGCAGTGGCACCGTAGCAGGAGGGATCTGCATCCCACATGGCCCTGGAGGGCGAGACAACGGACTCGGAGTTCACAAGTGGGGTGGAGGGCGAGGGGAGCTCCACGGTGGGGACAGGGGCTGAGACCAGTGATACAGACTTGTCCTCAGATGGGAGCTCCCTTGTGGTGGCAGCCACATCTGTGCCCCCACATCTACAGGTACAGCTGCCACCCCCCCCTACCAGCACCGCCCTCCCAGCAGCCCCTCAGCCTTTGCCCCGTGCCCGCTCACCCAGGAGGGTGGGTATCACCTTCGCCCCAGGCACCTCAGCCCCTGCCCCAGTCACCCCTGCTGCCCTCAGTGAGGAGGCCATTGACCTCCTCAGGTCCCTCACTGTTGGGCAGTCGAACATTTTGAATGCCAACCAGGGTGTAGAAAGGCAGTTGCAACAAACAAATGCATTCCTGGAGGGCATTCATACTGGTTAGGCGGCCCTTCAGCGAGCTTTTCAGACTCTGGCCTCAGCACTGAGGGCAGCTAATGTCCCTGTCTCTTGCCTCCCCCTCCAACTTCCTCCACCCAAACCCAATACCCTCTACCTCAGCCTATCCCAAGCACACCTTCAGACCAGCATGCACACACGTCTACACACAAGGGAAGCTCTAGCAAACATAAGCACCACACATCCCACAGGCACTCACGCAAGCATCACACACATGCAGACACACCAACATCCACTGCCTCCACTGTGTCCCCCTCCTCGACTCCCTCCTCCCTCCCAGTATCGTCTCCACTCACACCTGCATGCACTACATCTACAGCCACTACTTTCATCACCAGCACACACACCACCACACTCCACTCATGTGCAGTCACCACCCCCACTGCCATTCGCACATCCCCTGTGTCCTCTCCCAGTGTGTCTGTGACACCACCTCCCAACATACACAAACGCAGGCACACACCCACCCAACAGCCATCCACCTCACGACAGCCTCCAGCGCATGCACCTTCACCCAAAGTTAACAAACGAACACCTCCTACAACTACAACCTCTTCCTCCACTCCCAACCCCCCTCCAGCTACCCGTCCCAGTGTTCCCAAGAAACTTTTCCTGTCCAACCTTGACCTCTTTCCCTCACCTCCCCCACCCCGTCAGTCTCCTAGAGCCCGACTCTCCAGGTCCCAACCTAGCACCTCAGCCACAACATCTCCGGGACCAGTGGTGCCTGTAGTCACCGGAATCTGGAGTGCACCGGGCAGCAGGGCACCCAGTGTGACACAGAGCCACAGCATGGACAGTCCCCCACCTGTGAAGCATCAAAAGTTGGCCAGTGCCCGGCGGGAGAGGGGGAAGACTCCAGCCACTAAAGCCGCTCCCAGGGGTACAGGTGGGAGTGTGGAGTCAGCTGCAACACCTTTGAAGGTGGGGAAGGGCCACAAGAAAGTCAGCAAGTCTGGGAAGAGCAGCACGGTGGAGAAGACCGCCATTATCCCCGCTGCCCAGGAGGCCACCGCCATCATCCCCGCTGCGCATCATTCCCGCTGCCCAGGACGCCACTGCCACCAGCCCTGCTGCCCAGGGGGCCACCGCCGTCATCCCCTCTGCCCAGGAGGCCTCCTCCATCATCCCCCTTGCCTAGGAGGCCACCGCCATCATCCCCACTGCCCAGGAGGCCACCACCATCATCCTAGCTTCCCAGGAGGCCACCACCATCATCCTAGCTTCCCAGGAGGCCACCACCAGCACCAGCCCAGCTGCCCAGGAGGCCACCGCCAACACCAGCCCTGCTGCCCAGGAGGCCACCGCCAGCACCAGCCCAGCTGTCCATGACAGGACCGCCAGCACCAGCCCCACTGGGCCAGACAGGGCCACCAGCACCAGTCCCGCTGGGCCAGACAGGACCGCCAGCAGCTGAGTCACTGCCAAGGACCCCGGTGCCACAAGCACAGCTGAACAGGACACCGCCACCACAAGCACCGCTGAACAGGACACCGCGGCCACAAGCACTGCTGCCAAGGACACCGCCGCCACAAGCAGTACCGCTGCCAAGGACACCGCCGCCACAAGCTGCACTGCTGCCAAGGACACCGCCGCAACAAGCACCACTGCCAAGGACACCGCCGCCACAAGCACCGCTGCCGAGGACACCGCCACAACAAGCACCGCTGGCCCATGAGCGCCAAGGGCACTGACGCTACTGAGTCCGTCACAAGCAGGATAAAGCACTTTGGGCACAAGGCCTCCTCCAGAACCAGTGGAGAGATACATCCACTACCTCTGTCCTTGGCAGGAAGAAGCACTCTGGGCACAAGGCCCCCTCCAGAACCAGTGGAGAGATACATCCACTACCTCTGTCCTCGGCAGGATGAAGCGCTCTGGGCACAAGGTCCCCTCCAGAACCAGTGGGGAAAGGCATCCACCTGAGAGACTGTGGCTTTGCACTACCCAGGATAAAGCAGTGGGCAACCCACCCACTTAAGAGACTTGAGAGACTGTGGCTTTGCACTCCCCAGGATAATGCAGTGGACAACCCACCCACTGGAGAGACTTGAGAGACTGTGGCTTTGCACTCCCCAGGATTGCACAGTGGGCAACCCACCCACTGTAGAGACTTGAGAGACTGTGGCTTTGCACTCCCCAGGATAAAGCAGTGGGCAACTCACCCACTGTAGAGACTTGAGAGACTGTGGCTTTGCACTCCTCAGGATAATGCAGTGGGCAACCCACCCACTGTAGAGACTTGAGAGACTGAGGCTTTGCACTCCCCAGGATTGAACAGTGGGCATGTGGCCCCCTTGTGGATTTGGTGTCGTGCACTCAACTGGCTGAGGTGCCCCCCCTTTCCCTTCCCCCTGAGGTGCCTGTTTTATTGCTATCTGATGCCCCTGCAGTGTTCTCTCTGTCATGTTCGGGGACTGAGTGTGGGCATAGTGTTCCACGGACTTCAATGGAGCACTACATGGACTACTATTCTTGGTGTATATATTTGTTTATAGTGAATATATATTTTTGCGTCCTGGATTTTAATAGATTACAATGGTTATACTCATTTGCTTGTGTCTTTGCATTCTTCCGGGGGTTTTGGGGGGTGTAACTGTAATGTATCATGCTGTATTAGTGTGTGTTGTAGTGGGTGAGGGGGGGAGGAGGTGTTGTGTGTGTGTTTCCCTGTTTTTTCCCTCCCCCCTCCCCTGTGACGTAGGTGCAGTACTCAGCGTTGTTTTTGCCGCCGGCGTTCGTGCTCCTGGTAGAGGAGCAAGAAAATGAGGGCTGGCAGGATCTAGAGCTCTGGGTCCATGGCGTCCGGATTCCTCATGGGGTGTGTAGAGGTGAGCGTTTTCCCTTCAAAGTCCTGTTTCCGCAGTGTTTTTGTTCGCGGTGAATCCACCCCGGAAAAGGTGGCGGATTGGTAGGTTGTGATACTGTGGGCGGTACATTGTCCTCCGCCTGTCTGTTGGCGGTGACCAACAAGCTGTTTGTTTGTATCGCTGTGGCGGTCGGAGTGTTAAAGTGGCTGTCTTTGTTGGAGGTTTCCGTCACGGTCGTAATTGCAATTTTTTTACCGCTGGCCTGTTGGCGGTCTTACCGCCACTTTAACACTGACCGCCAGGGTTGTAATGACCCCCTAAGTCTTGGTTACCTTGTCGTAAGTCTAATAATTCACGATCTGCCGACAATGTTACAGTTGGACGATCAAATACTCGTTCAAACTAACAAACAACATTTCTCTAGTTATAAAGCATGGGACTGTCTTTACGCACAAAAGGGATAGCCCAGGTAGATGCATCCCTAGTCAGGTATGATAACAAGAAAGCCACTTTAGACTGGGCATCAGGGAAAGTATGTGGTCGGCAGGTGAAGTGTAATTCCACTTGAACCAGGAATGATTGCGCTTTCAAGGGATCGCCTGAGAAACGTTCTGGTAGAGCTAAAGGAATGGCTGAAGGAACATTGAGGGAAATGTTTGTTGGATTACCTCCAGAAGTCTGAGAGGACACACCTGTGGGATTTTGTTCCTTCTTCTCTACCTTATCCTGTAACTGACTCACTCTCTCAGGTAGGCTAGTTGCCAAATCTTTTGATGACACACCTCTGCTTGGAGCTGTGTAATAGCCTTGACTAGCTCGTCCAATTTGGCCATGCTGAGAACATACACAAACCAGGAGAATTATTAATTTGTGGGCTCACTATTTTGTCAGAGTCACCAGATCCTCGGGATCTGCACACGTTCCCAACACGTCCACCACAAGACAGCTCCAATACTCTGATTAGAATGTCACAGAGTCTACGAGAGTCCAAATGGGGAAAAGGGAATTAGGTAAGGAACAGCTGGGAAGGAGACCTGTAGGAAGCAAAAAAGGTTAAAACACACAATATCAAGATTATATCACATTAATCATCACTAGACTATGATTCTAAGCATTGTCATACTAGACACATGGATAATTTAAGCATGGACTAAATAGCTAGGCCTCAAGATGTCTGGTTACCTGTGAAGGAATCAAGAAGGATTAATGCAACTGTTCAATAAACCTCTCAAATGAAATGTTACCCATGGATTAGAAACAATCAGAACCTTCTAGAATTATGTTTTTAAATTCAACCATAGTGTTTTGCATGAGGACAAGAAAATAATCTGAATGAATTCTATAACACCATACAAAATGTACTTAAGGGACTTATTATGCACACACAATATAACATCTAGAATTCTAGCACTTTAGTTTCTTAGAATGCAGGAACATGAATTACGCACATTGCGGATTTCCACAAGAGTTTGTGAATGCCATGAAATGGTTGTGCACAATGAATAACATGAATTAAAACACAAGAAATGAATCGTGCATCTTGCTGATTCAAAGGTCACCACGTAAATGCCAGGAAATGATAACACACCATGAATGTCATGAATTAAGCACAAGAAATGAACCGCGCGTCTTGCCATTTCGAAGGCCACCATGTGAATGCCATGAAATGGTAGCGTACAATGAAGAACATGAATTCAGCACAAGAAATGAATCGTGCGTCTTGCTGATTCGACTGCCACCATATGGATACCATGAAATGGTAGCGTACGATAAATAACATGAATTACGCACAAGAAATGAATCGCGCGTCTTGCCGATTCGAATGCCACCATGTGAATGCCATGAAATGGTAGCGCTCACTGAATAACATGAATTAAGCACAAAAAATGAATTGCACGTCTTGCCGATTCGAATGCCACCATGTGAATGCCATGAAATGGTAGCGCTCAATGAATAACATGAATTAAGCACAAGAAATGAATCGCGCATCTACCTGATTCGAATGCCACAATGTGAATGCCATGAAATGATAGCGCACAATGAATAACATGAATTAAGCACAAGAAATGAATCGCGCGTCTTGCCGATTCGAATGCCACCATGTGAATGTCATGAAATGGTAGCGCACAATGAATAACATGGATTAAGCACAAGAAATTAATCATGCGTCTTGCGGATTCGAATGCTACCCTGTAAATGCCATAAAATGGTAGCGCACAATAAATATCAAGAGTTGTACACAAGCAATGAATTGCACGTCTTGCCGATTCGAGCGTTCAGCATGTAAACGCCATTAAATCACCAAAGGCACATTCACACGCACAAGAACCAAAATATTTCATCATGCAAATTAGGCCCAAGAACTCGAAAGCCTTTGAGAATGGGATCGGGGTCCCCGCCCGACCTCCGTCTTACCGCCCTGACCAAGAATCACCAACAAAGTGAAAGGGGAAGGCCTGGAAGATCAAAGTAGGCCTCTGGAACAGGAGCTCAGGAAGTTGCTGCTGCTCTGCACCGGGACTTCTGAATAGTGAACACGTGGAGCTGGGCTGGCTCCCTTATATAGAGTCTTGGCCCGGCCCACAAACCACACCCAGGCATGCTGCAGGGAAAGCTTCTAGAAGGCCCTGGAAAGGGACCACACACTGACACACTCTGAAAGCCTGCAGCAATACATTGCGAATAAACAGTATTTATCAGCACCTTGAAAATAAGTCTTCAGGATTAAACTCTGCAATGCAAAAGGTTAAACAACAGCATATCAGCACAATTCATAAATTATGTTATCTTGAAAGTGCTGGGTTTTTGCATTCTAGTCGCCCATAGAGCACGCACTGCTCTGATGTCGACACCCGTAGCCGCTACGCCCCCGTGGCCCGCCCCCTCCCTCTTCAAGTCTCATTCCTTTCCGCCTGGAACCCATCTGCCCCACCCCCCCGTCCTGCCATTGGCTCCCGCTGACACACCCTCCCTCCTCCCCTGTTATGCCTGTCGCAGTGCGGACGTGCAGCGGATGCACCGCTGGTGCGCCAAAGGCAAGCCCGCCTGCGCCCGTCCACGGCAAGAACACGCCTAGCACCAGATCCCCTGGCCAACACACCCCCCGCACTACCTTTCACCATTACACTGTTGACGAACTCCACGCCTTAAACCAAGGTCGTTCCTCCATCTGCTGCCAGTCCACACCAATGCGCACCAGAGGATCCTTCTCCTGCAATGCCAGCAACTTCACCTGCAAGCTAACCCCGAACATCACACCAAAACAACAGACTGCCGCCTAAGATGCATCCTGCTGAACACCCGCTCCGTCCACAAACATGCAGTTGAACTCTGCGACTTACTGACCACACACTCGCTGGACATCGCATTCCACACAGAAACATAAATGAGCCCTGCCTCGGAACCTGACAATAGCTATAAGAAGATAATTACAAAATCACCAGAAGAGATCACAACAACAAACCAGGAGGAGGAATCACCATAGTCCATAAAAACACCATAAGTGTCTCCACCAACTCTGACGACATCATCAAGTCCGCCGAGCACCTCCACTTCACAATCTACGTAAACGCCAACAACACACTCAGAGGAACACTGGTCTACAGAACCCCTGGCCCAAGACCACAGTTCTGCGACGACATCGCCGACACCATCAGCTCCCAAGCCCTCACCTCAACGAACTACATCCTCCTAGGCGACCTGAACTTCCACCTGGAGAATAACAACGATACCAACACCACCAACCTAATCGACAACCTCGACAACCTCGGCCTCAAGCAACTTGTCACTTCACCAACCCACTCTGCAGGCCACACACTCGATCCCATCTTCTCAACCAGCAACCACGTCTCCTTCAGCCACACCACCGAACTCTACTGGACAGACCACCGATGCATCCATTTCTCCTACCAGAAACCAGTCACTCACCACCACCGCACACAACCCCTGACGCAACTGGAGCAAAATTTCCACGGACCAACTGATTTCCACCCTCACCCAGACCCCCCCCGGGACCTCAGACCCCAACACAGCCGCCACCAACCTTCACCACTGGATAGAAGACTGCGCCAACACCCTCGCACCACTCAAAAATCACCCAAACACCCGCACATAATCAAGGCCAGCAGGTTCACCCCAGATCTACAGGAATCCAAACGACGATGCCGCAGAATGGAAAAAAGCTGGCGCCGTGACCCTGCCATCTCCAATCGCATCGCCTTCAAGGAGGCCCTACACAGACATCACCAAATGATACGCACCGCCAAAAGGACCCACTTCAAAAACCTCATCAACACCAATGCTCACAACAGCAAAGAACTCTTCAGCATCGTCAAAGAGCTATCCACCCCCAGGGCCTGTTCCAACGAACCCCCGCCATAACAGGAGCTCTGCAATTCACTCGCATCCCACTTCCATTAAAAGATAGAAGAAATCCACAACATCTTCAACTCCCAGTCCCACCAGCTAACTACAAACACCCTCGAACCCTACGCTCCAAGCAACACCCACCTCCTCCACACCTGGACCGCTGTCAACACGAAGACACTGCGAGCACCATGGCCACCATCCACTCCGGATCCCCATTGGACCCCTCCCTACACAACATCTTCAACAAAGCTAACACCATCATCGCCCCCCATCTCTGCCACACCATCAACAGTTCCTTCGAATCAGCCACCTTCCCAGAGAGATGGAAGCACACAGAAATCAATACCTTGCTAAAGAAACCAAAGGCAGACCCTGACGACCCCAAGAACTACCGACCAATCTCCCTTCTCTGCTTCCCAGCCAAGGTCATTGAAAAAATCGTGAACAATCAGCTATCCCGGCTCCTGGAAGACAACAAGGCACTCAACACCTCCCAATCCGGATTCCGCAAAAACCACAGCACCGAGACCGAACTCATTGCTGCCACAGACGACTTCAGGACCATGCTCAACAAAGGAGAAACAGCAGCACTCATCCTCCTGGACCTCTCCGCAGCTTTCGACACGGTATGTCATCACACTCTCCACACACGCCTCCACAACGCTGGAATCCGCGACAAAGCACTGGACTGGATCTCGTCATTTCTCACGGCCGTTCCTATCAGAAGCCTCCAAAATCACCTGTGGCGTCCCTCAAGGATCTTCGCTCAGCCCCACACTTTTCAACGTGTACATGGCCCCCCTCGGCAACATCGCACGACACAAACACTTTTATATTTTTCTCTGCTGAAGAAAGGATTGACCAAGAAACACGTGTCCAGAGATGATTTTATAACCTAAGGCCTGTAATAATGAAACTGCTTAAAGAATTCACTGTGAGTTGCTGGCTTTGTTTTTTCTTCCCGTTTATATAACCTGTTGGGAGTGCGCTTTCACATGAGGACAACTTCGTTTTTGATAATTAACCGGCCTGTCCAGCCGGGAAAGCAGCACCACTGCACATCGAAGCAGGTCTGTGTGACTAAAAATGGATTGTCACATAAGAGCAATCAGGTTGGGATATTCACAGCAAATCTGACAATTTTACTTTGGATTCACCTACAAAGGTTTTGCACTTTGGTTCATTATTTCGTCTGGCTCCAGCAGCCCACTTGGGGCAAAATGAAAAAATTGCAGGACCACCAATACCAGCATGCACTGTACTCACTTGAGAGGCCCACTGGGGAGGACTGGTATTTAAAGAGATTAATCAGGTGCCTGCAATTAGACAAGCTGAAGCCATGCCGGTCTTTTCAGTAAGAAAGAAATGCCTGAAGCACTTCCAGCACTGGCTGCACCTACGATGGTGAAACACGTTTATATTTTTCTCTGCTGAAGAAAGGATTGACATAGAAACACGTGTCCAGAGATGATTTTATAACCTAAGGCCTGGAATAATGAAACTGCTTAAAGAATTCACTGTGAGTCGCTGGCTTTGTTTTTTCTTCCCGTTTATATAACCTGTTGGGAGTGTGTTTTCACATGATGATAACTTTGTTTTTGATATATATATATATATATATATAAAATTTGTGCCCTAAGGTAACTATAACTCACGCCCTTGCCATGCACTGCTAATTACCCCACAAATGATCTTCTTTAATAATGCCATTGATGATATCAGTGTAATCTTTGCAGTAAAATTTTTGACGAAAAAACTGTGAATGGCGGGGTGCGGGTTATAGTTACCTTAGCCACGAGTTATAGTTACTTGTGGTAACTCTACAACTGGTTTTGCACGTTTAAAATGTGAGC
This sequence comes from Pleurodeles waltl, assembly GCF_031143425.1. Lineage (NCBI taxonomy): Eukaryota > Metazoa > Chordata > Amphibia > Caudata > Salamandridae > Pleurodeles > Pleurodeles waltl. The sequence continues at coordinate 680,028,587 of NC_090436.1, read as the reverse complement.
CTAACTGTAACGCCCTTGTAATATATATGGATGTACAACTCCACACTGCTGTCATTACAGCCAGGAAATAGCCAGCACTCCAGAACGATAAATTTCACAAAGTTTGAATTTGACTGACGCATTTCGACCACACCAATCTTAATCATAGCCAACCTTACTGACTTTGTGCCTGGGCGTACACTCATGGAGTAAGTGAGACACACACTCAATAAAGAAACCAGACACCACTTTATAAAAATAACACTTAATTTTATGTAAACTTAGATACCAAGATCATTGAGATCAGGTGATTAACTTTCAAGTTATGAATTTTTATAGTTTTTAAAAGTAGTCAGTGCATTTTTTAGGAAGCTGCAATGCAATCCTATGGAGGAAAACAGAGACTGCAATCCTAGAGAGTACAACGACTTACGAGACCAAGCCCCTGGACTTAAGGTGGTTTTGGCAAAGTCCGAGGCCACACAAACATGTCACCTCAGGGTGTCTCTCGGTGCAGTGGTGTGTTATGGCGTTGGGTGTCCCATTCAAGTGTATTGGGATCAGTCCGTTTACAGAGTCACTACAGGGATGGACTGGAAAGATGGTCCGGGCGGCCTTGAGCATTGTGTGGGGACACTGTCAGTCCACTCCTTCTTGCACTGTAGAGTGTTGATGCGGGGTGTCATCTGGTATACGGTCAAGCACTGGAGTTCCTTGCGGTTGCAGGGAGACCCGAAGAAGCACTCTTCAGGCATGGACTGTGTGTCCAGTCCTACCAAGCTAACATGTGGCCACAGGTCCCATGAGGTGTGGAGACGTGGGGGCAACCTTCACCCTCCTATTCTGGGTCGAGGGTGGACGGGTGCAGAGGTGTCCTAGAGGGCCAGGTTTTGCCTCCTATACACTCGTGGTTGCAGGGGGGTCTGTAGAAACAGTCTGCAGACACTCTCGAGAAGTCCACAGTGGGTTCTTTCAAGTAACAATAACTCATACCCTAAGGTACTTAAAACTCGTGACACTGCCATGCACAGTTTTCTTATCAATAATTTGATTGCAAATGTTGAAGTGATAATATCAAAGATGCCATACAAAATCTCATCAATTATATAATATGTGGAGTAATTAGCTGTGCATGATGAAGGCGTGAGATATAGTTGCCATATGAGAGATTTATATTTACTTGAAAGCACTCTAACTATACTCCTGAATTTCTATGGTTTTGTACAAGTAAATCCAGGGCCTAACTATAAAGTCCCTATAAACTTTGTTTTTTTTAGTGAATTTCTATGTTTTTATAACGTAAACTAATTTTAATTACTATACATTATTCCAATCCCTGCTGCGTATGGCCAAAGGCCGTGTGGGGCGTGGGTTGGTCCCGCTGTCTGGCCTACAGCCAGGCCTTGCAGCCAAGCTCTTATAACCACCCAACCCCAAGCCACGCGTGGCCTCTGGCCATATGCAGCGCAGGTTGGCCATAGGCCTGTCTGTCTCAGTGGATCTGTGAGTGGATGCTTGAGTGTCTGAGTGGGTCTGAAAGTGCGTGTGTGAGCCTATGAGTGGGTCTGAGTGGGTGCATGAGTGCCTGAGTGGGTGTATGAATGGGCACATGAGTCTCTGAGTGCATGTATGAGTAAATGAATTAGTGTAGGAATGAGATTGTGGTTTTTCTTTCACATTTCTTTTCACATTCACAAATATTTTGTGAATAATTCATCAAAATTTTTGAAAATTTATGAATTTTCACAAATATTGGGCATGATGGTGCAAAATTATTTTAAACCCATAATTTGCCCCAAAACCAGACCTATATCACACCCTGGGGTCAGGGTACCTTCACCATGAACCATTATGCCACTTTCAATTTGGATTTTCACCCCTGGGGACCCTGTCCCATGAAATAAAATGGCAGCCACTACTTTCTAGTTAGGTTGCGGTCAGCCAATTACAGGACTTGCACTCATTTGCGAATTTCTGCAAAATACTCACAAAATAATTGCGAAGTCCCCATGGCCAGAGATATAGAAATTTGGAATTCCCTAAATCTCTCAAAAACTACTGAACGGTTTTACACCAAATAAGCAAATGCATAATCTGCGCACCGAAAGCTAGCTTTCTGCCAGATTTGGTGTAATTCTATCCAGTGGTTTGGGCTGCATTCGTGTTCAATGGTCCTAAGGGAATGAACATAGGAAATGCAACTTTTTTGACCCCCCCACTTTTTCTCGGCCCCTCCTCGACGGATCACCGTGAAACTTTTTGTGTGCAACAAGAATCACTGGCACACTTTTTGAGAAAATGACATGAAAATTCATCAAACTGCACCAAAGATATTGGCGAGTCAAAAAATGCTTTTTCTGTGGAAGCATGATCCGGACTATAATTACCTAATGGAGACCACCACTAGGTAATATATATGAAGGGGCATTTTAGTTAAGTGAAAATGACAGTTAAAATGTACTGTTTTAAACTTTCAAAACCACTAAAATTTACCATTTATAGTTATCTCAAGTAACTATAATTTGCACCCCCCCCATAAATAGTATCATCAGTGATAAAATTTCAGATGTTGAACTGATGGAATCACTGATGTCATAGAACATGTCATGATTGATGTACTACTGGAGGTAATTAGCAGTGTATGGCAAGGTTGCGAGTTCTTATAATGAAATACATTATTATTCAAGACTCATTCCGCTCAACATTCACAGTTACATGTACTTTGAAAATTATTCTTTGAGGCTGTATCAAAAGTTTTATTTTTATTTTTCATGCTCACCCATATATTTCTAAACGTGTTACATGTGAATTGCACCATTTTGCTTACAGTCGTACTGTTTTTCCAAACAATTGTCTGCATTATTTGTGAGGACCCTTTAGTAACGTGAATGTGTTGCATTAAATTTTTGTTAGGTATTCCATTACTTACAGCATTTATTATTTAGATCTTGGAGCAGATCTATTTGTGCAGCGGTGCACATCTTATGCATCATGGGTCAAAGTTCGGTGCAATTTTTAGGTTTCACCTGCACATCACTTGGACTGTGCCTGTGAAATCTATTGTATTTAATCTAAATCTAAATAAACAAGAGCTTACATCCCACCCTCCCTTACTTTCCTTCCTTTCATTCGTTCCTGTGCTTGACTTTTCCTCCATTTCTATTGGCTGTAGCAGTATTTTCTTGCATTTACCAAGGATTGTTCCATGTGTGTTTGCTCTTATCAGTGTCCCGAGGCCCAAGTACTGTGTTTATCAATTTTGGTTTAGAAACATATTTTCTTATTTGATTTGGTACTTTACACATATTTGTTTAGGGCTGCGCAGCTTCTATTTGCTTTGTCTGATGACAAACAATCAAAACCTCTTGCCGCCTCTCTTCGGACCTCCTCTTTAATGAGAATCCGGCTCCCAGCCTGACGCCAACATGGTGGTGCACTTCCAGGTCAGTATGGCCAGCCATCAGGACAACAATAACACAGGAACATGTCGGGCCACTCTGCTGACATCGCTGCTGCACTGCAGACATTGGGGGAATGTGATGGCTAAAATTTCGTTTTCCCTACTCACGAAGTGGTGTTTGAGCTTCAGAAGCCATGCGGCTTCTCACACATTCCCCTCAGAATGCTTTTTGTGTGTTTGAGGCGGGAGTACATGTGCCTTCATTCTCCTATCTTTGTGCGTCATGTTCCGAGCTTTGTAAGGTTTGGGGCCTTCCAATAAAGCTGTAGCACACTCTTCCTGAGCTTCAGTGGAAGAGAAACGTGCCCCCCATGCCAGCATTCTAATGGGTTGTTCCCTGGGTTTCACCACTTAGATGGCCATTGCTATTGTGTGATAAGATGTACCTCAACATGATCTGCCCACAGACCCTGAGAGAATGGGTCCCCAGTACAGAGAAACAGCTTCAATGGCTCTCTTTGCTTTGACTGCAGTGTCAAATGGAATACGTAGGGTTAGGGCACTCCACTAACTGGCTGATCAGCAAGCAGGGCCATATCATCTACGCCTGAATAGACGTACCGGACTTCATCTCATAAAGGCAGGATAGATCTTTTTTGGGAGAAAGCCAGGGGATGGATGAGTAGTGATCAGTGACTGGAGTTCCCCTTAAATTAGATTTGACATCCAACACCATGCATTCAGGCATTTTCACCCTGCACTTAGTCACTTATCAACCTTTGTTCATGCACCACTCACCCTGCATAAAGAGCACTCACACCATTCCCCCTGCACTCATACACTGCTCCACTCCTTATCATTAATCCCATAGGCGAAACCTAATGCCTTTACCAATGCCTGTTATAGAACAGTGGTTTAAAGGATGTAATTAAATGCTACTTTGCAGGACACCAAAAAATAGCAATAGCAGTGTATAGAACTAAAAATAGTACTCCCAAAGGGGAACGTTGCTGCTGCTAGATAATTTGTATTGAGGAATGTGAGAACGGGCTGACAGCAGCGGACCTTCTCCGAAACTTGAGGGAGCCCCCATACAGAGTACATGGAGGGCCCCCACCTCTCGACTCACTCAGGGGCTCTCAGGAAAGGGCACTTTGTTGAGGGGGGGCACTGGAGCTCGGGGCCCCCCCTGCATGGCTAGCACTGCGGGGACCTTTGTTTGTTTGTAAGTATACCACCGTATTCACTTATTACAGAAGAGGTAATTTGCCATGATTTGCTGTGCCAACACACACAAAAACACATATACTAGAACATAGATGCAATTAATTTAGATAATTAGGCTCAGTATGACTGTGAAATCATGATCTACTACTCACACGGTGCATTACATAAATACGTGGAAGGAATTGAGACAGTTGAAATGTCAGGAACACACATGCAGGACTGTGTGACATCAGTTTTTGTGTTCATGAGAGAGTCAATCAATGACCAACAGTTTGTCTAGGTTAGGTTATTGAATGGTGTTGCATAGTTCGGCAGGTTGATGGATTGACCGTTGCAGATCAGCAAACAGGCTGTCTCCGACAACATAAATAGTGGCATTAGGACGATATATCGGGCTTGCTAAAAACAGGAGAGTAGAGGTCCCTTGTGCAAGAGTGATCATGCATGGGCTGAATAAAATGAAAAGGATTGATTTTGACTCAAGAATATTGTGCTGGTCTAAGGTTCTGGAGATTGGCCGTGATAATTATACATGGATTTGGTTTTAAATGTAATGTGGTGGGTCTAATGGTTTGCAGTGCAGAAACAAATACCAATTTAACACTTCTGCTGCCAGGTGGAATATTCTGGTTAGGTCTATAGAAAGTTTCGTTTTAGGTCTATAGTTACTGTGAACGAATAATGCTAACTGTGGAGAATGAGCTCCTAATATATTCAAACCTGTATTCTTTCTAAATCCGAAAATGAATGTACCAGCGAAATTTATCCTATTCGATATTTACACATAATGAAATAATACATATTTGTAATTTATGGTACAAGCACGTCAGGAGTAGAAGCTCGAATTTTAGAGGAATTCTGTCAAATGAATGCTATGTCAAAAAACATTTTATTTTATGTTTATGTTGTGGCTTTTATTTATTGGTACTATGTGTTATGAGGCAGGAGCTGTATGGGCTGAGCCAGGGTCAAGCTACATGAAGAGACAGGTTTTCAGTTTCTTGCACATTTCAAGAATTGAGGAGGGGCTCTGATGTGCAGGGCTAGGTTATTCCAGGATACCAGTAATATTTTGAGTGCTGTGTCACCATTCTACGGTCCTGTCCATAAGTGGGAAAGTTATGACACATAGGAACCTGCTCTGTTTAATGCCAGGTTAATGGTCATGTTTCCGCCTGCAGACCCTCCGCTGGTTCTGCTAATAGAACTGACAGCACAACTGACTTCGAGTCATTGGTCAAAGCACCTCAGTCTAGTGGAAGTTCCAACATTTTATTTCCCTCTTTGGGAACACCAGCAAAAGCCTTGCAGTCCCAAACAACAAAGCAAACAAATAATCCCCACACTCTGAGAGAAAACATCCACCATGTTAAGGTCAATTACATTTCATTCTTCAAAATCAAAGTCTGTGAGAGCTTGTTTTGCAGTGTGGACACTCTTAACATGGCACCTATGCATCAAAGCATCCTTTCATGGAGAGGAGCCACCATGGTGGTGGCACCTCAGAAAATGCAAAGATCTCCACCAATCAGACAAAGGTCTCTAATTCTAGCTAGCAGAATACATCCTACCACAAACACCGACTGGACTACAGCCCGCCAAGGGCTAAATAAGTCCCATTGTGAATTGGTCTTAAAACAACTAAAACTTTGCTCTTTTGCTGAAATGAAGTTGGACATTTTGATGCTGATCCACAAAGGCATTTATCGGTACAACAAATATAACTCCTGTAGTACTAGTTTACAAATCACATACTGATAAATGCGTTTGTGAAACTGACCCACACTCTGAACCAGAAGGCATAAGCAAAATTACTGACTCAATCAAAATACAAATATTGAAAAAATTACTTCTTTCAGCTGGGTAACTTACAGTACTTGATTTTTTTGTTTAAAAAAAATATATATTTGGTTACAAAAACCAGCCCTGGTTGCTCATCTGAGCGATTAAAATCCTGATTTGAAACAAAATGCAAAATTACAGGTCCAAGTCCTGAGAAATGTAGAGCTGTGTGCAGGAATTACAACTCTTTTGCATATAGTGCATACAGTGACACCTGAAAACAAATTATCAAGTAGTATGCGATATGACCTCATTTGATATGTGGGAGCTCAAGTATTTACTTATGCTTGATAACTTCTTTAAGGAGTATTGAAGGAGGGGAAGAACGTGATTACTCTCATCTTTGGAGGCAGGTCATTCTGGTTCCTAGAAGCATTCCCTGAGAAAGGCTGTGGTCGAATGGTCAAGGCTCGCTTGAAGTGAGTGTAGATACAGTTCAGTGAACACGACCCATAAGTCAAAGGTCACAAGGCAAGAGGAAGATATCAATGTCCAGTCATAATCTTACTTTTTTACAAACAACAAAGGTATTTTATTTTTAACACTACACATGGGCTACACATGCAAAGATAAACAACATTCAGAAGTGTTGGAAATGACCCTTTTTGTAGGGTTATCCCCAAACCTTTTTCTTTCTTCCTCTTATTTTTTCTGCTCTGTTTTTGCTGGTTTTAGTACTCTGGGCACTTTACCACTGCTGACCAGTACTGAAGTGCAAGTGCTCTCTGTCTAAATTGGATTGGTGAATGGTTTCTCCATGATTGGCATATTTTATTTACTGGTAATTTCCTAGAAAAGTGCACTATGTGTGACCAGGACCTATAAATCAAATGCTACTAGTGGGCCTGCAGCACTAATTGTGCCACCCACATGATTAGCCCTGTAAACCTGTCTCAGACCTGCCACTGCAGTGTCTGTACGTGCAGTTTTGTACTGCCAGTTCAACCTGGTCAGTGTACCCACTTGCCAGGCCCAAACCTTCCATTTGTGCTACATGTACATCGCCCCTAAAGTATGCCCATGTCAGCCCCATGGGCAGGGTGAAGTGTATTTAAAAGGTAGAACATGTACTTGTGTGATCTACATGTCTTGGTAATGAAATATTGCCAAATTCGTTGTTCACTATTGCAAGGCCTACCTTTCCCAAGGGCTAACATGGGGATTGCCTTTAAGTACTTTTTAATTTTAATTTCCTAGTGGAAGCAGATAACAATATGGAGTTTGGGATCTTTGAACTCACTGTTGACCCCACAATTTTATAACACTACTGGATCAAGAGGAACCTCTGCCAAGAAGAAGAGCTGTGAGGAGGAGTAGTGCCCCTATGTGTGTACTTTGCTGGGTTGGTCTGCACTTGCTTCTTCTGCCTTAGAGAGGACAAAGACTGGACTTTGCTGTGTATCCTGCTTCGGAAGTTTCTGCAAGGGATTGGACTGAGCTTGCCTCTGTTAAGAAGTCTCAGGGACATTCAAGACTTCATCTGCCAGCACCTGGGCTCTCTTGCTGAGACCCCTGATTTGCCAAGTGTTGCCAATCCATTCCCTGGGCTCTTGGGAGGAGAAGCTGGTAAAACCTGAGTAAAAATCCACACACCAGAGCTGAGCGGCAGAAAAATTGACACAGCACCCGGGCCGCAGCTGTATAATCAATGCAGCACCTTCCTCGCAGCCGTAAAATAGAGGCATCACCATCTCAGTGCAGATTCACTGTTACTGTGCATCCAGATTTTTCACGCATCATCCCTGGATGCCAAAACTTCAGCATCACCACATGGATCCTCGGCTGCCTGTCCGGAAATTGACTCATCTCTTTCCTGTGAGGAAAGACTCGATGCATTGCTTACCTGGAGGGGAAAGAATCGACACATAGCCTCACTTGTGAGTAAGGAATCAACTCATCGCTTGCTTTTCTGACACACCTTCACCCCTGTTGCTTTATTTTTGATGCATACCAGGTACTCTGTGCTGAAAACACAAATCCATTGATTCTTATGGATTAAGACTCTTTTTTAACTTTAAAATGTGATATCTTTATTTGTGTATGTTGGGCGTGTGACTCCCTTACCCTGACTAGAGTGAGGGTCCCTAATTGGACAGGGTGTAAACTGACTACCAACTAGAGACCGCATTTCTAACAAGAAGCAACAACACAATCCTCCAGAAGTTGTCAAGCAAATCCCTATACCACCTTCCTTTGTGTAATATGTTTAGGGTTATTCCCCATTCACTGGTGGCCGTTTCCAGAGAGGCTGTACTCCAGGATTCCCCTTTGACTTTACAGGATTTTAGTCACAACTGTTAGATGTGAGTCCCCCTAGACCCAACTGGCCCGGTTGATGTCTTACCTGCTGTTGTAGCACAGAGGACTTTGGCAGAGCAGCAGGTGCTCTTGGAGAAAGCACCCATGAGTGCTGCTCAGTTTAGAGGAGTCAGGCTGCTCCAGGCCCTCCCAACAACACTTGGTGGCACAGGCTCTTTCTCCTGAGTGGGGTTCCAGAGTCCTTCTCGGTTGTCGGAGCAGCTCCCAGCTTGTGAAGATGTGATAGGTTGGCTTTACCTTGTGAGGCCAAGGGTTTTGGGGGTTGGAGTCCTTTCTTACCTCTCAACTGGTGCTTCATTGGGGGTACAACATCATCCATGGTGTCTTCGACAGACCTCAGGTCAGGTCAGCAGGTGTGCTTCCCTCATAGATAGGGTTCAACCCGTGGAACATAGCCTCAATCTCTGTTTTTTGGTAATGGCCTGAAACCTTTGGAAAATTGTTACTGGCAGCCCCTCGTGGCATACAGGTTCGTCGCAGTACTTTGACAATACAGGTGCACACTTTCTTGGTGCAAACAGCCATCCTGAGATGGTCAGAGGTCCCAGCAATTCAGCAGTGATAACTTTGCAACTGGCCCCCTCTAGCAGATGGGGGTCACTGCAGCCTGCAAAATGGTTTTTCTCAGGCTCACATGGAGCTTCTCTCTTGGCTCTGTTTCCAGCGGCCCTCTCTTGGCATATGGCTGTCACAGAGCCAACACAGCACACAGACAACAACCCGATTGGTGAACAGCCTCACTCTTTGCTCAAGGAATCCTCTCACAGGGCCCCCACTGGGCCTCGCTCCCTCCATCGCTCTCCTCTTCCTCACAGTGCACACTGGCCTTGGCAAACAGGCAGGTACTGGCGCTTCAGGCTCCAAGGCTGGTGGTCTTGGTGTCTGGGTGATGTCCCTTCACCCAGCACAGAGACTAGCAGGCCTTTGCCCCCAGTTCTGATCTCAGGCAGAACTATTGCAGGGCTTCCCCTTCTCACACAGCCTACCTGGCTGCTTGGCAGATGACACATTTTGGGGTCTCAACTTCCACTTCTGAATAGCCCATTTCCAGACATCAAAATGTAATTTTGGTTTGAGCCTTTGAAGTTCTATGTTGAAGTTCCGCTTCTTTTGAAGTGAACAGGAAGGAGTTTACTGCCATGAATGTGGCTAAAAATGTTGCTGTCGTGGAGCTTTAAGATTTTAAGGTTTTATTCCAATTTGGTGTATTTTTAATTGCACACTTATCTGCACTTAATTACCATTTCTCACCTGTTAAAGCGAGGCTGTTTTGTTTGTCAGTCCATGCTCCAGTTTCTCTGGACTATGTATTTATCAGGCTGACACAACTGCGCAGCTCTGCCATTGTAAGCAGGAAGTAGTTTACTGCCACAAAGGCTGCTAAAATTATTCTAACATACCATGAGGGAGCTTTACTGCTTGTAGGCAGGTTTATTGTTAAGCTTTTAGCCTGTTTTGCAGAATTTTTATTTGCACACGTATTTGCACATTATTACCGGTTCTCACCTGTTAGAGCAAAGCCATTTTGTTTGTCAGTCCAAGCACCAGCTTCTCTGGGGGAGGGACTATATATTTAGCAGGCTGATCCAACTGTGCATGCACAGTGGGCATGCCGATGGCATGCTGAGGGCCCAACTGCGCTTGTCCACGCCTGTCCAATCAGAGCTCCTGGACCCCTGGTCCAACTGCACCACAAAATACAGTGCTCCTAGCTTATACTAGGGAAGAACTTATCATCTCCTTGAATTTGAAGGTTAAGGATGTTGGGTGAAAAATACTGGAGGTTTTTCATCCGCAAGACCAAGTCCACTCCCCCTACTGCCATCTCAGTTTCTGTCATTATTGTTGAGCTCTGAGCCTGAAAGAAAGGACCTAGCCACTTGTGATTTAGAGGGTATGGCTCAGAGTTACTCAGACTGGATAGGAAAGGCTATAGATATTCTAGTCCATCAAAAAGTCTTCATCAGCCACAGGAAACCCCCGCTGGACCATGTTATAGTGGGAAACTGAGAATACAAAAATGGGAGTGCAGAAAGAAGGAACAGGAGTGGAGAACTGACTACGATACAACCAAGAAGGAGATCTATAAACAAGCTATTGGTAAGATTAAGAAACTAATTCCAGAAGAAAAATCTATATTTTTCTCCAATAAGATCCTTCAGGCTGAGAATTTGGCTCAGGAATTGTTCAAGAACGTTCAGTGTTTGGCGAAAGGGCCCATTGTCACAAACAATCATTGTACTCAAGAGTTCTGCAACACTCTAGCTAACTTTTTTCAAGCAAAGGTTCAAGCTATTTTTGATACATTTGCAACTCAGGATATGTCTGTACTCTCAGTTACATCCAACAAGGTCTTATAAACAACCTTGCATGAATTTAAGGAGTTTTCCTGTCTTTGTACAGAACAGGAACATTAGCTGGCCCTAGCTACTAAATGAGGCAGCCCACTTGAATGATGTCGCCCTAAGATTGTACATCTGGTGCCAGAAATTCTTAGCGAACATCTGAAATCAATTTTTAATGTAAAAGTACATACAGGATACATTCCAGTGGAGTTGAAGCAAGCATCCATTTGATCCCTTTTGAAAAAGCTAATTTGAACCCTCAGAAGCATACTAGTTATAGACTTATTTCTAGACTTCCTTTTCCAGATAAAGTTCTGGAAAAAGCAATGAAAACTGAACTGATGACTTTTGCCAACACTGTTAACTTGCTTGATAGTACCCAATTTGTATTCAGACAATCTCACAGCATGGGGACCGCCTTATTAGTTGCTTCAGAGGAATTTAAATCTACCCTTGATGATGGTGGCACAGCAACCTTGATCCTCCTGGACCTCTCAGCAGCTTTTGTTACAGTCAATCATGATGTTCTGATAGATCGTCTTGCCGAGTTAGGTCTAGGTGGGCCTACACTTACTTTGATTAAATCATTCCTATATGGCAGAGTAGACCATATAGCCATAAAAGGCTTTGTTGCAGATCAGTTTTGTTTACTCCGCAAGGTGCCACAGGGATCTTCACTAAGCCCTTCTCTTTTTAATCTATATATGATGCCCTTGGCCTGCTTGATAACATCTTTTGGATTTTCAGTTATCTCTTGTGCAGACGACATACAGATTGTAGTTCTATTTCCAGCGACCTAGACGAAAAAGCAGGCAAATTCATCTCCTGTATGTTACAGAAAAGTATGTGGATGTTCCAGAATTCCTTGAAACTTGGGCCCGGATTTAAGAGGGACTAGCGCCATCCCAACGCCACATTAGCTTAATTTTGTTTGATGCTAATGTGGATTTGGAAGGCCAAAAATGCAGCACCATATTTACAAAGTGTTGCAATGCTTGCATTGTGCCACTTTGTAACCCCTTGCACCACATTATGTCTGTGCAAATAATAATGTATGCAAGGGGGCATTCCGGCACTAGGGGAGCTGAAAAAGTGGTGCAAAGAAATCTAAGAGATTTCTTCGCTTCATTTTTATCAGCATTTTTAACCCCTGCTATGAGCAGGAGTTAAAAGGAGGCTCCCATTGTTTTCAATGGACCTCTGGGTGCTTTGCAGGATTCGAGTCAACATTCTTTGCGCTAATCCTGCACAGTGCCAGATTATCGTAAAATATTATGATGGTAGTACCCCTGACTACCATCATGGTGCAGTGTATTTTAAATATGGCGCGCACATGGTGGCGTTAGGGGGGCGCTAAGGGGCGCAAGAAAAGTGGTGCTGCACTAGTTGCAGTGCCACTTTTCATAAATCTGCCCCTTAATTCTAGAAACACTGAGGTTCTTCTTTTTGGACAGGACAAATCCTTTTGGAACCAAAAATGGTGGCCCAGAGCCTGGGTTCACCCTCTTCACCAGTGCATAAAGCAAAAAAAATTGAGGTTATCTTCGACAACCAGTTATCGTTTGAAGATCAGGTTAATTGGTTAGTATTGTCCACTTTCCTGACACTAGGGCTAATTAGGAAAATCTGCTAGTTCATTCCGGTGGATCTCCAAAGGGCGGTAATCACTGCTTTAGTCTTGGCTAAATTGGATTATGGTAATGCCTTGTATCTAGGCATTAGGAAGAAGTTACTCTTAAAGATTCAAATATTTCAGAATGCAGCTGCTCGGCTTTTAAAAAAGATTACCAAACATCTGTGTCACATGTTATCAAATATCTCTATTGGCTACCTGTACCAAAAAGGATTGTATTTTAAGGTCTCTGCATAACTTGTAAAGCCCTTCAGAATACGGCTCCCAAAAATATCCAAGATAATCAAAGTTGGTATGTTCCAGTTCGCAATTTGAGATCAGCAACTTCTAGAGGTCTCTCTGTACCTAGGTACAAACGAGCACCTTGGAAAGGTAGAAGTTTCTTCCTGACGACTACAAAGGCTGAAACGTGCTTTGATATCCTAGTCTTCAGGAAGTTGCTTGAAACCTGGCTTTTTACTCATTAACACTAATTTACACTCCTGCCCCTTCTTCCTGTGTCAGGGTTAGCGCCTAGACACCCACGGGTATTTGTTGTGCTTTATGAATACATTGAACATGAAAGACTGCCACAGAAAGCACTACTCTGAAGCTGGTTGTCCCACAACACAATTCATAGGAGCAACCAGAGTTCACACCTGGATGTCAGCCACAGTAATATGTGCATCAAAAGTTAATCCCAGGCCCCAGCCATACTCTTTATAATTCCCTTTTCAGCCCAATCTCCCTTCCTGAGGTGTCCCAAAGCCCCTTCTTTTTGATCTATCATTGCATCAAAGAGCAGATTTTTTAAATGTAAAGAGAGACTCTTCCTGTTTCCTCTCCAGTGAGTGTCCCAACCAGCTCACAGGAATGCAGTTATACACAAATTTGCCTGGGTATGGGGGAGGTGGGTATAATTCTTTTCCTCTTCAGGTCTTCAACAGCCAGCCCTGTGCTTCCTAAAATGTAACCCAGGGAACTCCATGCAATGCACCATTGCAGGCAAAACTGATAACTCGTCTCAATATAGATAATTTATCCACTCTGGGACTCGTTTTAGGCCGATGAATCTTTTGACCCTCACTGAAGTCTCCTTAAGACGAGATAACTAATCAACATGTCAATCAATAAATCAATAACCTCATCAATATTCACAATAGCAAATCAATCAAATTAATCAATAACATCAACAAAATTGAAACACACAATGACCTTTCAGTCATGAATAACCCCACAGAATTTAGTAAGATTTATGATATTTATTCCCTATTGATTATACTCTACTAGCAAGTTTATTAGTCTCAAAACCAGAAAACACATCAACAATGTCATAATATGGCAACTCGAATAAGATTTTATCAAAGCAAAGATCATGAACATTAGAACATAACACGGCGTCAACATGAGTTAATCTTAGCAGAGTATCATTAGCGCATTATTCAACAAAGCATAGATTCAGTCATTTGTCTATTTGCGTCCGTTTAGTGAATTCCCTAACTAACCTCGAATTAGCATTGGCATGTTGGGCTTCATGCAAAACAATTTTAGCAACACAAATTTAGAAAACATCTATCTATGGTCTCTATCAAAATATAGCAGTTGGTACCTAGAAAGAAAAGGCAAACAGACAATTACAATTACATCATCATATAGTCCTCCGTAATGAATCAGCATACAGAGTCACTCTTCGTCCTCAGGATATCAGTTGACTCGCCATCAGCCAGGAAACACAGCAAAGTTCAGCAAGACAAGAAATAAGGGACACTTCACTCATAAGGAGGAAAAGTATAGAACGGGCTAGGCAAAGGTGAGGATGGTTTGAAGAGTCAAACAGCAAAGTCTTTATGCAGAGTAACAAAGTGGCTGGGTGATAGCAAAAAGTCACGTAATGGCTAAGGCAAAGGAATGGCATATAATGGCTGATTTCTCCTCGGGTCATGCAGTTATATTAAAATTGTTGAACAAGTATCCAATTTCCAATTGGTCAATATTTGGTGCATCATTATCTCCATCCAATAGTCCATCGGTCACCCCATTAGAGCTATCCACTCTCGACAGCTCTCATGCAGCTCATTGGTTCTTGGGTTTGACGCCTCCAATGGGTAGAATGTCAAGTGAGGAATAAGTGACATTTGTTACTCACGTCAGTAGTCCCATTGTCTTCCCTAGTATAAATGACCTTGTACCTGTTGCGAATTACACTGTTGCGTTCCACAAGAATGTCTCCTTGAGCAAGCGGGTTCTCATGAGAAGATTTACTACGGTTACACACATCTCTAGCTTCTGGAAAAGTACAGCTCCATGTCCTTCAGCAAGTCAGCACATTGCACGTTAGAAAAACACATTTAATATGAAACCGGGCAGCTAGGCCCGACTCATGTTAACTAAGGCGTAGTGATTAATTAGCAAAACCTTAACATATAACTCTTAATACTAATACAAAATCATACATTAGTACATTAATATTTCATTATTAGTCAATTTCATTAATCATCGAATACAATGGTGGGCACTCCCCGTGGGCACATTTCATACACATGCGTTAACGTTTACACTTTCTATGCGATTTCACTAAGCATTATATTGCAAGCTTCTCATGTTAATTATTAGATTTTAATCACACTCCATCAATCCCTCCTCTGATGACTCTTGTCATCACACAAATCCTTTCTCTTCACAACATTTCACTTTCTTAGTTCCTTCATTTCAATTTCTTCCCCCATTTTTGACCTTTCGTATTTTGCTTTGAATATTTTCTCCCTTTTCTTTTCTTCCCTCCTCATATTGTGTTTTACCCATTTTTCTCTAATTCTTTTACTAATTTTACATGATAACCATAGTCTGAATAAACAAGCTAAAGCAATTAATATTCACCCTATTATTTTTGCAGATATCCCATGCCAAATATTACTAAACCAACTTCCCACTTTAGCAAGTCCCTTTCCAACCTTTTCCCAAACTCCAGGTTCTTTCAGCTCCTTCAAATCTGTACTATCTCTTGTTAGGTTAGTAAGCATACTTCTAATCTTATTACTATTATCCGGAATATAAGCACAACAATGCCTCTCATTAAGCATCCTACAGACTCCGCCACTTTTCGCTAAAAGAATGTCTACAGCAAGCCTGTTTTGAAGAGTCATAGCCCTCTCCGCAGCAAGTTCAGAATCCACCAAGAGTATAGATCCTGTGAAGTTTGTCAGCATGTTATCCACAATAGTAGACAACTTTCGAATCTTTATGGAGTTAAGATAACTCCCACTGAAGGAATTATTGCTCCTAGTATATCACCCACGACAGCAGCAGCTGTCTCTCTTTTCTGTCTAGTATGATGTAATTCAGAGATTTTAGGAAACTTCTCCAAGTCATCAAATTGGTAAATCTTTGGAAAAACTATTTCCAAATAACATGTCCCATACATCCCTTTGGAAGACGGTAATAAGCATTAAGTCCACATATGTAATAGATCCCTGGGATCGCTGGATCCTGTCCATTTAACATGAACGTCCACTTACTTTGAAACAAAAACACATGTCTGCACTCACTCGTTCCCACAAATAAGATGTCATGGTCAGATTTTGGCCTATATATACAAAGCTTTCCTATGTGTAATGCATCTAAAGCTAATTTGCCTTGTGTCTTTATTGCACTATAAGCATAATTATTTGCAAACGTTAGTTTCTCTAATCCCTTTTCTAGCTTTTATTTAAATGCTTTTCTTCTATCATCAGTGTGATCTAAAAAGCTCTTCTCTACAGGCGTTAGTAGGCAGGTTAGATTATTGCGATGCGCATAAGGTGTACCAAATGTCAGTGTAGGCTCGAAGAAACCCCTAACTATTTTTATACTATAATCTCTAACTATCTTACTCAAATATTCATTTATAGGCACAAAAGAAAACACTACATCTAGATTAGAATAGAAGTACTGAATATACTCTTGATCATAAAGCCTTGTTAATAACAAACTACAAATTATCCCGTAGGTTAACGGCAAACTATGATAGGTAACCCCTTCTTCTACTGACAAAGGAATTTTTGTGCACACATGACAGTTCTTCGCATCCATTGTTTCAACATACTCATTCAAAAAGCAACAGAAAACATTAGTAGATAGTTCCCCTTTCGTGTTAGTTCCCTCATGCAAATATTTTGTATCCTGCTCAAATCTCTTCCATGGTGTTAGTGTAGCAGTCTCAGGAATTGAAGCATTGTTAGTCTCACTCTTATCCACCAATGGCATTCCCACAATCACAGCTATTATTACTAGCGCACACACAACACCCAAAATAATACTCAACCATCTACAAATCCTACTCCCCTTATTATTATCTCTAGTGTTAGTCATGATCTGTAAAGAATCAGAAAGCAGAACAATATAAAGGCAACAATCAACCGAGGAAGGTCTAAAGCTCTTTTATTTTTTCTCAAGCAAAGTCTTTCTATAGCAAGTAATTACAGTGTTTCACTCACTCCCAGGATCCTTGTCAAATCAGGTTAGCAGCTTATCAAAATAGTTTTTTAAAGTAAATTCAGGTTAACAGTGTCACATCCGGTAATTTATCAGTCTCTTTTTCTTTCAGCTTTTCAGCTTTACTTCAAACTTAACACAATCTCTTCTCTGTGATCAAACTCAGATGCCGTAGTATTGCCTGGAACCTCTCGATCAAAACAGAATGCCAAGAATTCTTATTGCCACTCAGCTGATGTTGCATACGCCCACTCAGGACCTGAGTATCTTCTGTTTGCGACTCTCTTTCTTTTCAATTTGCAGTCACCCTGCAATTCTCCTTCGCTCAGATCTTCCTTCCTTGTGGTATCGACTTCTTCCTCTATTTATTCGCTGATGACTACTTTCCCTTTTCCAGTTTGCGATTCTGGCCACTTATCTCCTTTCAGTACCTTTCCGACTTTTCGTCTTTCTTGTGGCTGTTCTCCACCCTCCTCTGATTCTATGGTGTCTCTTGATGGACCTGCAATTTGCTCAGGAGGAGTCTGGCCGCTTTGCTTCTCTCCTGACTCTTCCCCTTCGACTTCTGGGTTTTGTCACGGGCTCTACTTCAAACCCGTATCCGTCTGCTTCTGGAAGAACCTCTCTTTGTGTCAGTTCTCCTGGTGCCTCAGTTGAGATAGGCTCACTGTCACTCCTCCGGGTCTCAGCTCTTGCTGGAGTGACCAAGCCGTCCTCAATGGGCTCTCCTTCTGTCTCAGTTCCCCTTTGATTACACTCCGGCCCTGAGACTTCCTTTTCTGTAGCTGTTATTTTTGACAGTTCAATTTCCTCATCAGTTGGGCACGTCACCTTCTTTGTGTGACTGGCATGGATCCAGTTTGGAATTCCCGCGCATTTCACAGAGGTTGTAGTTGTCAGTATTACTTGATACAGCCCCTTCCAACGTGGCTCCAAACACGACTTCCTCACGTGTTTCTTGACAACAACCCAGTCACCGGTTTTCAGATAGTGACCTGGATCATTTATCGGTGGTAGTGTGGTGGCTTCCACCTGGTGAGAGAAAGAGCGGACCACGTCAGCCAGACCGTTGCAGTAGTCCAACACCATAACATCCGTGATATTCACAAGAGCATTTGCAGGCACTGCGGGCAATCTCATAGCTCGGCCCAGGAGACAGTCCTGTTTTCTTGTTAGGTGTATTTCTCATTGACATCAGCACTAAGGGCAATGCATCTGGCCATTTCAAGTTTGTAGCTGCACACATCTTTGCCATTCTCGACTTCAAGTTACCATTCATCGGTTCACTTACAAAGTTTTACTCCAAGGAAAGGAGAGGGTCCAAAGGCACAAGCTTCCTGTATAAAATGACTAGTTTTTAACATTTGTGTGGGAACTCAGCCGGAGTACATGGACCCAAGACCTCCAGGAAAGAGATAAACTGAAAAAGAGGGTGGTAGAGTCCCACTGTGAGGAGTCTTTATTTAATTTCCAAACGTCATGAGTTCAATAGGTTCGAATGAACAGGATAACAGGAAATGTCGTTATTGATCCAAATAGGCTTGTTTATTTTATGCAGAGAAAATGAATAACTTCCAAGGGAGAAACATCAGAGATAAATCCGAAGAGGAAACCTAAAGATCAGCCAACACGTGTTTCGCCCCACCAGGCGCGTACGCCAGGGCTTTCTCAAGGCTGAAAGAAAAGAAACAAAAACCAGCTAGAAAATAGTTCAATTATAAGGCAGAGGATTGTAAGGATAGGGCAGTACCGAAAGGTGAAGAGCCCAAGATTCGT
This sequence comes from Pleurodeles waltl, assembly GCF_031143425.1. Lineage (NCBI taxonomy): Eukaryota > Metazoa > Chordata > Amphibia > Caudata > Salamandridae > Pleurodeles > Pleurodeles waltl. Next base: position 680,009,617 of record NC_090436.1, on the reverse strand, counting down.
GCAGAGGATACGATTCACAGGTTCACTTAAACCATTCATCTGTTCCACTAGTCCTGAGGCTTCGGGACGGTAGCTACAATGCAACTTCTGTTCAATGTTCAGTGCGGCACACAAGAGCTTAACCACCTCATTGTTGGAGTGACTTCCCCTATCTGATTCTAAAGAGATCGAAAACCCGAAATGTGGTATCAATTCCCTAAGCAGCAACTTTGCTACTGTGAGACTGTCATTCTTACGTCTAGGGTAAGCTTCAATCCAGTGACTAAAAATGCACACAATCACCAACACATACCTCAGACCTCCACACACAGGCATCTCAATAAAGTCCATCTGCATCCTGCTAAATGGACCTCCTGCTCTCCCAATGTGGCTCAAATTCACCACGGTCCCTTTCCCCGCATTCATCTGCTGACAGATGATGCACCTATTACAGATTACTTCTGCTGCCTGTCTGAACTTTGGGTTAAACCAGTCAATTTTGAACAACCTAATAATGGCATCTCTCCCAATATGTGCTTGTCCATGGTAAAACCTTGTGAATTGTGACAGAAGGCTGTTTGGCAAAACCATTTTCCCCTCATCTGAAACCCACAAGTCATCTGGTCTTTTTACAGATTGCATTTTAACCCAAGCGCGTTTCTCATCTTTGCTGGCATTTCCGTGCAACAATTTTAACTCTTCCATTGTGTCAACAACCCTTAATGCATAACCTGTGCATGTCTCATTTTCAGTTTCCGATAACAATTCCCACTTATCTTTGAACGATATACAGTTCAATGCACAAAAGCTTGCGACTTGATCCACTGATCCGTTTCCCATTGACACAAAGTCTTGCAATTTAACATGAGCGCTGCCTTTTACCACAGCAATTTCAAGAGGTAACTGACTCGCGTGCAACAATACCTTAATTTTTTCACCATTTTTCACTGGAGAACCAGAAGAGGTCAGGAAACCCCTCTGGGACCATAATTGGCCAAAATCATGAACAATCCCAAATCCGTATCTGCTGTCAGTATTGATAGTTACCTTCAATTTATCAGCAGCATGGCAAGCTCTAGTAAGAGCAACCAATTCAGCCACTTGAGCAGAATATACTCTTTTAAGCCAAGAGGCTTCCATTATACTGGTGATTGTACACACAGCGTATCCAGCTCTTAGTACTCCCACTGAGTCCCTCAGGCATGAACCATCAACAAAGATAATGTAATCATTTTCTTCCAATTGGGTATCTTTAACATCAGGTCTCAGTTTGGTGCACAGTTCGGTTACCTCAAGACAATCATGTTCTACTTCCTCAGCATCATCAACATCTGTATTCTGATTAGGTAGTAAAGTTGCCGGGTTTAACACCGTACATCGTTTCAGTGATACATTAGGTGACCCCAATATAATCGTTTCATATCTGGTGAGCCTCGCATTTGTCATATGCTGGGTCTTAGTACGAGTCAACAAGATCTCGACTGAATGTGGGACCATGACTGTTAAAGGATGTCCCATCACTATACCTTCACACTGAGTAAGGCTTTGACCAACTGCTGCAACTGCACGCAAACAACCCTGTAAGGCTGCTACGACTGGGTCCAAAGTAGCTGAAAAATATGCTACTGGGCGGTTTGCACCTCCATGGACCTGTGTCAGGACAGACAAAGAACAAGCATCACGTTAATGACAAAACAGTACAAAAGGCTTTTTGTAGTCAGGCATACCTAAAGCTGGAGCCCTGCACATACATTCCCTCAGTTCATTGAATGCCCTCATTTCTTTCTCTGACTTAGTTAGGGTATCCGGGCCATCCTTAACCTCCTTGACAGTTAACCTCACCAAAGGCTTAGAGATAATTGAGAAGTTGCGAATCCACTGGCGACAGTAGCCCACCATTCCCAAAAACATCCTCACGTCTCTCTTAGATGTCGGGGAACTCATTTGTAATATAGCTGTCACTCTTTCCTTTGATATTCTCCTTGACCCCTTTTCAATCAGACGGCCTAAGTACTTCACCTCTTTCTGACAGTACTGTAGCTTCTTTGGGCACACTTTATGTCTGTTCTTTCCCAAATGATTCAGTATGGCAATAGTATCATACCTGCAGTCATATTTCGTTTTGGATGCAATCAGCAAGTCATCAATGTACTGTACTAGAGTCGAATTAAAAGGCAGTTCCAGTGATTCCAAATCCTTCTTCAACATCTGATTGAAGATGGAAGGTAATTCCGAAAACCCTTGAGGAATTTGACACCATCTGTAAATCTTGTCCAAGAATTTGAAACTGAAGAGAAATTGGCTGTCCTCGTGAAGAGGCACCGAAAAGAATGCTTGAGACAAGTCCACAACTGTGAACCACTCTGCATCACATGGAACTTGGAACATGATTACGGCTGGATTTGGCACTACGGGACAACATTTTACTACTATCTCATTAATTTTTCTCAGATCTTGGACAATTCGAACTTTCCCACAAGGCTTTCTCAGTCCCATTATTGGTGAATTACATGGGCTGCTCATTACTTCTTTTAAAACCCCTTGCTTCACAAAGTCTGCAATTATCTGCGTCACTTGTATGAGGACCTCTTATGCCATGTGGTACTGCGGTACCTGGGGAAACACAGCATTTGGCTTCACCTCTACTTTGACTGGTTCTACTCCTTTGATCAGTCCCACTTCCTTTCCTGTCAAGTCCCACACCTTCTCTGTCACTGTTCCCTGTAATTCTGATGGCAAATCGGTCACTGTGAACATCGGGTAGAAGCTTATCAAAGTGTATTCCTCATCTGTGGTCTCCGTCGCTGGCTCCAAGATCTGACCATCGTCCCCTTCATCATCACTGTTTGTTTGCACTTCAATCCCTTCATTGTAACAGGTAATCGAACACCTCGTCTTACACAGTAAGTCCCTTCCCAGTAGGGATACGGGACTTGAATCACAGACTACAAACCTGTGTAACCCCTGAAAGGTACCAATCTCAACTTGGACCGGATCCGTAATCAGATTTGTCAAGAGCTGATTTGCTACTCCTACCACCTTTATAGTACGCCCCGAAAGTGGCAATTTTGGAACCTCTGCACTTCTGACTGTAGAGCGTGTAGCTCCTGTGTCAACCAGGAACGAAACCTTTGTGACCCATCACTTTTCCCTGAACATAAGGTCCTCTCTGATCTACTTCTAGGGACGCTGCAAGCCTGCACTCCTCACTATCTGAACAATCATCCGACCATTCATTGTTTATTCCATTCTCACCACGCAATGGGAACTGTTGTACTGTATTATTGTGACTTATTGTTTGACCTGTGACCTGTTGAGGAAGCATCACCTGTTTCTGTCCCATCGGAGCTAAAGGCAACTGCATTTGCTCTCTAGGTACCATGGGAACCTACTGTTGTATTTGCTGCAACTGTACTGGTTGAATGCGTGGCATTTGCATTTGTTGCATGGGCTGGAGACCCTGCATTTGAAACTTATTATTCTGGACGTTCGTATTTGGACCCCTCATTCTTGGACCCCTTACATTTTGAAATGTGCCGACATCATTGCTTTGTTGAACAACACCATCCTGCACCATCATTGGGCACTCCCACTTCCAGTGTCCCACGCCCCCACATGCGTGACATGGCCACACCTTTTTCATCCCTTGCATGCCATTTTGAACTACAACAGTATTCAAGTCTGGACCACGGTTCACAAAACCTCCCCTACCGCTCCTCTTGCTTGCGGTTGGAACATCCCGTTCCCTTGAGGCTGTTGCGGTACCATCTGCTGTACTCCATTTCCCTGCATCCCTGCCTGAGCTGCCTTAATTTGCATCACCATCACCTTCTCTTTCAGCTTTTTCTGTTTCAATTCAATCTCATTGCTACAGTATTTCGCATACTACAACACCTCATCAATCGGTCTTGCTTGCCAACAGATCAAATGATTCTTAATCATCTGGCTAATCTCTGGCCTCAGACCTTCAATGAACCTGAACACAAGGTGGTTCATATCTTTCGGTTCAATGACCTCAGTGCCACTATAGTGTTTGAATGCCTTAAACAACCTCTCATAGTAGGCATGTATCGACTCTTTGCCTTCTTGTGCCGTTAGATACATTTTCTGCCAATCAATGACTTTTGGCGACACCTTTTGTTTTAAAAACTCAATCACCTTATAGTACAACCTCAGGAGACGGTGCTCCAGTAATCTCGTCCCTTGCCGGCTCTTCTGTCGGCCAATCCACACCCCTCTTGCATTCAAGCCACAAATCAGCTGGAACTATAATCTCAAACAGGGTATTCAAGTCTTCCCAAAGACCTTTTGCAAGCTTCACAAACCTGTCCGTCTGCTGATACCACTCTATTGGCTTTTCCCTCAACCTGGGATAATCGTTTGTAAATTACAAAATGTCACCTCTAGGCCACGGTACATGAACTAGAACCCCTCCAGCTGTCTCCCTCATTGGTAACATCTTTATTGTTCCTGTGTCTGGTGCAGCTTACTCCTGCTGCGGTTCCAGGCAGTCACTTTTACTCTTATCTCTCTTCTTTGCCCATCTGCCTTCCCACTTCTCTAATGCTCCCCAAACTTGCGCACTCTGCAGTTTCTCTTTGAGGCGTGCCTTCATTCCAGTGGATCTCATGTGATCAACATCTTTAGGTTCGAAGTCTAACCTATAACTCCTTTTCAGATGCTTAGTATTATCTAAGTCTATGCCGTGTCTGTCTGCTGCGTTCTCTAACATTTGGTGCACCTTACTCACTTCTTTGGTTATTTTGCGGCACAGATACCTCAGTTCTGTCTAAGTGTATGATTCTACTCTATTCACTCCCATAGTCCCTTCAACTAGCTCAGCTGCTTCCACACCCAACCTCACAAAATTCAGGTATTCCTCTCTCTCTGACTGCTCTGCTGTCGCAGGAGTAGTCTGCGGAGTGTTATGTTTGTCTAACCATTCATTCAACTGTTGCGCCGTTAAGCCTTGCAACAACATATTTCCAGCCTGCACCATTGGTGCTTGCGACATGTTTGCACTCATTACCTGTGGTGTCAGTAGACCCAAACTTGCTTGTTTCATGGTATCTAAAGGAACCCCAATTGGACTGAAGTACAACAAAGATCTAGATCCCTCGACTGTCTGTTCTCCCGGTGTCGTCCCTTGGGAATTTCCTGTGAACCGTCCTCTCATCACCTCTTGAGTCATTACTCCTTTGTCGCATACACTAGGCTTCACCTGTGCATATAGCGGTACTGGCGGACCAACAGTAATTGGCAATGATATAGCGGCTGGTGCCTGTCCATTTCCCAATCCCGGTGGAGCGTTAACTCCCATAGCTTTATTCATCATAGGTGCTGTAACTGACTGCGGTCCTGTGGCCGAAGTGTAATTCGGGACCACCTGTTGCTGCCGCTGGGGCAGCAATTGTGGAGTTGGCTCAATCTGCAATAATTTTGATCTCGTGTATACTGGATCAGGCGTGACCATCAAACCTGTAGTTGTCTCTAATACTGGGACATCAGGGTAGAGCCTCTGAATTGGTGGTGGTTGCAACTGTATCTGTGTGTCTGGTGCAGTGGATACACTAGCACCATTCTGTATCGGAGCTGATTGCCTGTACTATATTCGTGATTCCCTGAATCTGTGACGAATTTTCAGGACCTGCACTAGTACTCAGTCTATTGTCATTTATGGCCTATGGTGGCGGTCGATCATGTAACAACTGATTTAGAAACTCATCATCATCAGAATCGTCTGCATCTACCGAAGACTTCTGAGTCTCTTTCTGCTTGCTAGAGCCCTTGTCTGTTTTACAAGTTGCCTTTCTTCACTGTGTTTCGGCTTCTTGAGTTATTGCCGGAAACATCCTAACTCCGTCCATTATTTCCCTTCTCCACATCCTGGTCTTATTATCCCATCTTGCTTCTGCTAAGGTCTTTGTTGCTTTCCTCATTCTCCGCTCGAATTTCTGTTGTCTCTGTCGTATAGCCATTAATTCCCAGATTGCTAACGCCTCAAACTGAGCTGGTCTCGGAGACGGCTTCTGCTCATTTAGCGCTTTCCGCATATTTTCTAGGACCCCTATATTAAAGGTTCCATTCTCTGGAAATGCCAAACACCCATCTTTCTCTGTTAATTTCCACCAATGCTTTAGCCAAAGACATGGCGCGACTCCCTTCTCCTCCATTGCGGCATAAGCCGGAGTATCCTCTGGCGGTGTAGGCTCCCCCATACTTGTTGTAATATATGTATCTCCCCTCAAAGCACTCTTTAAAGCCTTGAAAAACTTCATTTTCGCGTCTTTTATTTTGCTTAGAATCTATTCAGGAAGTGACTTTAATTCCCAGAACACGCTTCGCCTACCTTCTCAACCAAGTGCCTCTCACGGACAGCTGCCAATCCGTGCGCGACTCCTATTGGCGACTGACCTATCCCAGCGCAGCTTGAATGACGTCACACTCACACACACTGCGGCTGACAAAGTCTTGCGGCTTGTCTTCCTCACTCTCTATTCACACAAAAACGAATGCAATATATTGCGAGCACTTTAACAACAAAACACAAATTTGTCGGTTTACTACAGGAAGGGTAACACAATCGCTTCAGAACTTTACAGATATTTCACTTGAAGCCTCGCCCGCTACTCTCTCCTTCTCAGATCCCGCACTCGCAAGCAGAATTTGGCCCGCAAATTCTACTCTCGACTTGTCACTGGTTCGTTCTAGTGCACTTTAGAACTTGCCAAATCTCCATCGAAGGTTTCACTCACACAACTTGACTCAAACTTGACTCGTCAACCACGCCCGATTGACCTATTAAACCCCGCAAATTACAACATAAACCAAGTCTCTCATACACTTATCAATATACTCCGGAGTCTTAGACCACGCCGGGTCCGTACATCACCAACAACCATGTGGACAATTTTTGAGCATAAAGTGCCACACTCACATGAATTTCGACGACTTCCCTAATCTTATACTGCGGAGTACGCCTACTCCTACTAAAACATTACCTGGCCTAAAATTCTCACAAACCTCACAATTCACCTGCGATATGCATAAGCTGAGCAAGCGCAAATACTACGTCACTCATACTATCACTAGAACGCCGAGAACATACCCAACTCACTTCGGAAAGCTCCGAGATTCCGGGAAAGTCATTTGGGACATAGGGGCACATCAGACCTCAAATTTGCATTATCTCAAAAACAATTCCAAACCAATGGTCCCTTGTCCTAGGGCCCCAAAGGGCCTAAACCGTCCTCTGCTACCAGAACTTATAACGCGTCCCAATCTAAATAATTTTTTCACTCTGGGACTCGTTTTAGGCCGATTAATCTTTTGACCCTGATTGAAGTCTCCTTAAGACGAGATAACTAATCAACATGTCAATCAATAAATCAATAACCTCATCAATATTCACAATAGCAAATCAATAAAATTAATCAATAACATCAATAAAATTAGAACACACCATGACCTTTCAGTCATGAATAACCACACAGAATTTAGTAAGATTTATGATATTTGTTCCCTATTGATTACACTCTACTAGCAAGTTTATTAGTCTCAAAACCAGAAAACACATCAACAATGTCATAATATGGCAACTCGAATAAGATTTCATCAAAGCAAAGATCATGAACATTAGAACATAGCACGGCGTCAACAAGAGTTAATCTTAGCAGAGTATCAATAGCGCATTATTCAACAAAGCATAGATTCAGTCATTTGTCTATTTGCTTCCGTTTAGTGAATTCCTTAACTAACCTCGAATTAGCATTGGCATGTTGGGATTCATGCAAAACAATTTTAGCAACACAAATTTAGAAAACATCTATCTATGGTCTCTATCAAAATGTAGCAGTTGGTACCTAGAAAGAAAAGGCAAACAGACAATTACAATTTCATCATCATATAGTTACACACCGTAATGAGTCAGCATACAGAGTCAGTCTTCGTCCTCAGGACATCAGTTGATTCGCCATCAGCCAGGAAACACAGCAAAGTTCAGCAAGAAGAGGAATAAGGGACACTTCCCTCATAAGGAGGAAAAGTATGGAACAGGCTAGGCAAAGGTGAGGATGGTTTGAAGAGTCAAACAGCAAAGTCTTTAAGCAGAGTAACAAAGTGGCTGGGTGATAGCAAAAAGGCACGTAATGGCTAAGGCAAAGGAATGGCATATAATGGCGTATTTCTCCTCGGGTCATGCGGTTATATTAAAATTGTCGAACAAGTCTATAATTTCCAATTGGTCAATATTTGGTGCATCATTATCTCCATCTAATAGTCCATCGGTCACCCCATTAGAGCTTTCCACTTTCGACAGCTCTCATGCAGCTCATTGGTTCTTGGGTTTGACGCCTCCAATGGGTAGACTGTCAGGTGAGGAATAAGTGACATTTGTTACTCAAGTCAGTAGTCCCACTGTCTTCCCTAGTCTAAATGACCTTGTACCTGTTGCGAATTACACTGTTGCGTTCCACAAGAATGTCTCCTTGAGCAAGTCGGGTTCTCATGAGAAGATTTACTACGGTTACACATCTCTAGCTTCTGGAAAAGTACAGCCGCATGTCCTTCAGCAAGTCAGCACATTGCACGTTAGAAAAACACATTTAATATGAAACCGGACAACTAGGCCCGACTCATGCTAACTAAGGCCTAGTGATTAATTAGCAAAACCTTAACATATAACTCTTAATACTAATACAAAATCATACATTAGTACATTAATATTTCATTATTAGCCAATTTCATTAATCATCAAATACAATGATGGCCACTCCCCGTGGGCACATTTCATACACATGCGTTAATGTTTATATTTTCTATGCGATTTCACTAAGCATTATATTGCAAGCTTCTCATGTTAATTATTAGATTTTAATCACACTCCATCACAATTACTCAGTGTACTTTCACATCACACTTACTGTCCAGCACTAGTACCTCCTTGCATTGTAACCTACATGTACACATGCATTCAGTACACACACTGTTCAGCAGTGAAGCTTTTCTATAATTAACAAGGTGTGAAATTTACAAACATACACTGCCAGCACATACACTTACCATGTTCGTGCTATACAACACCTCACCCTTAATGTATTGTACTTCACACAAGCACACATACAAATTCAACATATGCTGTCATTGCACATGCACTGCACAGCACTACATCTCTTATGTCATGTATTCTGTACAGGCATACATACATCCAGTACATGCACTAACCACACACATACTGCACAGCTCTGCTCCAACCCTGTACTGTAACCTTCAAAGACACATATACAAGCAGTGCAGAGTCACAACTCCAGCACTGCGCAGCACTCCACATCTACCTGATGGTCGTCAAGGGTGAGTTAAACACATAGGAGGGGAAACTTAAAATACTGACACAGGGGACCAATTAACAGACAGCACCTTTTTCTAAAAACTTATCTATTAGACTAATTCCATGCACAACAAGGCACGGTGCCCCTTCATACACCTGGGCAGAGGCTAAATCGTTGATAGCTATGCCACTGGTGTCATTTTTCACAAGCTTCCTGATGGCGAATGCTTTCACTGTAAAATGTGCATTGAATTCTACTCAATCAACATGCTTGTAATCAAAGTGCAAAGTACCACATTTGGTGAATCTCTATAGAGATATTTACTCCACATAATATTTTGTGCATCGGGGAAATAGTACTATCATTATTTATTGCATATGTGATTTCACTCATAACCATGCCCCTGTGATATTTTAAAAGTCCTGTGGTATTTCTTATATCACATCACCCATGATTAGGGCTGTGATGCCACTTTTTGTACTGTATTAATCTACAAATGACACACCTATTACCTTTCATTTCTGAATAACTGTATTGCTAGTAGTGGGTGCCGCAAGACTGCTGTTTGTTTAGAAGAAATGTATGCTTGCCCTTTATCTTTCTAACCATGTTTGGAGTCTTGAGAATGTCTTCTCGCAAAACCATGAGCTCCTAGAAGCCCTTATGAGCGGTGCTTGAAAACTATAAAGATGAGCCAAGAAAACTTCAAAGTACATGTTTATTGCTTTAAGGCACCATATCAAAACAGAGAGGAAACTTGGGGTCAGATGTAGGAAATTCCTGAATTGCGACTTGCAAATTGCGAGTCAGAGAGACTCGCAATTTGCGGGTCGCAATTCAGGATGCAGGATGGTGTCCCTGACACCATCTGTCACTCGCAAGGGGGTCGCAAAGGCCCACCTCATTAATATTAATGAGTTGGGTAGCAATTTGCGACCCCCTTGCGACTCACAGCACTCACAGGGATGGTGGCCTGCTGGAGACAGCAGACCACCATGCCTGTGACTGCTTTTAAATAAAGCAGTTTTTTTTTTTGTAATGCAGCTCGTTTTCCTTAAAGGAAAACAAGATGCATTACAAAATGAAAAAATGAAACGTTTTTGTTTCATTTTTTTAGAGCAGGCAGTGGTCCATAGGACCACTGCCTGCTCTGAAAAAATGTTTTCCATGCCATTCACAAAGAGGAAGGGGTCCTATGGGGACCCATTCCCTGTTGAGAATGGGTTACCACCAGTGTGACACTGGTGGTAACTGCGATTGCTTTGCGACCACATTCGCGGTCACAAAACAATGCAGCATCGCACTGCGAGTCGCAATTAGGAAGGGGAACACCCCTTCCTAATTGTGACTCGCAGTCCCGTTTTGCGAGTCGGTAACCAGGTTACCGACTCGCAAAACGGGAATTGGGCATCGCGATGTGGGTTTTGCACATCGCAAACAGCAAAATTTGCTGTTTGCGACGTGCAAAACCTTTCCTACATCTGGCCCTTGGTGCTGACACTAACCTTCTAGAGCTAGGATATATGCTGTCACAACCTTGTATTTGGGACTTATAACTTATGTTGGTGCCAACATCAGGTACTTTACTGGTGCCAACATCAGGAGCTCTGTAGTTATCAAACTCTGCAGCCAAAGGTCCACTTTGGATAATGCTAGCTTTTGGTGGTGGCCTTGGTAAATAATTGTTTTAATAGCTTTAAATCTAAAGTGATTGCATATATATGGTTCCAACATAATTTGTTGCTTTAAGATGATATTGCCAAGAGGCAAGCATCCTTCTACGGGAAGTATTTTTGGGGTCAAAAAGGAATAAGGCTATGTACCTACCGGATGTGCATGTTTAAGTTACAGTGGAATTTACAGAGCTTGTTCCAGAACTATCTAGATCAGTGTTAAATTTCCATTAACAAAGAGAACCAAAACTGTTTCCTGTCCTGGTCCTCTCTAAATGTATCCTGCATGAAAGTTACTCAATATAAAAATCCAGCATCAGCAGGCCAGAACACATTCACTTGTAAAGACTCATGAAAACAAGTAGAAAGCACTGTGAATATGTATCTCTTCCCAAAAAACTATGGTGCATTCCTATTGTAAACATTTATTGTATGGTTTGTGAGCAGATAGTCTTTCTGTTTTTCTGAATTTTTCTGTATAAAGTTCAGACATTAACTTGCAGAAATACTGACTTATATGTTTGAATTGTAAGCACCTCACACACAAAAAACTGCTGCTGTTTGCAGTCACAAGTCAGTAGTTTAAATCACAAACAGCTTAATAGCTTAATGGATGCCTCCTTAATCACAACCCAGGATGGAAGTACAAAGTCTCAACCAAAACAACAAAGGAAATTGATTCTAGACTGTGAGAAAATTGACTTGTTGATTGACTGGGTGCAAGACCTGGTCAAGTAGCAACCACATTCGTGATCAGGGTAAGGCTCAAGCAAACCGCAAATTAATGTATGCTCACCCTCTGGTAGCTTGGCACATTGCAGGCAGGCTTATCTGGAGGTAATGTGTGAAGTACGTATGCAACACTTCAATCAGTGAAACACCACACAAAAGGATCCCAGAGCAGGTTAGAAAAATATAACTTATTTTAATAAGTAAAACATGACTAAAACAACAAAAATCAAATAAGCAGAACAGTTATAAATATTTAAAGATTAAACTGTAAAATAACTGGAGATATGTGATTGCACCGGGATGGGACAGAGTCAAAAGTTCAGGCCAGCTGTGATGGACCGTGGGCTGGCTCCAGGGACCCAGTTGAACTTGGGTTGTGGAGCGATGCATCAGTTCTGCTCCTTCAGCAGAGGATGCATCAGGCCTATTTTCAAGGATCCAGGACTGGAGGGGCACCACTTGGCAGAGCAGACTCACAGTGAGCAGAGTCCAGGTGCAGACGCAGGATTGTTGGAATTATTTTCTGTCCCTGAGACTTCAGATCTGGAGGCCAGCCAACTAGCCCTTGGAGTTACACTAGGATCTAGGATGGAGAGCTGCAGGTCCAGTCCTTCTCCCTGCCATGCAAGAGGGCAGCAGGCACAGGTCAGCAAAGCAGGAGTCCAGCAAAACAGCGCTCTAGCAGAGTGGCAGGCATTCAGCAGCACAGCTACCCTTGCTGGCAGAGTATCCACAGGTCCAGAAGTGTACTGAAGTGGTGGTGTCTGAAGTCCAGTTTTTATGTTTTGATGCCCTCATCCTGGAAGGTGGGAGAAGCTTCCAGACAGTGGTTTTGAGGTGCTAGGAATTCCCTTCCTCCCCTAACCTGGTTCCCACCTGGCTACAATGACAATAAAGAGTTGTTAAGCCTTTGGGTGGGCAGGATACAACTATTCAGGTGCAAGTGTTTGTGTGTTCAGCTCTCCCCCCAACAAGCCAGTTAATGGTCCAACAAGGCACACATTGTGTGACTGTCTGGGTGGAATACACAAAGCCTAACTGCCAGCTACACCTGGTCATATGACCAGAGACAGGCTGCAGGCACCAGATGGCTAAGACAAGAAAATGCCAGTGCTCTAAAAGTGTCAATTTCAGAATTGCAATTTAAAATCCGACTTCACAATCTGAGAAGAATTAAAATTGTGATTCCAGAGACACCACACAAGAAGGGTTCATCTCTTCCCATTTGGAAGCTGCACTTACAAGATGTAATAAGGCTGCTCCAATGTTATCCTATGAGAGAGATAGGCCTTGCAGTAGTGAACAACAAATGTAATAGGTTTTCACTACCAGGACATGTAAAATTAAAATGCACATGTCCTGCTTTTTGTATACATTGCATCCTGCCCTCTGAGCTGACTACAGCCTGCCCTAAGAATGACTTGTATGTATTAAAGAGGAAGGTTTGAGCATTTCAGAAGGTTTATTTGCCAGGTCGACATAGTAGCGTAAACTGCACAAACTGGATTTGAGAGGCAGGCCTGAGACATGTTTTAAAGGGCTACTTCGGTGGGTGGCACAATCAGTGCCGCAGACCCACTAGTAGCATTTACTAGGGACTTTCAGGAAATATAGGAATATAGGAAATATATGTAGTGGCAGTCACCACTTGGTAGTTATAGGTTGGTCCTAGTTTCTATTAAAAAAACGTCTTTTGACTTGCCTATATCTTTGGCATCACTTGACGAATCATCACTAAATTTTCCCCATAAAATTGAGTCAAGTCAGCTTCTGTTTGGAAAGTTTCAGGTTGATCTGTCAAGCTGAGGCTGACAAAAAGGGGGGGTTCCAAAACATGTTTTCTCCTTGTTAATTTCCATAGGGATTTTGAACCTGAATAGTGGCCGAACCACTGGATGGATTTACACCAAATTTGGTAGAAAGCTAGCTCTTGGTCAAGAAAGTGACCTTTTTCTGATTTGGTGTAATTCCAATCAGGGGTTTTCTAGTTATTAAATGAAAAACAAATTTGTGTATATAGGGACACAGATCCTTCTTGGATCATCCGCAGATTCAGAGGAAAAGCATGGCCCTTATTGGCTGGCTGCAACATGACAGAATAGTTGTGGCTGCCATTTTGTTTGCGCATTGCCTGGAGGTGGGAAAAAACAGTGTAAAATCATATAAGGGTCATGATACAGGTAGCCCCTTCTGATATCGTGTTGGGATCTGTTTGGCTGCCAACGCTTCAACAAGGAAGTGTTGGCAGCCATGTGTGGACTCAGCTGCAGCCGAGCCCCAGAAAAAAGGTTAAAAAAAGAAAAGGGGCCAGGGTACGGACATCCTGACCCCTTAGCTCCGGTGGTGGGGCTCTAGAGGGACCACCCCAGAGCTAAACAACACTCTTTAAAAACAAATTTGATGCAAATTCACATCGGGTCACAAATCCGTGGCAAAAATGTAAAAAAAATAAAAATAAAAAAAAAAGCATGGCCTCCTGTGCTTCTCAATACTTAAGCCCACGAGTGGGCCAAGTCCCAGAGGCATTGATTTGATATTTGAAATGGGGGGGTTGTCAGCCCCCTCACAGCCCCAAGTACCACCACCTCCCCAGGGCTAAAAACATAATGTGTGCGGGGGGGGGGCACTTGGCCCTCCACAGCCCCGGGGACCATCACTTCCCCGGGTCTTAAATGTAATTTCATGCAGGGGGCCGCCCCGGGGACCAGCATCTCCGTGGGGCACTAAATAAATATAATGCGGATGGGCTGAGCAGCCCCCCCCCCACATCCACAGGTACCACCATTTCCCCAGGGCAAACTTTAAAAAAATAGAAAGTGGGTCTGTGTCATACCCCCGGGACCATCACCCCCCTGGGGCTATTTTGTGGGAGAGGGGCCACACTGCCCCCCTTGAGGAGCAACAGATGACCCTGGGGACCGCCACCAACCAGGGCTGGCTCCTGCTATGTCCCAGGGTGCCCCCCTGGTACATAGTTTTTTGCTGTGGCTTGGTGACAGCTGTGACAGCTGCCACCAAGACACAGCAAACGCTCTGCTTTGATGAAGGGAGAGCGGTCAAACAGTTCTCCCTTCACCGGAGCAGAGGTTTCCTCTGTGCCGCATGCCCACAGCGAGGCCAGCAGACACACAGAGGAAACTGCTCTCACAGAGAGGGTGCTGCTTTAGCAGCTCCCTCTCTCTGAGAGCAATGCTGGCTCCCGCAGGAAGAGGGGAGCCAGCTGGGAACTTGGGCGCCTTCAGGCTCTTACCACGGTCCCCAACATTCACCCAGGTCACATAACCAGGCTCTTGGGGATGGAGTCCCTAGGGCTGAGATCAACCCTGGGGAAGGGGACCAAACAGACCCCTGCCCGCCCCCCCCAAAAAAAATAGGCCATGCCTCAGGTGATAGTGTCCCTGTGGCTGACATCGGCCTGGGGAAGGTGGCTGCGCAGCCCCGTCCTCCCAAAAATATAAAATGTTTAGGCTGGGCTACAGCAGATGGGGTACTTAGAGTGAGATCGAAGTGGGGGAGGATGGGGAACATGGCCCCATCCCCCCCAAAAAATTAAAATGTTTAAGCCCGGCCTCAGGAATGGGTTCCCTGAGGCTGAGATCAGATTGGGGTGCCATGCAGCCCCTTCCCCCCAAAAAATTAAATATTTATGCTGGGATCCTTTTGATGTGGTCTCCCGGGCCGATATTGGCCTGAGAAGGGGGGTCATGCAGGGTTGGGTAGTTATAGGGCCGTTCACGGCAGTGGTTGGATCAACATATAGCAATGAAAATTACTTGATGTTAAAAAAAACATAGATGTTCACTGAAAAAAATAAAGGTTACAGGGGCATTATAGTTAGTAAATAGAATTAAAAAAAAGACATTTGCTTAAAAAACAAAGGTTACAGGGACGTTATAGTTAGGCTTCCATTTTAAACATACAAAACCATAGAAATTCACCTGTTATAATTAGAGTTATCTCAAGTAACTCTAACTCGTGCCCTACAGTAACTATAACCCTTCCAATCCACTTCTAATTACCCCACAATTTACAGCACTCATGACATTTTTTATATAAATCATAGATAATATCAATGTAATATTTACTGTAAAATATTTGACGGAAAAACAGTGGATGGCGAGGGCACAAGTTATAGCTAGCTTAAGGCATGTGTTTTAGTTACTTGAGATAACTCTAACTATAACAGGTGAATTTCTACGGTTTTGTACATTTAAATTAGGAGCTTAACTATGCCGTCCCTGTAACCTTTGTGTTTTAAATGAATATATATCTATATATATATATATATATATTTCCCTAATTGGGCAATAAGCCAATATTGCCATGTTTCAAGGAGTGAGCTCATGCACCTTAGCACTGATTAGCAGTGATAGTGCTCAGAGTCCTAACACTAAAAAAATAGGTCCAGTAAAATGGAGGAAGAGAGGCAAGAAGTCTGAAGGAAGACCACCTTAAGGCTGATAGGTCTAACATAGATGTATCACTCTCAGTACCTTCACATATGTAGTCAATATAATAAACCATTAGGCCCAATATTCCCAGCCTACGAACTGCATCACAGATTCCAGATTTATTCAAATTCATCATGTTCACTTTCTAAATCATGTATTAAAATCTCCATAGGCATTGTAGATCAGACCTTTTGCTGCCAACCTTCCATGACCTGAGCAGACAGCCAATTCTCTATGGACCGGGCAGGGTCCTTCTTCTAAAGAATTGTTATCATTTGTTAGCTAGTAGTCATGTAGTTGAGCAAAGCCTTATCATTGTTAGTAACCCATTTAATGAAAAAGGTCTGAGTCCCAATATCAGGACTGATGGGTAAATCAGGATCTGGTAACCAAAAGACCTTTTTAATGTCTCTCAACATTCCTTTCTAAAATAGCTTTATCTTCAGGCATCCCACCATATGTACTTTTCTCCCCTGCCCTTACACTGGTGTCAATATTAACCATTTATGTTGGTATGCAATCCAAAAAGGGAGCACCCTGTCTTACATTTCAGCTCGAATAGCCCCAAAGCATCATGATACATGCAGTCATTAGAATGAATTTGAATAATATTTCAAAAATTATTTCACCGTAAATGGGTGAAGTAAGTGCTGTAATGTTGTAGAAAGTTTTTCACCCTAAGTTGGTGCGGCGAATGCCGTATCCCCGGACACGTGTTTCTGACTTTCGGCCGTCATCAGCGGAGAGCAAATTGTGGCAGATGGGGTTGCTTGAAATGCCACCTAAACGTATTCTCAGGTTTTTGTACCAATCAGTAGGCGCACAGGTGCTTCACCAGAGCTCATCAGCTCAAAGGCTCACAGAAGCCGTTAAATACACAATCCAAAAAGAGAGCACCCTGTCTTACATTTCAGCTCGAATAGCCCCAAAGCATCATGATAAATGCAGTCATTGGAATGAATTTGAATAATATTTCAAAAAGTATTTCACCATAAATGGGTGCAGCAAGTGCTGTAATGTTGTAGAAAGTTTTTCACCATAAGTTGGTGCGGCGAATGCCGTATCTCCGGACACGTGTTTGTGGCTTTCGGCAGTCATCAGCGGAGAGCAAAGTGTGGCAGACGGGGTTACTTGAAATGCCACTGTAGGAAGTTGGCTCTGTATGCACTATTTGAAAGTAAGGAATAGTATGCACAGAGTCCAAGGGTTCCCCTTAGAGGTAACATAGTGGCAAAAAGAGATAATACTAATGCTCTATTTTGTGGTAGTGTGGTCGAGCAGTAGGCTTATCAAAGGAGTAGTGTTAAGCATTTGTTGTGCATACACAAGCAATAAATGAGGAACACACACTCAAAGACAATTCCAGACCAATAGGTTTTTGTATAGAAAAATATCTTTTCTTAGTTTATTTTAAGAACCACAGGTTCAAGATTTACATGTAATACTTCAAATGAAAGGTATTGCAGGTAGGTACTTTAGGAACTTTGAATTAGCAAAATAGCATATACAGTTCTCCCATAAATCACATATAGCTATTTTAAAACTAGACAGTGCAATTTTCAACAGTTCCTGGGGGGAGTAAGAGTTTGTTAGTTTTTGCAGGTAAGTAAACCACCTACGGGGTTCAAGTTTGGGTCCAAGGTAGCCCACTGTTGGGGGTTCAAAGCAACCCCAAAGTTACCACACCAGCAGCTCAGGGCCGGTCAGGTGCAGGAGTCAAAGTGGTGCCCAAAACGCATAGGCTTCAATGGAGAAGGGGGTGCCCCGGTTCCAGTCTGCTAGCAGGTAAGTACCCTTCAGGCCCTGGGGGCTGCGGGTGCAGAGTCTTTACCAGGCGTCGGATCTTAGAAGCAGGCAGTCGCGGTCAGGGGGAACCTCTGGATTCCCTCTGCAGGCGTCGCTGTGGGGGCTCAGGGGTGTCAACTCTGGCTACTCACGGTCTCGCAGTCACCGGGGAGTCCTCCCTGAAGTGATTGTTCTCCACAAGTCGAGCCGGGGGCGTCGGGTGCAGAGTGTCAAGTCTCATGCTTCCGGCGGGAAACGCAAGTTGTTTCAAAGTTGCTTCTTTGTAGCAAAGTCGCAGTCTTGGGTGAACAGAGCCGCTGTCTTTGGGAGTTCTTGGTCCTTCTAGATGCAGGGCAGTCCTCTGAGGCTTCAGAGGTCGCTGGTCCCTGGGGAGAGCGTCGCTGGAGCAGTGTCTTTAGAAGTGGGGAGACAGGCCGGTTGAGCTGGGGCAAAAGCAGTTGGTGTCTCTGTCTTCTCTGCAGGGTTTTTCAGCTTAGCAGTCCTCTTCTTCTTAGGTTGCAGGAATCTATCTTGCTTGGTTCTGGGAGCCCCTAAATACTCGATTTAGGGGTGTGTTTAGGTCTGGGAGGGCAGTAGCCAATGGCTACTGTCCTTGAGGGTGGCTACACCCTCTTTGTGCCTCCTCCCTGAGGGGAGGGGGCCACATCCCTATTCCTATTGGGGGAATCCTCCATCTGCAAGATGGAGGATTTCTAAAAGTCAAAGTCACCTCAGCTCAGGACACCTTAGGGGCTGTCCTAACTGGCCAGTGGCTCCTCCTTGTTTTTATCATTATCTCCCTTGGACTTGCCGCCAAAAGTGGGGGCTGTGTCAAGGGGGCGGGCATCTCCACTAGCTGGAGTGCCCTGGGGCATTGTAACATGAAGCCTGAGCCTTTGAGGCTTAATGCTAGGTGTTACAGTTCCTGCAGGGGGAGGTGTGAAGCACCTCCACCCAGAGCAGGCTTTTGTTTCTGTCCTCAGAGAGCACAAAGGCTCTCACCACATGGGGTCAGAAACTCATCTCTCAGCAGCAGGCTGGCACAGACCAGTCAGTCCGGCACTGAACAATTGGGTAAAATACAGGGGGCATCTCTAAGATGCCCTCTGTGTGCATTTTTTAATAAATCCAACACTGGCATCAGTGTGGGTTTATTATTCTGAGAAGTTTGATACCAAACTTCCCAGTATTCAGTGTAGCCATTATGGTGCTGTGGAGTTCGTTTTTGGCAGACTCCCAGACCATATACTCTTATGGCTACCCTGCACTTACAATGTCTAAGGTTTTGCTTAGACACTGTAGGGGCATAGTGCTCCTGCACCTATGCCCTCACCTGTGGTATAGTGCACCCTGCCTTAGGGCTGTAAGGCCTGATAGAGGGGTGACTTACCTATGCCACAGGCAGTGTGAGGTTGGCATGGCACTCTGAGGGGAGTGCCATGTCGACTTAGTCATTTTCTCCCCACCAGCAAACACAAGCTGGCAAGCAGTGTGTCTGTGCTGAGTGAGGGGTCCCTAGGGTGGCATAAGACATGCTGCAGCCCTTAGAGACCTTCCCTGGCATCAGGGCCCTTGGTACCATGGGTACCAGTTACAAGGGACTTACCTGGGTGCCACGGTTGTGCCAATTGTGGAGATAATAGTACATTTTAGGTGAAACAACACTGGTGCTGGGGCCTGGTTAGCAGGGTCCCAGCACACTTCTCATTCAAGTCAGGATCAGTATCAGGCAAAAAGTGGGGGGTAACTGCAACAGGGAACCATTTCTTTACAGCCGCCTAAACGTATTCTCAGGTTTTTGTACCACTCAGTAGGTGCACAGGTGCTTCACCAGAGCTCGTCAGCTCAAAGGCTCACGGGAGCCGTTAAATACACAATCCAAAAAGGGAGCACCCTGTCTTACATTTCAGCTCGAATAGCCCCAAAGTATCATGATAAATGCAGTCATTAGAATGAATTCTAATAATATTTCAAAAAGGCTTTCACCATAAATAGGTGCAGCAAGTGCTGTAATGTTGTAGAAAGTTTTTCACCATAAGTTGGTGCGGTGAATGCCGTATCTCCGGACACCTGCTTCTGGCTTTCGGCTGTCATCAGGGGAGAGCAAAGTGTGGAAGACGGGGTTGCTTCAAATGCCGCCTAAACATATTCTCAGGTTTTTGTACCACTCAGTAGGCGCACAGGTGCTTCACCAGAGCTCGTCAGTTCAAAGGCTCACGGGAGCCGTTAAATACACAATCCAAAAAGAGAGCACCCTGTCTTACATTTCAGCTCGAATAGCCCCAAAGCATCATGATAAATGCAGTCATTAGAATGAATTCGAATAATAATTCAAAAAGGCTTTCACCATAAATAGGTGCAGCAAGTGCTGTAATGTTGTAGAAAGATTTTCACCATAAGTTGGTGCGGCGAATGCCCTATCTCTGGACACGTGTTTGTGGCTTTCGGCCATCATCAGCGGAGAGCAAAGTGTGGCAGATGGGGTTGCTTGAAAGGCCGCCTAAACGTATTCTCAGGTTTTTGTACCACTCAGTAGGCGCACAGGTGCTTCACCAGAGCTCGTCAGCTCAAAGGCTCACAGGAGCCGTTAAATACACAATCCAAAAAGGGAGTACACTGTCTTACATTTCAGCTCGAATAGCCCCAAAGCATCATGATAAATGCAGTCATTAGAATGAATTTGAATAATATTTCAAAAAGTCTTTCACCATAAATGGGTGCAGCAAGTGCTGCATTGTTGTAGAAAGTTCTTCACCATAAGTTGGTGCGGCGAATGCCGTATCGCAGGACACGTGTTTCTGGCTTTCGATCGTCATCAGCAGAGAGCAAAGTGTGGCAGACGGGGTTGCTTCAAATGCCGCCTAAACGTATTCTCAGGTTTTGTACAGGTGCTTCACCAGAGCTCGTCAGCTGAAAGGCTCACAGGAGCCATTAAATACACAATCAAAAAAGGGAGCACCAAAAAGCATCATGATAAATGCAGTCATTAGAATGAATTTGGATAGTATTTTAAAAAGTCCTTCACCATAAATGGGTGCAGCAAGTGCTGTAACGTTGTAGAAAGTTTTTCACCATAAGTTGGTGCGGCAAAGAAACATTAGGTGGCTTTTCTTTGCCCTAGATCACCCGATCCTTGCTTTCAACATGATATTCTAATGTACTGTGTAGTTCATTGTTACTACTAATACTTGTTTGGGTGCGCCACTTCTACCCAGCCACCACCTTCTTTCGATTTTGTCCCTCTGTGCATTTGCTGCTTCAAAATATCTTTTTGAAGAGTGTCAGAACTCTTTGTGCCACATATTCATTACGTTGGTGGCAGAGCCCAGTGGCATAGCTGACATAGCTGAAAAGAACGTATTTCATGACAAGACCTGAGGGTACTATTAGGTCCATACATGTAACAATCTGCCTCTTTCAAGTGCTGCTCCCCGCAGAGAAGTACCTTCATGCTTTAGCTGCTTAATGTTTTACTGGTATGCCATTGTATGATAATATGAGTGGTGTGAATGTTTAATGTTGTTTCCAATTTATGGGAACATGTCCATACTGTGTTTATTTTCAGTAACTATTAAACTTAAAAAAGCTTTTATGTAATTGTTGAGTTAATATTGCTCAGCAAAATATAGGGATATCCATATGTTTGAAATGTATCGGACTCTCGAGTATGCTTGATGCTGCAGCTGGCCTCCTGAGTAAACAGCTCTTTGCCAAGTATATGCGACCCGAAATCCTTTCAACCGTGGCCACTGGGCCTGAAGGACTAAGGTCGCATTTGAGTGCTTTAGGTCTAAATGGGCCTGTGCGTCTAAAAGCAAGATCAGGGAATGAGACTCTGATAACCGCGGCCCAAACTTTAAGAAATTAGGTAGGCCGCTTTTATCCAATGCAGTCATGAGGATCAGCGTTTCGGGTAAATATTGAAGGAAACAGCTGAGCAACCGCCTGCAACATGCCACCATTGTTGCTTGGGGAAACACCAATGTTTTTTACAGTGCAAAGCGGCTTTTAAAGTGTAAAGCGGCTGATGGGTGACATTGCAACATCATAGTGACAGAGTTGCAGTGTCTCAGCTATCAGATTTTTCTTGGACAGCAGTTTAGTAGTTTGCATCTATTAATATTTTAAAAAAGAATCCCTTTATTCAGGTGCCTCCCACATTATTAATTTAATAATCCTTTTACCCCGGTAGATCCCTTAATCATTATGACATCAAACCCTCCATTTCCTCATTTGCTTTCAATGTCAGACCAGGAGACAGAGAGCCCAGAAATCCCACTTGCAAAGGTTAATGAGGAGCTAATTAAGAAATTAATTCAGCAAATGACTACCAAAAGATCTATGGGATCTGTTAATGATTTTGAATGTGGTTCCATCTCGGGGAAGAACTCCAATTACGGAGTTAAAGAAGGTAAGAGAAAGAGAACATCAAAACACATTGAAAAAGGGTACATACCCCTAAACAAATGGGAGGTCCAAGCAACTCATAGAAAAAGGGTGGTCCAAGCACCTCAAAAAGATCAGGAGGTAAAAGCACCTCGAAAGGAATGGTTATCCTATGCTACACACATCTGAAAAGTCTAGATGTGGCACAACAGAATCAAGTGTCCACAGCAACACTCAGGTGGTTGAGTTGAGAGAGGATGAGCAAGAAAGTGAATTTCCCCTAGACAATTATGTACTAGACCTTACCTATAAGGATTTTGATGAGCCCTGTCTCTCAAACAAGGAGGAATCATCTTCTACCTCTAAGGGAGTAGTTAAAGATCCATTGGTGGAAGAAATGTTCTCCCCACACAACATTAGACACTACAGGAGTGCCAAGTGGTGGCCCTTGGACCATGTTGGACAATTAATTAAATGATGGATTAGGAACCCACCTGAAAAAGAGATGCTTAATATTCTAATGGCTGAATGTTCAAGGCCTTTAATTCATGAGAAGGTGTGCCTGATCACTAACTTAAACCCCAAGCTTATCACTTTCCGCTTTAGGTTAGGGAGGGACCCAAGGAAAAGGCTTGAGAGATCTCTTAAGGATTGTCAGGACTGCCTCCTTGATGTTTTGGGACCCCTAGCAAGAATCATCAACATGGCAGAGGAGACCAATGCTAACAAGCTCCCACTAGATATAAACCTCCTCAGAGGCAGGAGCCAAAAGGCTTTGGTCCTTCTTGGGAATGCCAATGCTGACCCCCATGCTTAGAGGCGTAGGGTGGTTCTCATGAAAATGAATCCTAAACTCGGAGATCTGGCTGAAAGTGAACCTTCAGAGAATCCCAAAAGCCTCCTCTTAGGAGAGAACATGATTAAGGCCCTGGGCAAGTTCGTGGCTACATTTACTGCTCTCGACAAAGCCAAATATAACTTTTGCAGGGTTTTCAGCGCAGGTCTCACTTTGCAAACCTGAGACAAACAGCTGAGGATATTAAGCCTTCTATCCACAAAGAAGATGCCTGCATAGTGCAAGAGAGTACGGGTCACGCAAACGAGACTCGACCAGTTACCAGGTTGAGTACAGTGATTTCAGTGATTTCTTCTTTCCTGGTAGGTGTAGGAGGTCGCAACAGACTTTTTATCCATGCCAGGGAGGCTATGGTGCAGGACCCTTAGGTGCTTGAGACTGTCAGGGCTTCAAGATAGATTTCCTATTGGAACCCTTTCATGTTGTTTCCCCAAGACAACTAGCTTTGACTACAGATCAGGAGAGAGTGGTGGAAGAAGAGACACAAAGCATGTTGCAAAAGGGCACCATTATACAAGTTTCCCTGGTCCACAAGCATTTCATAGGTACCCTTGTTCTTCTTTTCCACCAGTAAAAGTGTAAAGACCAGTGATATACTTACGAGATCTGGACAGATATCTTGTATGCAGGCATTTCAATATGGAATGCATCAATCTCTTAATGGATATGTTACTCAATTAATCACGATATTTATAAAGTGCGCTACGTACCCGTTAGGGTTTCAAGGCGCTGTGGGGGGGGGAGCTGCTATTGGTCGAAGAGCCGGGTCTTGAGGAGTCTCCTGAAGGTGAGAAGGTCCTGGGTCTGTCGCAGGGGGGTCGGGAGGGAGTTCCAGGTCTTGGCGGCGAGTTAGGAGAAGGATCTGCCGTCGGATGTCTTGCATTGGAAGCGGGGAACGATGGCGAGGGAGAGGTTGGCAGAGCGTAGTTGGCGGGAGGGGACGTAGAAGTTGAGTCTGTTGTTCAGGTAGGTGGGTCCAGCGTTGTGGAGTGCCTTGTGAGCGTGGGTGAGGAGCGTGAAGGTGATCCACTTGTCCACGGGGAGCCTTTGGAGGTCCTTCAGGTGGTGGGAGATGTGGCATCGGCGGGGTACGTCGAGGACCAGTCGGGCGGAGGCGTTTTGGATGTGTTGGAGTCGTCGGATGTCTTTTACTGGGATGCCTGTGTAGAGTGCGTTGCCGTAGTCTAGTCTGCTACTGACGAGGGCCTGAGTCACAGTTTTTCTGGTTTCCGTCGGGATCCATTTGTAGATTCTACGGAGCATGCGGAGGGTGTTGTAGCAGGAGGAGGAAATTGCATTGACCTGTTTGGACATGGTGAGGGCGGAGTCGAGGACGAAACCGAGGTTGCGTGCGTGGTTGGCTGGCATTGGAGGGGGTCCCAGCGCGGTGGGCCACCAGGAGTCATCCCAGGCCGAGGGGGTGCGTCCGAGGATGAGGACCTCCGTCTTGTCGGAGGTCAATTTCAGGCGGCTATTTCTCATCCACTCGGCAATGGACTTCGGGCCAGATGTAGGTACAAAGCAAATTGCGAGTTGCAATTTGCGAGTCGCTATGGGGTCGCAAAGGCCCACCTCATTAATATTAATGAGGTGGGTCGTAAATTGCGGCCCCATAGCGACTATGGGCACTCACTGACATGGAGGCCTGCTGTAGTCAGCAGACCTCTATGTCCGTGACTGCTTTATCAATAAAGCAGTTTTTTTTTTTTTAAGTGTAGCTTGTTTTCCTTAAAGGAAAATGAGCTGCACTTAAAAAAAATCCGAAACCTTTTGTTTCGGTATTTTTTCAGGGCAGGTAGTGGTCCCTTGGACCACTACCTGCCCTGCAAAAATATTTTGTGGTCCATTCACAAAGGGGAAGGGGTCCCATGGGGACCCCTTCCAATTTGTGAGTGGGTTACCATCCACTTCAAGTGGATGGTAACTGCGACTCCATTTGCGACCGCGTTTGCATACCACTGCGAGTCGCAAATAGGAAGGGAACACCCCTTCCTATTTGCGAGTCGAAAATGCATTTTGTGAGTCGGTCCCGACTCGCAAAATGCATTTCTGCATAGGAAACTCCGGTTTGCGACTCGCAAACGGCAATTTTTGCCATTTGCGAGTCGCAAACTGTTTCCTACATCTGGCCCTTCATTCCCTCGTGAAGGTTGGCTTTGGCGGTGTGTGGGTCTTTAGTGAGGGAGAGGATGAGCTGGGTGTCATAGGCGTAGGAGAGAATGCTGAGGTTGTGCTGACGGGCCAGTTGTGCGAGGGAGGCCATGTAGACGTTGAACAGCGTCGGGCTCAGTGAAGAGCCTTGGGGTACGCCGCTGATGATGTTGGTGGCTTCGGAGCGGAAGGTTGAGAGTCGGACTCTCTGGGTTCTGCCGGAGAGGAATGAGGAGATCCAGTTGAGGGCTTTTTCTTGTATTCCGGCTTCGTGGAGGCGTGTTAGTAGGGTGCGGTGGCAGACCGTGTCGAAGGCAGCGGAAAGATCCATGAGGATGAGGGCAGATGTTTCGCCGTTGTCCATTTGTAGTCTGATGTCATCTGTGGCGGCGAGGAGAGCAGTCTTGGTGCTGTGGTTGCGTCTGAAACCAGACTGGGAGGGGTCCAGGATGGAGTTGTCCTCGAGGTGGTGGGTGAGCTGAGCGTTGACGATCTTCTCGATGACCTTCGCCGGGAAGGGGAGGAGGGAGATCGGGCGGAAGTTTTTGAGGTCTTTGGGGTCAGCCTTGGGTTTCTTGAGGAGGGCGTGGATTTCCGCATGCTTCCAGCTGTCCGGGAAGGTCGCGGTTTCGAAGGATAAGTTGATGACCTTTCGAAGTTGGGGGGCGACTGGTTGGAAAAACTGGCCCTTGAAGATGCCTACTTTATTATTCTAGTGGCCAGGGAGTGTCGTTGCTATCTTCAATTCACCTGGAAGGGCTTTTTTTATCAATCCCACAAATTCCCCTTTGGTTTCTTATCAGCACCATGGTGCTTTACAAAGGTGAGGAGAGCTACCTCAGGTATAAAGGCATGCGTATGATTGTCTACTTGTATGATATCCTAATCATGCCCCAATGCCAGACACAGGTTGTGAAGGACTTGGACATGGTTATGTCCCTTTTGGAGAGTTTAGGTTTCTTAGTAAACAGGGAGAAGTCTATTCTTACACGCTACAGGTCTCTGGAATACTTAGACTTCACAATACACTATGAATTTAGTTCTTCTTTGCCCATAAAGAAGATCAGCAAAATTCAAAAGGAAACACAGTATGTACTAAAACAAGAGTGAGGGAACTAGCCAGACTCCTGGGTCTTGTGTCCTCTGCCATTCAGCTTATATTTCCAGGACTTTTACACTATGGAGCACTGCACAGAATAAAAATGAAGGCTCGTCAGGCAGGGTTGTGGTGTGGAGACAAGGTATCTCTAGATTTGGAAGAAAATCTGGATTTGAATTGGTGACTGGAGAATTTAAACTCCTGGAATGGCAGTGCGATCTTCAAGTGCTCCCCAGAATTCATTCTGGAATCAGATGCAAGTTTACACTGTTGGGGTGCACTCTTGGTGCACTGGATACTGGGGGATTGTGGTCATATACAGAGAGGTCCCATTACATAAATTATTTGGAGTTTACTACAGGTCTCTATGCCCTTATGAGTTTCAAACATTATGTGCAAGGCAGAGAGGTTATGTTAAAGATGGACAAAGTTTCTGCAGTTGCATAAACAAACTGCTTAGGTGGGATGAGATCTTCCTCCCTCTCAGACTTAGCCAAGACACTCTGGATGTTTTGCTTGGAGCACAAGATCAGCTTGACGGCAGAGTATTTGCCTGGAAAGGAAAATGTAATGCAGACTGGAATTCAAGGTATTTAAGGGATTTCAGCGACTGCAAATTGAGCATTGCCTATTTCAGCAAACTGTGTCAGCTTTGGGGCCCTCTAGAGTTAGACCTCTTGGTGAGCCGACTGACATTTCAGCTGCAGAGGTACTATAATTGGATGCCAGACCCAGGTGCTCTAGCTGTGAATGTGTTCCTTTAGACCTGGAATGCGGCCAATGCTTACACATTCCCCCCATTCGCAATGATACAGAGGGTTTTTCAGAAGGTGAGGCAAGAGAGATGTTCCATTGTCCTAATACCTCCATTTTGGTAATCACAGGCATAGTTTCCAATGACCTTGGAGTTAGCTTGTGACTTTCCTTTTTTTCATTCTGCCATTGAGGGTCTATTGAGAGATGTGGATGGAGAGGGGAATCCCATGGTTCTGTCAGGGACTTTGAACCTTCTTGCTTGGAACATATCAGGAGATTTAGAAAGATGTCAGGCCTTTCAAGAAGAGTAGACAAACTCCTTGAGGAATCCTGGGCCCAAGGAGCACGTTGTAAATATAAAGGAATATGGAAGTTGCGAGTATGTTGGTGTTTAAAAAGGGACCTGGATCACTTGGAGGCTCCTATAATTGAGGTGGTGAATATTTTGGTAGAACATTTTGAGATGGGCCTTAGCTACAGAACTTTAAACTGCTACAGGTCCTTAGTGTCTGCAGGACACGATCTAGTCAATGGCAGGAGTTTGGGTAAGAGTGCAATGGTATGTAGTGTAGTTAAGAGTATAAGGTTAATGAGACCCCCAAGACCTAGGTTTGAGACCCTATGGGATGTTGATTAGGTTTTAAGTAAGTTTTTGTCCTGACAATAGATATTTTGCCCTTAAGAAACTTCTTATGAGGTTAGCTTCCTTACTTTGTCTAATTTTCTATTGTCAAGTCTCGGGTGTTAAGGCTTGGGAGGTAAGTAACAGAGTTTAGGATGTCATTGGGTTAATTTTTAATAGAAATAAACAATGTCTAACACCACATTTTCTCCGAAATTTGAAACGTGCAGAAAAGTGTGTGTTGTGAAGTGCATGAAGGAATATAAATCCAGGATGAGTGAGTTTTCCCCTGACTGTACTGATCAACTTCTGATTTCCTTTGTGAAACCATTTAAACCAATTACCAATGCAACTATAGCAAGATGGTTAAAATGTATTACGCAGTTAGCTGGTGTTGACTTACAGAAATTTCAAGCTCATTCTATGAGAGGAGCTATGACTAGTCAGTCCTTCTGGAAAGGTGGCAGATTGGAGATGTCTTGAGGGCTGCTGAGTGATCCAATTGTTCTACATTTGCTAAATATTACTGTTAGTTAATTGAACATGTCTGATGTGGTACTGGAGGGCTACCAATATTCATAATGGTAGCCTCAGATCTTGTAGTGGAATAGCGATTCACCAAATTAAATGCTAAGAGGTTCTGAATTTCATTAAAGACACGGAGGGTAACATTATCCCGCCATCCCGTCCCTGAGATCGTGATTCATCTTTTGTTAGGATACTGCAAAAAAAAAAAAGAGAAAGAGAAAATAAACAAATAATAGAAACGTTATGGATATTATTGAATATTGGCTTGTAGATTATCTTGCTGTTTTGTTGTTCAGAACTTCTTTAGCTGGTGTATTGATGTTGTTCCTTTACTTACAGATAATAACATGTAGGCTGCTACCAACAAGAAAAAGTTTTCTTCTGTAGTCCCAGTAGATTTCTCATCATACCTTTGTCATTGTTCAGGCATGATGGAAGGAGCACATTTTGCGTTCAAAAGAGGCAGATTGTTACGTGCATGGACTTGTTATGTGTAATGGATGTTCTGTTCTAGAATGTTTTCTTAATGATGTTAAAGATATTTCAGTTGCTGCTGAGTGGAGTGGCATTAAAATGAATGAATTATGCATAATGCTAGCCTCTGTATCTTTAATGAAATTCAGATTCTCTTGGCATTTAACTTGGAGAATTGTTATTCTCTTGGTTTCATCAACCGCATAGTATTTCTTACACAAGTGAAGCTGTCACTTGAGAGTGCTGGTGTGGAATCTGGGTTGTTGTGGAGTGGGAAGCAAGGGTAAGGAGGTAATTTTGGGATTTTTAGACATGCTAGCTCATGTTTTCATCACAGCATGTAGTATTTTAGAACCATAGGCTTTATTCAGTCATGTCTTCTCAGGAGCCACATCAAATGCCATAATGATCTGTCAAGTAGGTCATGATTCACATAAGCCATTGTTTATCATACTTTGATAGTGGCTATTCAAACAACACACAGCTGTGATACGTGGAAGTATTTAAATATATTTGACAGTCTCCATTCCTCATAATCTCTGTGCGACTGGATAGCCTTTCTCAAAACTGAGTTTTTTCACCATCCCAAATAAATGACACAAGCAAGCTGACTTTCTTTGTTGCATGCTGCCAGGGGATACTGACTGGTATGCCCCGAAATGAATATAATGATTTTGTGTGGCATTAATTTTCAAGGTTCTTACCTTCCCTAGCCACAATAACAACAAAGGGCACCAACAAAGCGGTAAATCTTAAAATAAAGGTGGTGATGTACATTCCTAGAGAGCTGTAATTTTACAATTTTCCACCAGGACAGGGAGATCCCTTCTAATTGTCCTTTGCCATAGATTTGCAATATCATTACTAGCATTTCTGATTTATGAAGACCAGCTTTAAACTATGATATTATCTCAATTTATTTTAGCAAGTCCTGTAACGTTGGGATCAAAACCTTTGGTGTTCTCAATACTAATATAATTATGAGAACCACAAATTGAAGGCTCTTTTGTTGAATAATGCCAAAGCTCTAATTAATCTTAATAGGTTCTGCTATAAGGACAAAAGGAGAGGGGATATGGGTCAGCTGGTCTTGCTCCTATATTCATATGAACTGGTTCCCACACAATTCATTTAATAAAAATGTTACCTGCATGCGTTAGGTAGATCACACATTTACATTTTTGCAGCATTGGGCTACATCCTATCATTATTTAAAATGTATTTGAGGATGGACCAGTTCACCCATACAAGTGCTTTTTCCGAATCCAGTGATAAGATATTTAAAGGCAGTCCACTCTTATCTGTTTAAAAAAAAAAAAAAACTTGTAGTATCCTACGGACATTAACAAAGATCTGTTGGTTCCTGATAAATCCGGCTTGGTCAGTTTGTATCCACTAAGGTATGAACACCTCTAAAGGATTAGCTACAATTTTTCAGTATATTGTGAGATAAATATGGAAAAATTAGTTTGATCTATAGGTGGAGCAGGCCTCGAATGGTTTTCCCCAATTTGGGTATTGGTGTAAACTCTGCTTCTCTGATAAACAGTCTGATCAGCCCTTCAAATCAATAACACTGGGGATTCTGGGTTTGACTTTATTAGCCCTAAGCCATCAAGTCAATATCTTAATTGATTTATTGGACTTTTCATTAAATGTTTGCTTCAATTCTAGCAAGGCTTTTTCTGGCTCTCCATAATGGGAAGGTTGAGTTGTCCTCTCAAGGTATTGATTTCTCAATTAATTAATACATCCTGTTGCTTGATTAACCTCAAATTCAAGACCTAATTCAAGGTTTTCCTTCAGTCTGGCGCAGCCATGATTATCAATATAGTAAGGGCTTTACACATTACCATTATCATCCCTATAAGTGCCTCCCAATCTGTTGCTAAGGGTACTCCCCATTTTCATTAGGAGCAAAATTTCCTAAACATGTTTTTCAGTTCCTGTTTGTGTAATCGGCCCTTTGATATGTTGGTGTCCAATTGCTCCGTCCATTTCCTTCCCGGTGTGCCCTAGAAGGAAATCCTATGTGAGTGGGCATGGTCAGATAATGCATTAGTACCAATATCTATCTGTTCTGTGTCTCTTAAAAAAGTGTCTGATCACCACATGAGGTACATTCTTGAATATAAGTTCTCTGGAAGTATGGGCCTGGTGTATGAAAATTATTGAGCAATTAAAAAATTGTGCCAAATACCGAATCCTAAATTAGGAATTTCTAAAAATGATATAGGTACCTTTCCTATAGGCAAACCTAAAGGCAAATGGTAATTTGTGAGAATTAGTTATATTTAAAGTCCTAATTGGAACAGTTGCACCTGCAATGAGTGATGACCTCACCGATTTCAAGAATAATAACAACCATTGGCATCACAACAGAAAGGAAACTGATCGCCCAGCATAGAACCATGTTCTGCCAAGAGCCACAAGAGGAGGTAGACAGAAAGACAAAATGCAGATTTGGCCACCAAAAGCTGGAAATATTTTTGGAGAAGTGTGTCTCTGAACATTGCAAGCTGTTTGGAAAATCATTCCTGTCTGCTTCTAAGGCAACCAGAAAACATTTTTTTGACCAGGATTCAGAAAAAGAACAATGTTGTGGGTGCAACAAACAGCTCGGTCTAAGAAATCAGGGAGAACTGGTATGAACTACTATACGAAGGAGAAAATAGCAAAAAGAAAACAGGAGTCTTAAGCTATAGGTTGGGGACTAAGTACAGATACCAACTTCCAGCCTGAAACTATCAGTGGTGTACTAAATAATTACACATCAGCCCCTGTCTTAATGCTCCAGGTCCATCCATTACATGTACTTTTGTAAATATAACTAAATTAAAAGTAAGTATAATAGCTTTAGTGAATATTATTTAAAAAGGATGAGCAGATGTGTTAATAGTGTGTTCTTTATTCATGAAGTACTCAAAAAAGTAATTAACCCCTTCACTGCCAGGCCTTTTCCCCTTCAGGTGCCAGGCTTTTTTTTGGCTATTTGGAGCAGCTCGCGCTTAGACCCTCACAACTTTTTGTCCACAAAAGCTACCCATACCAAATTTACATCCTTTATTTTCCAACATCCTAGGGATTCCAGAGGTACCCAGAGTTTGTGGGTTCCCCTGAAGGAGACCAAGAAATTAGCCAAAATACAGCAATTTTTTTTTTTTTTTTTCAAAAAGGGCTGCAGAAGAACGCTTGTGTTTTTTCCCCTGAAAATGGCATCAACAAATGGTTTGTGGTGCTAAAAGCTTTCAGGAACAGGCAGACTTGAATCATAAAACCACATTTTTCAACACAATTTTGGCATTTTACTGAGGCATACCCAATTTTTACTATTTTTTGTGCTTTTAGCCTCCTTCCAGTAAGTGACAGAAATGGGTGTGAAACCAATGCTGGATCCCAGACAGCTAATCATTTATGAAAAGTAGAATAAAAATTGAATTCATCAAGGAGTCATTTGCGTAGATCGTACAAGGTTTTCCTACAGAAAATAACAGCTGAAATTGAAAAATATTGAAATTGAGCTGAAAGAAACAGCCATTTATCTCCACGTTTTACTCAGTAACTTTTTCCTGTGATGTCAGATTTGTGAAAGCAATATTCTGTTATGTCTGCTGGACTCTTCTGGTTGCGGGGATATATAGGGCTTGTAGGTTTATCAGGAACCCTAGATACCCAGAGACAATAAGTGAGCTGCACCTTGCAATGGGTTTTCATTCTAAACCGGGTATTCAGCAATTCACTTGGTGAAATATAAAGAGTGAAAAATAGGTATCAAGAAAAACCTTTGCATTTCCAAAATGTGAAAAAGATTAGGGGGGTTATTCTAACTTTGGAGGAGTGTTAATCCGTCCCAAAAGTGACGGTAAAGTGACGGATATACCACCAGCCGTATTACGAGTTCCATAGGATATAATGGACTCGTAATACGTCTGGTGGTAAATCCGTCACTTTTCCGTCACTTTTGGGACGGATTAACACCTCCTCTAAAGTTAGAATAACCCCCTAGGTGTCGAGAAGCAGTGGTTATTTGCACATCTCTGAATTCTGCGGTCCCCATACTACCATGTGAATTACAGGGCATTTTCTGAAATAGATGTCTTTTTTACACACTGTCTTACATTTGGAAGAGGAAAATGTAGGGAAAGGCAAGGGGCAGGAACACTTGTTCTGCTATTCTGTGTTACCCCAAGTCTCCAGATAAAAATGGTACCTCACTTGCGTGAGTAGGCCTAACGCCCCCAACAGGACACATCAGATTTTTGCATTGAAAACGGACATGTTTTTGGAAAGTGCCAAGCTGTGGATATTGATCACCAGCTCAGCCGGCACCTATGGAAACCTACCACACCTGTGCACTTTTGAAAAATAGACACCGAAGGAAATACAGAATGGGGTGACTTGTGGGGCTCTCACCAGGTTCTGTTATCCAGAATCCTGTGCAAACCTCAAAATGTGGCCAAAAAAACACTTTTTCCCCACATTTCTGTGACAGAAAGTTCTGGAATCTGAGAGGAGCCACAAATTTCCTTCCACCCAGCGTTCCCCCAAGTCTCTCGATAAAAATGGTACCTTACTTGTGTGGGTAGGCCTAGTGCCCACAACAGGAAATGCCCCAAAACACAACGTGGACACATCACATTTTCCCAAAGAAAACAGAGCTGTTTTTTGCACAGTGCCTAGCTGTGGATTTTGACCTCTAGCTCAGCCGGCACCTAGGAAAACCTACCAAATCTGTGCATTTTGTAAAACTAGACACCTAGGGAAATCCAAGATAGGGTGACTTGTAAGGCTCTCACCAGGTTCTGTTACCCAGAATCCTTTGCAAACCTCAAAATTTGGCCAAAACTAAACACCTTTTCCTCACATTTCGGTGGCAGAAAGTTCTGGAATCTGAGAGGAGCTGCAAATTTCCTTCCACCCAGCGTTCCCCCAAGTCTCCCGATATCAATGGTACCTCACTTGTGTGGGTAGGCCTAGTGCTCGGGTTTGGAAATGCCCCGAAACACAACATGGACACATCACATTTTCCCAAAGAAAGCAGAGCTGTTTTTTGCAAAGTGCCAAGCTGTGGATTTTGGCTTCTAGCTCAGCCGGCACCTAGGGAAACCTACCAAACCTGTGCATTCTTTAAAACTAGACACCTAGGGGAATCCAGGAAGGGGTGACTTGTGGGGCTCTCACCAGGTTCTGTTACCCAGAATCATTTGCAAACCTCAAAATCTGGCCCAGAAAACATTTTTTCTTCACATTTCGGTGACAGAAAGTTCTGGAATCTGAGAGGAGCCAAAAATGTCCTTCCACCCATCGTTCCCCCAAGTCTCCCGATAAAAATGGTACCTTACTTGTGTGGATAGGCCTAGTGCCCACAACAGGAAATGCCCCAAAACACAAAGTGAACACATCACATTTTCCCAAAGAAAACAGAGCTGTTTTTTGCACAGTGCCTAGCTGTGGATTTTGACCTCTAGCTCAGCAGGCACCTAGGAAAACCTACCAAATCTGTGCATTTTTTAAAACTAGACACCTAGGGAAATCCAAGAGAGGGTGACTTGTGGGGCTCTCACCAGGTTCTGTTACCCAGAATCCTTTGCAAACTTCAAAATTTGACCAAAACAAAACACATTTTCCTCACTTTTCAGGGACAGAAAGTTCTGGAATCTGAGAGGAGCCACAAATGTCCTTCCACCCAGCGTTCCCCCAAGTCTTCCAATATAAATGGTACCTCACTTGTGTGGGTAGGCCTAGTGCTCACGTTAGGAAATGCCCCGAAACACAACATGGACACATCATATTTTCCCAAAGAAAACAGAGCTGTTTTTTGCAAAGTGCCACGCTGTGAATTTTGGCTTCTAGCTCAACAGGCACCCTGGGAAACCTACCAAACGTGTGCATTTTTTTAAACTAGACATCTAGGGGAATCCAGGATGGGGTGACTTGTGGGGCTCTCACCAGGTTCTGTTACCCAGAATCATTGGCAAACCTCAAAATCTAGCCAAAAAAACACTTTTTCCTCACATTTCGGTGACAGAAAGTTCTGGAATCTGAGAGGAGCCACAAGTTTTATTCCATCAAGCATTCCCCCAAGTCTCCCGATAAAACTGGTACCTCACTTGTGTGGGTAGGCATAGTGCTGACAAAAGAAAATGCCCCAAAACACTATCTGGACACATCAAAATTATGAAATACAAAACAACCTGGTTTTGCAGGAGGGGGGCATCTGCGTTTTTGGTCCTGGGCTCAGCAGCCATACAGGGAAACCTACCAAACCCAGACTTTTCGGAAAACTAGACACCCAAGGGAGTCCAGGGAGGTGTGACTTGCATTGATCCCCCAGTGTTTTTACCCACTATCCTCAGTAAACCTCAAATTTAGATAAAAATCAAATGTTTCCCACATTTCTGTGTGGGATCACAACACCAGGACAAATTTCCTACCACCTAACGTTGCCCTCAGTTGCCCGGTAAAAATTATACCTCACTTGTGTAGGTGAGCCAAGTGCCTGTGACAGGGAAGAGACAAAAACATGTTGAGATTGAGGGGGAGCCAAAGGGGTCTAAAAGGGCAATTTGTAAAAAAAAACATTTCTAGGCTGACAAGTGGGGCAGAATTTTTATCCTTATAGATGAGACAATGCTGGGTGGTAGGGATTTTGTGGATTCCTGCAGATTCCAGAAGGTTCCATTACAAATGACGAAAGAATATGTGATTTCCAGCAAAGTTGGAGGTTTGCAGGGCATTGTGGGTAACAAAATGGTGTGGGGTGCATGTGAAGCACACCACCCTGGACTCACCCAGATGTTTAGTTTTCAGATGTGTCTTGGTCTTGTGCATTTTTCCACATGGCAGCATCCCAAAGTCCAAAAAGTGCAGCCCTCACCATTCCAAGTGTGACGATGTTGAGAGTTAGCCAAGCTCTCATGGCCCAAATGTAAAACCAAAACCCAAAATAATCAAACGTCTTCTTGCTTGCTGTGGGATAAGATGTTGTAGTGTGCGGGGGAGAGCTGAAAGACTGTTACCCCATTCAGTTGGGGTGGGTCATAACCACCCCACTATTTTGTTTTTTTAATTCCCTGGCATCTAGTAGACTTTCTGCCCCCTGGGGTGTGGATCGGGGGTAATTGTCCCATATGCCCACTAGTAGGCAGAACAACTTTGGCCCCATTTCTTTGGGGTGGGTCTATGGCCATACCCCCACCCTCTTATTTTGAAAAAAAATTCTTCCCTGGTCTCTGGTGGGCTTTCTGTCCCCTTGGGAGCAGATGGGCCTTCTAAAAATAGACGCGATCTGCCCTCAAGGGGGGCAGAAACGGCCAACAGTAATGTGCTCCCATGGGGAGTGACCCTTGCCTAAAGGGCTG
Organism: Pleurodeles waltl; assembly: GCF_031143425.1. NCBI lineage: Eukaryota > Metazoa > Chordata > Amphibia > Caudata > Salamandridae > Pleurodeles > Pleurodeles waltl. Next base: position 679,973,438 of record NC_090436.1, on the reverse strand, counting down.
CCCCCCAAACAAAACACACATATACACATATACACACACACACCAATCCCTGGTGCCTAAGTGGTTTCTGCCCCCCATGGGCAGATCGGCCTAATAGAAATAAGACCATCTGCTCACAGCAAATTGGCAAAAAAATATCCCTGGGGCCTAGTGGTTTCTGCCCTCCTTGGGGGAAATTGGCCTAATAAAAATAGGCCGATCTGCCACCAAGGGGGGCAGAAATGGCCTAAAATAAATGTGCCTTCCAGGGGAACAACCCTTGCCAAAGGGGTCGCTCCTCCTGCGTGAAACTGACAAAAAAAAATCCCTGGTATCTAATGATTGGCCTAATAAAAAAAAGAAAGGCTGATCTGCCCCCAAGGGGGGCAGAAACGGCCTAGAGTTAATTTTGCTCCCAGGGGAGCAACCCTTGCCTAAGCGGTCTCTCCCCACATATAAAAAAAATAAACACAAACCAAAACAAAGCGGTTTCTGTCCCCAGGGGGTGGCAAAAATAGCCTAAAAATAAATTGCCCCCCTGGGGAACGGCCCTTGCCCAAGGGGCTGCTCCCCTTATGTATAAATATAAATAAAATAAAAAAACTTGTGTCTAGTGGTTTCTGCCCCCCATTGGGGCAGATTGGCCTAATAAAAATAGACCGATCTGCCCCCAAAGGGGGCAGAAATGGCCTAAAATTAATTTTGCCCCCAGGGGACAAACTCCTGCCTAAGGGGTCGCTCCCCACCTATAAAAAAAATTAAAACAAATTAAAAAAAATTATCCCTGGTGTCTAGCGGTTTCTGCCCTCCCGGGGGCAGATCGTCCTAATTATAAAAGGCCGATCTGCCCCAGTGGGGGCAGAAATGGCCTAAAAATAAATTTCCCCCCTGGGGAGAGGCCCTTGCACAAGGGACCGCTCCCCTTGTTCAATAATTTAAAAAAAATAAAATTTTCCTGGTGTCTAGTGGCATTTCTGCTGAAAGAGACATAAAAGGAGATGCCTCTCTCATCCTCCCTCCACGTGATCGATCCACCCTGGAAGCTGAGCTTCCAGGGTAGAAGGGTAGGCCTCTGATGAGGTCAGTGCGTGATTGTGTGCTGACGTCATCACACACCACAGGGGGTAAGAAGGGGGTGGGGTGGAAGGGAAAGCATCTCTGCCCTGGGGGTGCTGCGGTGAGGCTCATAGCGCTCCCCCCATGAGCTGGTCCAAAGACGTAATGATTATGTCCATGGCACCTCAGTGCTGCAGCCGATACGTCCTTGGCTGTGAAGGGGTTAATAAAAATGCAATACAAGTTGGCAAATTAATCCATGTCAGCTTTTCACTGTTCAAAAATGTATTGTGGGTAATGCAGGCCATGAGCTTAACAATAAGGCTTAGAATAAAAAAGTGTTTTCGACTTTTTTACATTGATAGCCTACATTGCTAGGGGGAGATCGCTCCCCCATGTCCGCAGCACCACCAAGCTGTGCCCTTGTCCTTGACCCCACACACACTGCAGCTCGCGTGTTCGAGGCCCTCCTCCACCCGCAGGCATCTGCCTGCGCCTCATCCCTGGTGTCTAGTGGGCTCTGGTAAGCATCACTAGACTTGTGCTTTGTGCCGTTTTAAGTTATTGTGATTTGTTCTCTGTGCCTTGAATTATTGTGCTGTTCATGTTATTGTGACTCGCTTTCTGTACCTTGAAATATTGTGCCGTTCATGTTATTGTGACTTGTTTTCTGTGCCTTGAATTAGTGTGCCGTTCATTCCTCGGTTTTCCTTCTGTGCCTTTTTCCAGGTTTTTCTGCCGCTTTTGCCCCTTGTGCGCTCCCCTTGCCGGCTCACTCTGAGCCGCTTTCCCCGCCGCTGCCTCCCTGCAGCCCTGCCCCCCTCGCGCCCCCATTCGCCGCTCCCTCCCGCCTCCCAGCTGCTCCTCCCTCCCCCCTCCATTCTTAATGGTGGTCTCCCGTCTGCGCCCGTCCGCACCTGGACCGTGCCCAGCGCCACACCCCTTGGTCCGCGAGACCCCTGCACCTCCAGACGCCACTACACGGCCGACCAACTCAACGCCCTCAATCCCGGCCACATCACAGCATGCATCCAGTCCTCACCAAGGAACACCAACGGACCCTTCTCCAGGCTCACCTGCAGATTCACCTGCGACAGAACAACGAAACCAACAAAGACCGAAATTAACCACCTCCACTGCATACTCCTCAACACCCGCTCTGCCCGCAAGCACGCCATCGAGCTCTGGGACCTGCTCGACTCCACCACCCCAGACGTAGCCTTCCTGACCGAAACCTGGTGGAACGACTCCTCGGCACCTGACATCGCAATAGCCATCCCGGACGGCTACAAGATCATCCGTAGGGACCGCACCAACGGAATCGGAGAAGGAATAGCAAAGCCCACAAATCCACCCTCAAGGTCGACACCCACACTGACGACTCCCTCAAGACCGCCGAACACCTACACTTCCGCATCCACACCCACCCCAACACCACTCTCAGAGGAACACTCATCTACAGACCCCCCGGACCATGAGCACCTTTCCGCGAACCCCTCGCCGACCTCACCAGCACCCATGCACTCACCTCAATGGATTACATCCTCCTCGGGGACCTAAATTTCCACCTGGAGAACAATGACACGAACTCACCACTCTGATCGACAAACTCACCAACCACAGCCTCAGACAACTCGTCAACACACCAACCCCCATCGCCGGCCACACTCTTGATCCCATCTTCTCCTCAAGCGCCCGCGTCATCTTCAACCATACCACTGTACTCCACTGGACCGACCACCACTGCATCCACTTCACTTAGAAGAAACATACCGAGCACCATCGCACCCAACAACCACCCCGCCGATGCTGGAGCAAAGTTACAGAAGACCGTCTTACCAACACCCTCTTCCAGAACCCACCCCCGAACCCCACCGACCCAGACACCGCCGCCCACAACCTCACTCTGTGGATCAACGATTGCGCCAACACCCTCGCACCACTCAAGAAATCCACCGCCAACCAAACCAGAAGAAAAGCCACCTGGTTCACCGACGAGCTCCTAAACTCCAAACGTGCCTGCCGGAAGCTAAAAAAGGAATGGCTCCTCAAATGCACACCTGACAGCCTCACAGCCCACAAGGACGCCACCCGCAAGCACCACCAACTCATCAGACAAGCCAAACGATCCCTCTTCAAAGACTGCATGGACAACAACACACACGACAGCAAAGAGCTCTTCAGCATCGTGAAAGAACTCTCCAACCCCAGCGCCAAGGTCAATGACATCCTTCCATCCCAAGAACTCTGCAACGCACTGTCCACCTTTTTCCACCAGAAGATCACCGACATCCACAACAGCTTCAACGCCACTCCCACGCCAGACCCCACCCCCGAACACTCCACCTGCGTAAACCGCCTGACCTCCTGGACCAACGTCAACGACACAGAGACACGCAAGATCATGAACTCCATCCACTCAGGATCTCCGTCAGACCCCTGCCCCCACCATGTATACAACAAAGCCAACTCCACCATTGCCCCCCAACTACGGAAGGTCATCAACATCTCCTTCGAAACAGTGACATTCCTGGAAAGATGGAAACACGCCAAAATCCGCGCCCTCCTCAAGAAGCCCAAAGCAGACCCCAACGACCTCAAGAACTTCCGACCCATCTCCCTACTCCCTTTCCCAGCGAAGGTGATTGAAAAAATCGTCAACACACAACTAACCAGCCACCTCGAAGACAACGACATCCTGGATCCCTCCCAGTCCGGCTTCAGACGAAACCACAGCACTGAGACCGCCCTTCTCGCCGCACAGACGACATCAGACGCCAAATGGACAACGGCGAAACATCAGCCCTCATCCTCCTGGACCTATCTGCCGCCTTTGACACAGTCTGCCACCGCACCCTGAAATCACGCCTCCACCAAATCGGAATTCAAGGAAAAGCCCTCGACTGGATCATCTCATTCCTCTCCGGCAGAACCCAGAGAGTCCGCCTCTCCCCCTTCCGCTCCGAAGCCACCAACATCATCTAAGGTGTCCCCCAAGGCTCATCCCTCAGCCCGATGCTGTTCAACATCTATATGGCCCCCCTCGCACAAGTGGCCTGACAACACAACCTCAACATTCTCACCTACGCCAACGACACCCAGCTCATCCTCTCACTCACCAAAGACCTGCACACCGCCAAAACCAACCTCCACTAGGGAATGAAATCCATCGCCGAATGGATGAGAAGCAGTCGTCTCAAACTGAACTCGAACAAGACGGAGGTCCTCATCCTCGGACCCACAGCCTCCACCTGGGACGACTCCTGGTGGCCTACCGCACTAGGAACCCCACCGACGGACCATGCCCGCAACCTGGGCTTCATCCTCGACTCCTCCCGCATCTTGTCTAAACAGGTCAACTCAGTTTCCTCCTCCTGCTACAACACACTCTGCATGCTCCATAGAATCTACAAGTGGATCCCGACAGAAACAAGAAGAACGGTGACACAGGCCCTCGTCAGCAGCAGGCTGGACTACAGCAACGCACTCTACACAGGCATCCCAGCAAAAGACCTACTACGCCTCCAACGCATCCAAAACGCCTCCGCCCGGCTGATCCTCAACATACCCTGCCACAGCCACATCTCCCACCACCTGAGAAACCTTCACTGGCTCCCCGTGGACAAGAGGATCACTTTCAAGCTTCTTACCCACGCTCACAAAGCGCTCCATGACACCGGACCAATCTACCTGAACAACAGACTCAGCTTCTACACCCCCACCCGTCAGCTCTGCTCCACTAACCTCGCCCTCGTTCCCCGCATCCGAAGAAAGACCTCCGGCGGCAGATCCTTCTCATACCTCGCCGCCAAAACCTGGAACACCCTCCCCACCAACTTGCGACAGACCCAAGACCTACTCACCTTCAGAAGACTCCTCAAGGCCTGGCTTTTCGATCAGTAACAGCACCCCCCTCACCCCCACCCCCCCAGCACCTTGAAACCCTCACGGGTACGTAGAGCGCTTCATAAATCTAATGATTGATTCATTGATTATAAAATATCTTGTTAATGGCACATAATGGCTGCTAATCAGTTTGTGACTGATTTGAAACTTGCTATTTGTGTGTACGTCATGCCCCTAGCTGTATTCCTTATCCAAGGGATTGGTTTGTCTCAAAATGTCACTATATTCAGTTCTGCAATTGCATTAGCAGTGTTGTCCAATATTGTCCCCCTTTGCCTAAGGGGTCGCTCCCCTTGCGTGAAATTGACAAAAAAAAATCCCTGGGGCCTAGTGGTTTCTGCCCTCCTTGGGGGCAAATCGGCCTAATAAAAATAGGCCAATCTGCCACCAAGGGGGGCAGAAATGGCCTCAAATAAATGTGCCTTCCAGGGGAACAACCCTTGCCAAAGGGGTCGCTCCTCCTGCATGAAACTGACAAAAAAAATCCCTGGCGTATAATGGTTTCTGCCCCCCTTGGGGGCAGATTGGCCTAATAAAAAAAGACCGATCTGCCCCCAAGGGGGGCAGAAACGGCCTAGAGTTAATTTTGCCCAGTCTTGTCCAATATTTTCCCTGTCGTAGCCCCATCCTGACAGTATTGATCGATAAAGGGGTTGCTCACTACATTAAAGTTTGTAAATTTCTAAGTCCTACTTGTCTGATAACCTTGTTGTCCCTTTTGAAAGAAATATACTATCTTGTCCCAAATCCAATGCCATCTGTCCCCAGTTCAACCTGCAATTTAACTGCAAATGCCATAACATTATTAATAATAACTTATAGCAACAATGCTGCTTTTTTAAATAGAACAACCCCTGGCAATGTGATGATGAAGCCACCTGGTGTATGACTGCCTGCCAGAATGCCTGCATTCACCTACTAGAGTATATCACCTGGAGCTCTCCCAGATCCACCACAATCAAAATTATAGGTTATAGGATAGTGCATATTGAATTAATACATTCAGGTCTAATAAATGTTCAACATTATAGAGTTTGTCATGATGGCTCCTCTGAGCAGGTCCCCTGATTCTGCCCATGTCAGCGTCTCTCCTATCGACACTTGAATCTTGTGAGGTTCTTTAAGTTTCATCTGTTTGCTAATGATAGTTCCTCCTCAGTAAGCACCACTATTTCCATAACTTCCTACAGGAGACGTATCATGTGGGTTTAGGAATCTATTTGGAGCTACATTTCAAAACAATGAGCCCAGAGAGATTTAATCTGCCTTTTTCTAAGTCCTGCTGTGATTGGTATGATTGCACAAAACAAAGTCAGTATATTGTGTAGGACATGGAATGCAATTGTACTGAAAAGAAAAGAAATTAATACCATCAGGCCATGAACGATCCCACACAACCATGTGTGGAAGATTATTATCATTTATAAAAAAGAAACCATTGTATATTTTTACCTACAGTTGGGTCCAGTCAATCAAACAAAGCAATACGATAAAAACACAACAGTGACTTTGCAGTGCTTGTGATAGTTGCATAACAGAAGGGCAGAACTATTTTTTTGATATGGATGTTTTTGACTGTAACTTCAATAGACCAATCAGCACAATTTAATTGCAAAAATTGAGCTTGTGTGAAAGATCACAATAGAAAACAAGCATTTGCAAGGCAATGGGTCTCATGTTTTCTCAAGCTAGAGCTATTGGTGTTGTCAATTCCCAACTAGACTTTTCTTGCCAAATAAATTGAAAATGAAAAGTAAAACAGTTGACATAAGTGACCCGATTCAAAGTGCCATGGCCACCATGAGCATGAGAGCGAAGGAGAGACACAAAAAGGAAAAGTAGTTTGCTTGCAGTCAAACGTACCAGCAAATGAGCAATTATCCATTAAACAGGGTTGGTGCCTAAGGTGGTGACAAAACCGCCCCCACGGATGGACAAACGTAAAGCATTTACCATTGATTACAAAGGAGTTCTGAAAGGTAAGCCCATAAATGTGTGATAATGATGGGGGTAGTTAAAAGCTGACAATATTTACAACAGGGCAAAGCGCTTGCATGTTCGACTTAAAAACTGAAGTAAAGAGAAAGTGAAGAAAGCTAGTACATACACCCACAATACATACAACAGTCACCAAATTGCTAGGGGTAGTGGCAGTGAAATCATGAATGCTTTGACCATTTATTATTAAATCAATGGTTTGACCACTTGCCCCACCATGAGACATTTAACAATCTCTTTTTTGCAAATAATGTCAAGGATGGTAAACCAGACAAAGTAAACACAGCTGTTAGAGCCTTTTTCTGTTTACTTTCTTGTACTGTTTCCATCTTCTTGATGTCTAAGAGCAGAGCTAGTGAGATAAGTGGCAGATTTTCCAAAGTCTAGCGATATATTTTTGATCAGTGGCAAGGAGTAATAGTAAAATATGTGTTCGAACTATTTCAAGCTGTTAAAAAAACTGTGGCATTTTGGACAATTCTTTGAAAACTGTGCAGTAAAAAATAGAGTTTGACCCTGTTTGGAATGTTGAAAAGCTTCCCCACTTGCAACATAAGGGACATTGGGGTTGCTTAGTGCAGTTCAAGGTGGCTGTCTAGTCTCCACCACATTTTAGATATTGACAAAAAAGACAAGAAGGACAACTTCAACTCATGTTCAGGGAACAAGCGGCTTACATAGGAATTATCCATGTAACAGGGCCGATGCCATGCAAAGCGCTTGACTACTGCCCAGCGAGAGCGCGCTGCGTAGGAAATAAAAATTAGTCCAGAAGCCATGCGGAAAACACTGAGCCTTGTATGTTTTCAGTAGTTTACTGGTGCTCTCGAGGAGGGATAAACACCAGAAAAGGCATGACGCATGCATGCCTGTCACTAATGAAATCAAGCGAATTTGTAAAAGGCAAGCCCATGAACCAACCAAACTGATGGGTGTGACATGGACATGGTTAAAAGCCCACAGAGAGTTTACAACAGGGCCAGAGCGCTTCAGCACTCAACCCTAACCTTTGGTAGTCGTATATTCACCTTTGGACCCCTAACTAACCACAAAGTGGAGATCTTGATCAGTACATAAAGAGAGTCAATGAACCATTTTACCCCAATACACTCCTCCCTATTAAAACAGAAATACTTTGCTTTTGCATCTGTTTTTGAATACTTGAATTGCTAGCTGAAAATGTGTTTGCTTGCTAAAGGTTGAACTGCTTACTTTGCACATTACTTGCACATCGCCGGTTTACCTGGCTCTACCTAGCTCGTTCTGCTACAGTTTCCTTTCTCACACTGATGTCTGTGCTTTTTTAACATTAGCCTCTAAGGGCCAGATGTAGGAAGGAAGCAATTTGCGAGTTGCAAATTGCGAGTCCTTCTGACTCGCAATTTGCAACTCGCAAATTGCTATGCAGTACGGTGTCTCAGACACCGACTGCAACTCGCTATGGGGTCGCAATGACCCACCTCATGAATATTCATGAGGTGGGTCGCAAATTGCGGCCCCATAGCGAGTATAGGCACTCGCTAACATGGAGGCCTGCTGTAGTCAGCAGGCCTCCATGTTAGCGACCTGCTTTTCAATAAAGCATTTTTTTTTTTTTTTTTAATGTAGCCCGTTTTCCCTAAGGGAAAACGAGCTGCATTTCAAAAAATCCGAAACCTTTTGTTTCGGTTTTTTCAGGGCAGGGAGTGGTCCCTTGGACCACTCCCTGCCCTGAAAAAATATTTTGGGGTCCATTCACAAAGGGGAAGGGGTCCCATTGGGACCCCTTCCCGTTTGCGAATGGGTTACCATCCACTTCAAGTGGATGGTAACTGCGACTCCATTTGCGACCGCATAAGCGGTCACAAATGGAATTGCATACCATTGCGAATTGCAAATAGGAAGGGAACACCCCTTCCTATTTGCGATTCGGAAATGCATTTTGCGAGTCGGTAACGACTCGCAAAATGCATTTCTGCATAGGAAACACGCATTTGCGAGTCGCAAACGGCAAATTTTGCCGTTTGCGACTCGCAAAGTGCTTCCTACATCTGGCCCTAAGTTCCTGGTCTGCCCTGGCCTACGCCATTTGAGCAGAGGGAACCACAGAACACTTTGAGACTACAGCAATTGCCATTTTAAAGCACAGTCGGCAGTCTCGTTTTTTTTAATCTTCTTGCCACTAATCATCCTGATATCTGTTTTAGTACTGAAACTTGGCTCCATCCCTCAGAACGTCCCAGTTTCCCTGTTGCATTTCTTTCTCAGTAGAGGATGCTCAGATGAGATAGAGAGTTTAAAACTGGAGGGAGAGTTGCTATCGCTTTCCATAATCCGTCAAAAATCATTTTATACTATTCTCTTCAAACTAATTGGGCTGAGTTCTGCATTTTTTTACTTTCGAGTGATGTCTGCAAGGTTGCTTTAGTTTACCACCCTCCTAAAAAACCTAAAAAAAGACCTATAAAAGATTTTTGTAACGAGTTGACTGAATGTCTAGCACTGAACATTGTAGCCTCTGACAACTTCTTGCTGATAGGTGATTTTAACTACCATTCAGAGCTGGACTCCCATCCAAAAACTCTACTTCTGCTTTCAGATTCAGAGTTGATAGGACTATACCAAAGGGTATCTGACCCCACCCACATAGCTGGTCATACTCTGCACCTTATTTTCACTAGCTGGTGGATCTCCAGGTGGATTCACCAATCCCACTGGTCTGGATGGGTCATTTATCCATCAACTTCCAGCTTCACATAGAGGAAGCGATAGGCCACGAAATGACAAGCCCTCAAATGAATAGGCTTTGCAGGAAGGTCTTGCTGTCCGTTTTCTTGTCTTTCTTTCCTACCCAGCTCTCCACAATACGCTCAGATGGTAATATTACCCTGAAGGTCTTTCAGAGTTCCTTTTCATATTCTTTAGATAACATTGCTCCAATTAAATGTAGGCTTCTAAAGCTGAATAAAGCCCTTCCCCTCTAATGTTCAGAGGATCTTAAAGTGTAAATATTGGCATGTAGGAGAATTGTAAGGAAATGGTGCACTGCAAAATTTCCTTCCAAGCAAAGTGCCTAAAAATTGGTATTAATGTACCTACACAAAAACATCAGAGAAGCTTGAAGGTCCCAAATATTGAATAAGACAGTGCAAACAATGTTCATTTCAAGGGTTCTGGTGCACACTGCGTGCACCTGTATTTCCACCGGCTCAAATATGAGCCAAGAACAGTGCTGCTGCATCTTTCCCAATGGGCTGACCGGCAGAAGCCTTGGTTTCCACAAGTCAGCTCTGTAGGAAATTTGTGATGGGGATGGTGGGGTCTCCTTGTCGGGAGTTATGAGTTAGGAGGACAGATATTTCTCTCCGCCAAACTCCTAATGACCCCCTTTAGGAGTAACTGAGGCAATATAATCATCTTCAGTACATTAATGACCTCATTTACAGAATGGCAGAAGAAGCTGGATATTCTTCATCTTGCTTACAACGGCTAGGAAATAGCTATTCCTTTCACAGAACCACCACTGGCTCCAAAATTGGGAATTTACTTTGCGCAGGCTGAACACATGTGAAATTGGCATTCTTTCAGCCCTTGTCTGCTCGTTAATGTGACACAATATCGACCAGCAAAATATTGATCGACCACAATATCGGAATAAAAATATTTTTTACCAAAACATTTTCACTCTGCATACAAACAAGAAATATACAAATATTGATCAAAAAACAATTATTAAACATACTTACATTTTTTAATGGCAGCTCCATCTCAACTAATATTTATTGTTAAAATCCAAAACTCAACAAACAAAAACATTTTAAATTATTAAAATACTTAAACACAAAATAAAATAATATATGTATAATAATAAAACCTTACTTACTGACTAAACAACGTAACTAAATATATAAAAGTTTAAATAATTAAACACATACAAATACTTTACAGCTAATAAACTATCATGTATACACAAAACATCAACTATGAGCTATTAGTTCATATACACTTAAAATAAATAACCTTAGTACATACAGATATGTTATAGGTAAACATAATCTTGATAAGTGTTTACCAGATAAGGAATAAACTGCCAAAAAATTCAAAGTAACCAATAATATTAAAAGTAAACATATTAACCAATAAACCTCTCACACTAATTAAACACCGTTAAAAGGATCAGAAAAATCACCTAAATCTTGCAGCAAACACTGCTGATTCTACATTGAAATTCTGAGAGCTACCATGCACAAAACCAAACATTTTCATCAAAATGCAAGTAATATAAACCCACTAACAAACTATATCAAACTCTTTATCTATCACTTAACTTAAAATACACCACTGAAATTGTTTTCTTTTTATCTCCAAGCTTTAGCTGCCGTTTCAAAACCAAAAAAAGTAAATATTCTCAAATGTCAATTAACTCAAAACCCCTAAAAGTTAAAAACAAACACAGCCAAACACCCCTAAACCTAAGGCAATGATTGTTTTAAACGTTAAACTTAAAACAAACCTTGTCTATTCAACAGACAAATAAATGCCACCTGACCCACATCCTGACTGAACATAGCAAACAAATGAAAGAAGCATTTGCAATGCAACAGGTTTTGCATTTCTCCGAGTTAGAGCTATTAGCAGTTGTAAACTCCCAACCGGACTTTTCTTGCCTCATTCAATGTTAAAAAAACGAGCGCGTTCACCCTGCTAAAAAATGGAAATGGAAATATAAACGGTCTTGCGTTTGCTTGAGCACGAGCAATTAGCATTGTAAAATTCCTACCCGGACTTTTCTTGCCACATAAATTGAAAATAAAAATAAAACGGTTTCACTTAACTAATGAAACTGAAACGTAAAAGTTTCACCTAAGCAAGCTGATGGCCGACATCAGTGCAAAGCAGACACACAAATGGAAATAACAGTTCACTCGTAGTGAAACCTATTAGCAAAAGTGTAATTATCTACGTAATCGGCAAAAGTGCAATTAACTATGTAACAGGGTCAATGTCATGCAAAGTGCTCGAATTCTGCTGAGCAAGATCGTGCTCCGAGAAAAGAGAAAAATAGTCCACAAACCAGACAGAAAACAGTGAGCCACATATGTTTTCAGTACTTGAGGAGGGCTAACCACCGGAAAAGGCATGACATATGCATGCCTTCCACTAATAAAAGCAAGCAGATTTTAAAAGGCAAGCCCACAAACCAATGAAAGACACTGACATGACATGGGCGGGGCTCCGAGCCCTTTTCTAACTACTAAAGCGTCTCACAAGCGACCCTAAAAAGCAGCATGTTAAAAGGACAGCAGACACATATAAAAAGTAAAAAGTGCAAATGCATTGAAAACATATAACATTTTCAGATACAGTGCACGAAATAGCCACGTACATCAGCTCTCAGAAAGGCAAAAAGATATTATCACACATGGAATGTACAAACAGCCACTAGAGCACAAGCACTGATAATACTGTTTAAAGCAGGACCGCCAGGTAGGCCTTTAGGCTTCCCTCTCGGTCCTAGATAGCCCGTAAAGAGCATCTAATAAAACAAATTTTAAAAAATCGTCAGGGACTACAGGGGATGCCTTGAGGATCCCCCGCAGTCCCAGATAGCCCATAAAGGGCTAAAAAAAATATGAAAAAAACAACTGAATAGCTCAAGTGTGAAGGTCAAGGAAGGGAAGACCTTCACACTGAGTGTTGAGGGTTCAAGTCCAGGTGTATCCCCGGTCATTTCTCTCCTTTTTTTTTCAAATGCAAATGTTTAAGGCTCATGATGTAAGGTGATCTTACTGTTTTTAATTGACAAATACATTTTTCTTTTCAATTTGTGCACAAATATCTCATTCTAAGTATACCATACATCAAAGCCTAAAAAACTCTATAGCTCTCTTTCTCTCACTGTCTCTCCCTATCTCTTTCAATTTCTTTCTCCCACTCACACTGGGACTGCGACCGTTACGCACTCGCTCACAGACCTACTCAGACACTCTCACACCCACTCACATACCCACTCAGAGCCTCGTGCACACACACACACAACCCCAGTCAGATCCTCACATGCCCACTCACAGCCCCATTTAGACCTTCATGCACCAACTCACAGACCCACTCATACACTCACGCACCCACTCACAGACCCACTCAGACTCTCCCACTCACAGACCCACTGGCCCCATCATGCTCCCACTCACTGTGGTGGTGGTTGGATTACTGTGTAGTAATGAAAATTACTATACGTTAAAAAAACATAGGCGGTCATTACAACATTGGCGGTAAAAGGCGCTTACCACCATGCAGAAGACTGCCAATAAATCGCCGCGGCCGCGGAATTCCGCCACAGCTATTATGACCCACATCTCGGAATCCGCCGAAATTCAGACACCCACACAAGTCTGCCACACCAAAGGACAGTGATAAACTGGCGAAAACAAAACCTCCACCGTCACGCCAACAGAAACACGCCCATGCTATCACGACCCACGAATCCACACAGCGGTCTTTCAACTGCGGTATTCCATTGGCGGTACACACCGCCGCGCTCAAAATACACACACATCTCCAAAACACCGCCACATTGGACAATTCAAAATACACACACCTTATACACATACAAACACCACTCCCACACACCCAACACAATATAAAACACACACCCACATCACCCACAAACCCCTACGACCAAAAATTTGAGACAAAGGCGACAGAGAGATAGCACAGCAATAGACAACCCCACCATACAGAGGCACACAACACCATCACCCATACAACATCCACGCACCAAACACCCCACACCACCACACATCACCACACCCATCAACACATACACCATCCCACACATCACCTACACCACCCCATGTCACGCCAAAGACACCCCAGGTTTTCTGAGGAGGAGCTCAGGGTCATGGTGGAGGAAATCCTACGGGTAGAGTCACAGCTATTTGGAGCACAGGTGCAGCACACCTCCATAGCCAGGAAGATGGAGCTATGGCGAAGAATCGTCGACAGGGTCAACGCTGTGGGACAGCACCCAAGAAATCGGGAGGACATCAGGAAGAGGTGGAACGACCTACGGGGAAGGTGTGTTCAGTGGTCTCCAGGTACAACATCGCGATTCAGCGGACTGGCGGCGGACCCCCACCTCCTCCCCCACAACTAACAACATGGGAGGAGCAGGTCTTGACCATCATGCATCCAGAGGGCCTCGGAGGAGTCAGTGGAGGAATGGACACTGGTAAGTCAAATCTTAACTATCAGATCCCCCACCCTGCCCGCATGCTATCACACCCCCCCCACCCTCACCCCCTCCTCTATCACTCCAGCTCCTCACTAATATACTAATATCACAAACCACACATCCCAACACCAAGCCCTGCATGACACAACTAAGTATGGACACCCAGCACTAAAGCATGCTCACTGCACATACCCATAACAACCCCCCAACCATCATCATACAAGCCCCCACACAGGAATGCTTGCACTGGGGTACACGCACACCCACCCATTGCACACCATGACACACACACATGCAATAATCATGCTCTTATACCCCTGCAGGACCACTACATAACGTCACCACACAGGAGAGTCCAGGCATCTCCACTCCACCCACAGAAGAGGCCCACAGTGACAACAGCAGCTCTGGCCAATTGGATCCAGATGACCAGCCCGGACCATCGTGGGCGTCGGGACAGTTGGTTCCCCTTGCACAGGCACAGCCCAACACTGACCTTCCACCCTCTGGTAACACCAGCACAGCACCCACCCAGCGGGCCCAATACCTCCGTACCCAGGACACGTCAATCAGCGGTGTGTCCACCACTACAGGGAACCCAGGGTAACCCACCACCCCAACAACAACAGGGACCTGGGGGCAGTGGTAGTGGGCACACGGTCCAGGGGACGGAGGCACAGGAACACAGGGGAACTGGGAGGGCTGCTGTGCGACAGGGGGCGGACAGGCCAAGGGAACCCACCCTCCACGAGGCCCTCTCCTCCATCATGGGAGCATACCACCACTCCCAGGAGACGATGGCTACGGTCCTGGCCAAGTTTCAGGAGACCCAGCGCCTGCAGGACGAACAGTATTTGGGGTTCAGGGAGGAGCTCAGAACCATCAGCTCCGCCCTGGGCTCCATCGTAGGGGTGCTGAAGGACATACAAAAGACCATGAGGGACACCGTGGCACTCCAAGGGGCCCCTGACACTAGCATGGACGATGAACTGCCCACCACCTCCGCCGGCGCTAGTGGACAGGACGCCCCGCTACAGGACCACCACACCAGCACCCCACCCCCTGCAGACGGACAACCACCCCGCAAGCGGTCCCTGAGATCCAGGAACAGGACAGAGCAAGATGACAAGACCCCGCCAGGAAATGAGACCACCCTGATTGTCCTCCCACTGTCTCACTTTGTTACCCTGTCCAGATTAGAACTGCCCCAGCTCCACTTCCTATGCCCATATGGGTAGTGCACCTGTGTGACTAATACACTGGACTCTGCCATGGACATTCCTCCACCGTCACCCATCACCATTTTGCCACCCCCTCCAATAATTAGTACTTCAATAAACACCCTTGAACCACAAAACAATCTGGAGTCAGTCTGTGATTTTGAAAATGTGTATTAGCAATGACAGTGACAAAATGCGTTTTCAAATGTAATGCCAACATACCTATGTCACACGTCACAAGTCCATGAAGGATGCAAGTAGATGACACACGTTGGTAACCACACCTGTGAAACCGTAATGGAAATGTACAACTCAGTTACCATATACTGGTTGAAATCGACATACAGGATAGAGGTAGAAGTGTGAAAGTGAATGCAATATTAAAACAATTGTTCTCACCTGTGTGTCACTGGAAATATTGCTGTATGACTGACTCCCTGTTGTCTATGTCTTCTTCCTCAGCTTCCTCCTCATCACTGTCCACAGGCTCCACAGGATCCACAGCAGCCACAACACTGTCATCTGGACCATCCTCCTGCAGAAAAGGCACCTGGCGTCGCAAAGCAAGATTGTGAAGCATCGAGCAGGCGATGATGATCGGGTACACCTTCCTTGGTAAGTAGAATAGGGAACCACCTGTCATATGGAGGCACCTGAACCTGGCCTTCAGGAGGCCGAAGGTGCATTCGATCACCCTCCTAGTCTGCCCATGGGCCTCATTGTAGCGTTCCTCTGCTCTGGTCCTGGGATTCCTCACTGGGGTCAATAGCCATGACAGGTTGGGGTAACCAGAGTCCCCTAATAGCCACTCCCGGTGCCTCTGGAGTTGACCCATCACATATGGGATGCTGCTATTCCGCAGGATGTAGGCGTCATGCACTGAGCCAGGGAACATAGCATTTACCTGGGAGATGTACTGGTCTGCCAAACATACCATCTGTACATCCATGGAACGATAACTCTTCCGGTTCCTGTACACCTGTTCACTCCTGCGTGGGGGGACCAGAGCTACATGGGTGCCATCAATAGCACCTATGATGTTAGGGATATGTCCCAGGGCATAGAAGTCACCTTTCACTGTAGCCAAATCCTCCACCTGAGGGAAAACAATGTAGCTCCTTACGTGTTTCAGCAGGGCAGACAACATTCTGGACAACACGTTTGAAAACATAGGCTGGGACATCCCTGATGCCATAGCCACTGTTGTTTGAAATGATCCACTTGCAAGCAAATGGAGCACTGATAGCACCTGCACTTCAAGGGGTATTCCTGTGGGATGGCGGATTGGTGAGATCAGGTCTGGCTCCAACTGGGTACACAGTTCCTGGATTGTGGCACGGTCAAACCTGTAGGTGATGATCAAATGTCGCTCCTCCATTGTTAGCAGGTCCACCAGCGGTCAGTACACCGGAGGATTCCGCCATCTCCTCAAATGTCTCAGCTGACGGTGCCCAAGAAGGACAACAGCGACCACAGAGTCAACAAATTCCCAGGCATGTACCCACAGCTACACAGAACACGACACAAAATACAAAACTCTTCCTGTATGTGTGTTGAGTGTAGGCCTAGGTATGTGTGGCGCAGTAGTAAATGAAGCCATGTGGGCCCCTAAAATGGCGGCTGCCTGACCTCTAAAGTGGGACAATGGGATGTTAGGTATCTGCGCTGGTGTTGTACACCGTCGTGGTAGGCGGTCGTAGACCGCGGCGCAATGCTGCATTGGTTAACATTGGACCCTATGGGTCCCAGGAGCCAATGATGAAGTGCGCCGGCGGTGATGATACGCACCGCCGTGGACGTCACCGCCGCGGACGTGACCGCCATTTTCTATCTGTTCAATCGCTCGATACCTGATCTTCGACAGGAGAGGACCTACACTGCAAGTGCTGCTGTCACCTCAGTCTGGAAGAGACAATGGCTGCTGCATCTGGGGAAAGGGCCCCTGCCTTCACTGCTCAGGAGTTGGAGAAGCTAGTCGACGGGGTCCTTCCCCAGTACACGCTACTCTACTGTGCTCCAGACCAACAGGTAAGTACACAGGGAGCACGTTGTATGGGCTATGCTGAGTGGAGAGGGCTGGATGTCAGTAGGAAGGGGGCAGAGTTCAGCGACCATGAAGGACTGTGAATGCATGTGCCACATGGCAAGGGTAGGGATGGGGGCCACTCACTTTGACGGTGCAGTTGGTAATGACTTCTCTTCTTCCCCTGTACATGTCATGTATGTCAGCACCCACCAGAAGAAGGACATTTGGCGTGCCATCGCCAAGGACGTCCGGACCCTGGGGGTCCACCAGAGACGGGGCACCCACAGCTGTAATAGATGGGAGGACATTCGCCGCTGGAGCAAGAAGACGGCGGAGGCTCAGCTGGGGATGGCCTCCCAACGTGGGAGGGGTGCCCGTCGCACCATGACCCCCCTGATGTTCTGGATCCTGGCGGTGGCCTACCCGGAGTTGGATGGGCACTTGAGGGCATCACAGCAGACACAAGGGTGTGAGTACACTCTCACTCTGCGGACTTTGCGCGCAGTGGAGCGGTCTGGGTGGGGGAGGAGGGCTGTGGGTTTCCCTAGGCCACGACGAGTTACGTAGGCTAGGCCCCTCCGGAATGCAGGCCATGTGGCACTCCACCCCACCTCTGTAGAGTGCCAAGTACAGGTAGACATGCCCGTGTCATCTATGTGTGCAGATGTCCACCATAGCCATGTAGGCCAGATACCAGGAATTGCATCTGTAGAGGCCAAGAGCATGGTGTAGTGCATGGGGCTGCTGTGTCTATATTGTCTGCCAACGGTAGCGGTAAGCCATGCAGTCAACCTGTCTTTCTTCTGTCGCCCCACCCCCTTTTTGTGCTCTCCCCGTTCTTTTGTGCATCAGCATCATCAGGCGGAGGTACAGTGGCACCGGAGCACGAGGGAGCTGCATCCCACCTGGCCATGAAGGGCCACACCACAGACTCTGAATACACCAGTGGGTCGGAGGGCGAGGGGAGCTTCACGTCGGTCACCGGATCACCAAACAGCGACACGGACTTGTCTGCCGATGGGAGCTCCCTTGTGGTGGCAGCACCCACTGTGCCCGCCCTCCCAGCAGCCCCTCAGCCTTCGCTCCGTGCCCGCTCACCCAGGAGGGTGGGCATCACCTTCGCTCCAGTCACCTCAGCCCCTGCCCCAGTCACCCCTGCTTCCCTCAGTGAGGAGGCCATTGACCTCCTCAGGTCACTCACTGTTGGGCAGTCTACCATTGTGAATGCCATCCAGGGTGTAGAAAGGGAGTTGCAACACGGTAATGCATTCCAGGAGGGCATTCATTCTGGTCAGGCTGCCCTTCATCGAACCCTGCAATCTCTAGCCTCAGCACTAATGGCAGCCATTGTCCCTGTGTCTAGCCTCCCCCCTCCAACTTCCTCCACCCAGACCCAGTCCCCTGTACCCCAGCCTATCCCAAGCATACCATCAGACAAGCATGCACACACCTCAACACACAAAAGTAGCTCAGGCAAACATAAGCACCACACAACCCACAGGCACTCACACAAGCATCACCCACATACAGACACAGCAACATCCACTGCCTCCACTGTGTCCCCCTCTTCGTCGTCTTCCTCCTCCCTCCAGTGTCGTCTACACTCTCACCTGCATGCACTACATCTACAGGCACTAGGACTCGCACCAGAACACCCAGCACCACACCCCGCTCACCTGCACTCACCACCCCCACTACCATTTACACGTCCCCTGTGTGCACTCCCAGTGTGTCTGTGACGCCCCCTCCCAAAGTACACAAACGCGGGAACCCACACACCCAACATCCATCCACCTCACGATAGCCTCCAGTACCTGCACCTGCACCCAAATCACCTAAAGTTACACCTCCTACAACCACCTCCTCTTCCTCTACTCCCAGACCCCATCCAGCTACCCATCCCAGTGTTCGTCAGAAACTCTTCCTCAGCAACGTTGACCTCTTTCCCACCACCCCCACCTCTCCAATTCATAGGTCCCGTAGTAGCACCTCAGCCAAAAAAAGTCCGGTACCAGTGCTGCGTGTTAAAGGTGTGTGGAGTGCACCGGCCACCAGGGCAGCCAGTGTGACACGGAGCCAAAGCACTGCCAGTCCACCCCCTGTAAAGCACCTTAAGTTGGAAAGTGGCCGACGGGAGAGGGTGAAGACTCCTGCTGGCAAAACAGCTCACAAGGGTCCCAGGGGGAGTGCCGAATCAGCTGTGACTCCTCCCAAGGTGGTGAAGGGGCAGAAGAAGTCTCCAAAGTCTCGTAAGAGCAGCACGGCGGAGAAGGGCGCCATCCTCCCCGCCGGCCAGGAAGCCACCGCCAGCACTGTCGTCACTGGTCAGGAGACCACCGCGAGAGTCAGTGCCCTGGAGGGCAGCAGTAGTGTCACTGGTCCGGAGACCAGAGTCAGTGCCCTGGAGGGCAGCAGTATTGTCACTGGTCCGGAGACCAGCGCCAGAGTCAGTGCCCTGGAGGGCAGCAGTATCGTCACTGGTCCGGAGACCACCGACAGGGTCAGAGCCTTGGAGGGCACCAGTATCGTCACTGGTCAGGAGACCACTGCCAGAGTCAGTGCCCTTGAGGGCACCAGTATCGTTACTGGTCCGGAGACCACCGCCAGAGTCAGTGACCTGGAGGGCCCCGGCAGCCACAGCCCCGCTGGGCACTGAGGGACCGTAATGCCACACACCGCTGCACAGGTCAGAGACAGCAAAGGCAAGCACCGCTGAACAGGGCAAAGACCGCCATGGTGAAGACCGCTGAACAGGGCAAAGCACCGCTGAACAGGACAAAGACCGCCATGGCAAAGCACCGCTGAACAGGTCAGAGACAGCAAAGGCAAGCACCGCTGAACAGGGCAAAGACCGCCATGGTGAAGACCGCTGAACAGGGCAAAGCACCGCTGAACAGGCCAAAGACCGCCATGGCATAGCACCGCTGAACAGGACAAAGACCGCCATGGCAAAGCACTGCTGAACAGGTCAGAGACAGCAAAGGCAAGCACCGCTGAACAGGGCAAAGACCGCCATGGTGAAGACCGCTGAACAGGGCAAAGCACCGCTGAACAAGACAAAGACCGCCATGGCAAAGCACCGCTGAACAGGTCAGAGACAGTAAAGGCAAGCACCGCTGAACAGGGCAAAGACCGCCATGGCAAAGCACCGCTGAACAGGTCAGAGACAGCAAAGGCAAGCACCACTGAACAGGGCAAAGACCGCCATGGTGAAGACCGCTGAACAGGGCAAAGCACTGCTGAACAGGACAAAGACCGCCATGGCAAAGCACTGCTAAACAGGTCAGAGACAGCAAAGGCAAGCACCGCTGAACAGGGCAAAGGCGGCCATGGTGAAGACCGCTGAACAGAGCAAAGACCGCCAAATCAAGCATTGTTAGCCCATGTGGAGCTTGGACAGTGACGGAACTGAGACTGTCACGGGGAGCGTGATGCACTCTGGGCACCAGTCCCCCTCCAGAACCAGTGTATACCTGCATCCACTTGAGAGACTGTGGCTTTGCACTCCCCAGGATAAATCAGTGTGCAACCCACCCACTGGAAAGACTTGAGAGACTGTGGCTTTGCACTCCCCAGGAAGGTACAGTGGGCAACCCACCCACTGTATAGACTTGAGAGACTGTGGCTTTGCACTCCCCAGGATAAATCAGTGGGCAAACCACCCACTGGAGAGACTTGAGAGAATGTGGCTTTGCACTCCCCAGGATGGTACAGTGGGCAACCCACCCACTGTATAGACTTGAGAGACTGTGGCTTTGCACTCACCAGGATAAAGCAGTGGGCAAACCACCCACTGTAGAGACTTGAGGGGCTGTGGCTTTGCACTCCCCAGGATAAAGCAGTGGGCAAACCACCCACTGTAGAGACTTCAGAGACTGTGGCTTTGCACTCCCCAGGATAAAGCAGTGGGCAAACCACCCACTGGAGAGACTTGAGAGACTGTGGCTTTGCACTCCCCAGGATACATCAATGGGCATGGAGCCCCGTCGTAGATCTGGCGTGGTGCTGTAATCCGGCTGAGGTGCCCCCCCCCTTCCCTTCCCCCTGAGGTGCCTGTTGTATTTCTATCTGATGCCCCTGCAGTGTTCTCTCTGTTTGTGGACAGGTATCTAGTGGGGGCCTCGCCCATGCATTTTGGGCCCAGTGGTCCACGGACATTGATATGTGCATACCTGCAGTACTACTCGTGATGTATGATTTTCGAATGTTTATATATATCTGTATATATTTGGTTACTGTATTTTTATACATTACAATGTTTGAACTGATTTCCTTTTGTCTTTGCATTCTTCTGGGGGGGGTTGTGGGTTGTTACAGTGCTGTTTGGAAATGCATTGGTGTGTGTGTTGTAGTGGGTGAGGGTCGGGTTGGGGGTGTGGGTGTTGCGTGTGTGTCCGCCTGACTTTTGCCTCCCCTGTGTCATAGGTGCAGTACTCACCGTTGTCTTCGGCGCCTACATTGCTGGTGATCGTACAGGAGCAGGAAGACAAGCGCAGGGAGTATTTGTAGTTCGGGCTCCATGGTGGCCTCCTTCCTTGTGGAGTGTGTTAAGGTGAGCGTTTTCCCATTGCAAAAGCTGTTTCCGCCCTGTTTTTATCCACGGTGAATCTGCCCCGGAAAAGGTGGCGGATTGTGATACTGTGGGCGGTACATTGTCTTCTGCCTGTCTGTTGATGGTGACCGCCGCGCTGCTTGTCAGTACCGCCATGGCGGCCGGAGTGTTAAAGTGTCTGTCTATGTTGGCGGTTTCAGCCACGGTCATAATTCCCTTTTTTTGTCCGCCGGCCTGTTTGTGGTATTACTGCAGCGTTAACACCGTCTGCCAGGGTTGTAATGACCACCATAGTGGCGTTATAGTTAGGCTCACATTTTAAACATGCCAAACCATAGATATTCACCAGCTATAGTTGGAGCTATCTCAAGTAACTATAACTCGGCCCTAAGGTAACTTTCTACTTATGTGGAGCACTAGTAATTGCCAGTGCAGGGGAAGATGACCTAGCAGAGATCTGTTTTGGGTGGAAGAAAGGAAAGTAGTAATATCATATGTAGTTTCCATATGCTCCTGCAATGGTGCATTGTTTGCACATTTCTGTATCAAAAGAGGATCTGTGTACGAGTGACACCTCCTCACTATATAGGCCACCATCAGCAATAAATGTGTATAAGGTACTGATGGGGGGCAGGACTAGACAGATGGACTGTTTGCTAAGGGGGGATGCTGAAGGTCTGCATTCCAACTGCTGACCAATGACAGTATAAGAGGCATGTAGATAAACAGTTGATGGCTTGGCATAATAGAGCTTAGACAACCAATACAGATATTTTGGGTGGATGGCTGCACATTTTATAGATACTTAGAATATGGAGTAGACTAATAAGTTGGGGATATGCAATTAAATATGTTTTGTATAGTAATCATGATCATACTGTTATACTCATTATGTAAATAATTACTGTATAACTAAACCTTGTGCATGTGTATTGAATCAGGGTAGTAGGACGGGGCTCCATTTTAACCTTAACTTCAGATAAGAGTTATTCTGACAGGCTTGCCTAAAACCTAACACTCCTCATCAAGCAGAACATGCCTCACTAGAGAAGAGGTCAGAGATCCTTCACACATCTCCTTTTCTCCAAAAAGGCATACATTTCTTTTGAGGGCTAAAGGACCTACCCCAATGTAACCACCAATGCTACTGAGGTTGAAAACAATCACACTGGGAATGAACAGTGTGACATTGTAGGTTAACTAATAAATGTCAGAGGACCACAAGATGAGGACAGTGTGCTTTTGAAACACTTTCCTTATGTTTATTTTACATTGTTTGGCCATGACTGCTGGATCTTCTTTATTTGGATGTGGTTGTGAGTGTTGCTAAGCATTGATGCCTGACAGGCATATTGGCCTGTGTTCATTTGACAGTAGTATGGGAATTACTCTGCTCCTGTTGGGCATGAATGGGAATTACACAAGGAACTTTATCTTTGTGTTCTGTTCATTAGTTTTCCTGCATGCACTGTTTTGGCACATGTTCGGTCTTGTGTAAAAAGATCAAGCACAGCTAGATATGTTATCTTTAGATGCACCGTTCAGAGCACATCAAACTGATCCCAGATGAGGTGAGCCATGCTCCCAAATCGGCAGGGACGGGGAGCTGGAAGAAGGTTTGAAGGACCGAAGAACTTAAGCACAGTCATAGAGATATCTTAGGTAACTTACCATGGGTCCCAAGGTCTGGATAGCAGGAGCATCAGTCGTAGGAAAGTGGGTAAGC
Organism: Pleurodeles waltl; assembly: GCF_031143425.1. Taxonomy (NCBI): domain Eukaryota; kingdom Metazoa; phylum Chordata; class Amphibia; order Caudata; family Salamandridae; genus Pleurodeles; species Pleurodeles waltl. Next base: position 679,949,762 of record NC_090436.1, on the reverse strand, counting down.
ATAGGGCCTGCACTTATACTGATTTGACAACATATAGTGTCAAAGCAGTGTGAAGTGCAGCATGATTAAGTTAACAATCATTTCAGTGAGGTTGTACCAATTATAATCTATTTTAACTAAAAAGCAGAAATGCTACTTAGTTAATGCTTAATGTGAACAGTCACTTTTGGGGCATAGCTGTAGAAATAACAAGATTAAGAACGTGACAATTTGTAATCAGGATAAACTGAGCTTGCCCACTATTGCCTTTCTATAAAACATGGATGTCAGCACAGTAGTAATGTAGTGAATTCTATCTTGTTTTAATGGAAGGTAGGAGTTAGCTTAGCTTAGCCTTCTGGCTTGCAGACATGTGCCCCCATCACCCAGTGACTTTTACCCTTCTTACCTTGCTCTGTTTTAGTGCAATTGTTTCATTATATCTTTTCAAGATGGCTGCGTTGTTTTTAGTTAGGATGATGTTTTAGTTCCATGCTACCAGTGCCACTCAGCTAAGGCGTCACTATCAGGGCCAAAGATAGATAAGATGTAGGTATTCATATTAGGTACTTTCCCACTTTGTGCTTTCGAGGGAATTGTTTATGTCATCGTTATCAACTGGTTGGGAACAGACCTAAGTCAGGGGTCTGATCAGATCTGTGTAAATGCACCTTACACAGACAGACAGTCAGAGGGATTCCTACCAGATGCCATAGATGCTATCCATGGTGTACGTCACCTTGATGCTGACCCAGTCTTTGTGCCCCACGGAGTCAGATCTAGAGACCTGAGTCTAAGGAAACAAAGGTTGGGGAGCTGTTCTCGTGGACATGGTACTCGTAGATTAGGTTTAATACAACTAGCTCTCTTTAGGTTAGAGGTTTGGTTCATCATGCTTGGGTATTAGGGTCTATACCACACCTACTTTACATTTGATGTTATTGCAATGTGGTGGGGGTCCTTGTATTCATGACTTTTGTTTTTACCATTCTGTTCCTTGCATTATTCATTATCCTAATCATTGCAGCTTTGCAACTTATCATGGTTGCAGTCTTGTTAATGAAACCTATTGAAAACTCTACTGCATCTCCTTCATTGCCTGTATTTGATAGAGACATGTTGTTCATGTGAGAAAGGGGTAATCTCTGTTTAACCACGACACTCCCTGAGATGGCGCACTCTTGAGTCCATGCATAAAAGCTGCCACAAATCACCTTTTATTGTTTGGGTTTTGGTGAGGTACTGCTTGTGAGCGAGAGGGTTTGTGACAACATTTGCGACTTGTTGTAGGACTGGTATAGTCACCTACAAACATAAGTACTGACACCTTTAACCCCTTTGCTGCCAGGACTTTTCCCCCTCCTGTGCCAGGCCTTTTTTTTGCCTATTTGGAGCAGTTCGCGCTTAGGCCCTCATAACTTTTTGTCCACATAAGCTAACCAAGCCAAATTTGCGTCCTTTTTTTCCAACATCCTAGGGATTCTAGAGGTACCCAGACTTTGTGGGTTCCCCTGAAGGAGGCCAAGAAATTAGCCAAAATACAGTGAAAATTTCGTTTTTTTCAAAACAATTGGAAAAAGTGGCTGCAGAAGAAGGCTTGTGGGTTTTCCCCTGAAAATGGCATCAACAAAGGGTTTGCGGTGCTAAACTCAGCAGCTTCCCAGCTTTCAGGAACAGGCAGACTTGAATCAGAAAACCCAAGTTTTCAACACAATTTTGGCATTTTACTTGGACATACCCCATTTTTGAAATTTGTTGTGCTTTCGGCCTCCTTCCAGTCAGTGACAGAAATGGGCATAAAACCAATGCTGGATCCCAGAAACCTAAACATTTCTGAAAAGTAGACAAAATTATGAATACAGCAAGGGGTCATTTGTGTAGATCATACAAGGGTTTCCTACAGAAAATAACAACTGAAAAAGAAAAATATTGAAATTGAGGTGAAAAAAACATCAATTCTTCTCTATGTTTTACTCTGTAACTTTTCCCTGCAATGTCAAATTATCGAAAGCAATATACCGTTACGTCTGCTGGACTCCTCTGGTTGCGGGGATATATAGGGCTTGTAGGTTCATCAAGAACCCGAGGAACCCAGAGCCAATAAATGAGCTGCACCCTGCAGTGCGTTTTCATTCTATAACGGGTATACAGCAATTCATTTGCTGAAAAATAAAGAGTAGACAATTGCTATCAAGAAAACCTTTGTATTTCCAAAAAGGGCACAAGATAAGGTGTTGGGGAGCAGTGGTTATTTGCACATCTCCGAATTCCAGGGTGACCATACTAGCATGTGAATAACAGGGCATTTCTCAAATAGATGTCTTTTTTACACACTCTCCTATATTTGGAAGGAAAAAATATAGAGAAAGACAAGGGACAATAACACTTGTTTCGCTAATCTATGTTCCACCAAGTCTCCCAATAAAAATGATACCTCACTTGTGTGGGTAGGCCTAGCGCCCGCGACAGGAAACGCCCCAAAACGCAACGTGGACACATCCCATTTTTTTTAAAGAAAACTGAGGTGTCTTTTGCAAAGTGCCTACCTGTAGATTTTGGCCTCTAGCTCAGCCGCACCTAGGGAAACCTACCAAACCTGTGCATTTCTGAAAACTAGAGACCTAGGGGAATCCAAGGAGGGTGACTTGCGGGTCTCGGAACAGGTTCTGTTACCCAGAATCCTTTGCAAACCTCAAAATTTGGCTAAAAAAACACATGTTCCTCACATTTCTGTGGCAGAAAGTTCTGGAATCTGAGAGGAGCCACAAATTTCCTTCCACCCAGCGTTCCCCCAAGTCTCCTGATAAAAATGATACCTCACTTGTGTGGGTAGGACTAGCGCCCGCGACAGGAAACGCCCCAAAGCGCAACGTGGACACATCCAAATTTTTGAAAGAAAACAGAGGTGTTTTTTGCAAAGTGCCTACCTGTAGATTTTGGCCTCTAGCTCAGCCGGCAACTAGGGAAACCTACCAAACCTGTGCATTTCTGAAGACTAGAGACCTAGGGGAATCCAAGGAGGGGTGACTTGCGGGGCTCGGAACAGGTTCCGTTACCCAGAATCCTTTGCAAACCTCAAAATTTGGCTAAAAAAACACATGTTCCTCACATTTCTGTGGCAGAAAGTTCTGGAATCTGAGAGGAGCCACAAATTTCCTTCCACCCAGCGTTCCCCCAAGTCTCCCGATAAAAATGATACCTCACTTGTGTGGGTAGGCCTAGCGCCCGCGACAGGAAACGCCCCAAAGCGCAACGTGCACACATCCAAATTTTTGAAGGAAGACAGAGGTGTTTTTTGCAAAGTGCCTACCTGTAGATTTTGGCCTCTAGCTCAGCCGGCACCTAGGGAAACCTACCAAACCTGAGCATTTCTGAAAACTAGAGACCTAGGGAAATCCAAGGAGGGGTGACTTGCGGGGCTCGGACCAGGTTCTGCTACCCAGAATCCTTTGCAAACCTCAAAATCTGGCTAAAAAAACACATGTTCCTCACATTTCTGTGGCAGAAAGTTCTGGAATCTGAGAGGAGCCACAAATTTCCTTCCACCCAGCGTTCCCCCAAGTCTCCCGATAAAAATGATACCTCACTTGTGTGGGTAGGCCTAGCGCCCGCGACAGGAAACGCCCCAAAGCGCAACGTGGACACATCCAAATTTTTGAAAGAAAACAGAGGTGCTTTTTTCGAAGTGCCTACCTGTGTATTTTGGCCTGTAGCTCAGCCGGCACCTAGGGAAACCTACCGACCCTGTGCATTTTTGAAAACTAGAGACCTAGGGGAATCCAAGATGGGGTGACTTGCGGGGCTCGGACCAGGTTCTGTTACCCAGAATCCTTTGCAAACCTCAAACTTTGGCTAAAAAAACACATGTTCCTCACATTTCTGTGGCAGAAAGTTCTGGAATCTGAGAGTAGCCACAAATTTCCTTGCTCCCAGCGTTCCCCCAAGTCTCCCGATAAAAATGATACCTCACTTGTGTGGGTAGGCCTAGTGTCCGCGACAGGAAACGCCCCAAAGCGCAACGTGGACACATCCAAATTTTTGAAAGAAAACAGAGGTGTTTTTTGCGAAGTGCCTACCTGTAGATTTTGGCCTCTAGCTCAGCCGGCACCTAGGGAAACCTACTAAACCTGTGCATTTCTGAAAACTAGAGACCTAGGGGAATCCAAGGAGGGGAGGCTTGCGGGCCTCGGACCAGGTTCTGTTACCCAGAATCCTTTGCAAACCTCAAACTTTGGCTAAAAAAACACATGTTCCTCACATTTCTGTGGCAGAAAGTTCTGGAATCTGAGAGGAGCCACAAATTTCCTTCCACCCAGCGTTCCCCAAGACTCCCGATAAAAATGATACCTCACTTGTGTGGGTAGGCCTAGCGAACGCGACAGGAAACGCCCCAAAGCGCAACGTGGACACATCCACATTTTTGAAAGAAAACAGAGGTGTTTTTTGCGAAGTACCTACCTGTAGATTTTGGCCTCTAGCTCAGCCGGCAACTGGGGAAACCTACCAAACCTGTGCATTTCTGAAAACTAGAGACCTAGGGGAATCCAAGGAGGGTGACTTGCGGGTCTCGGAACAGGTTCTGTTACCCAGAATCCTTTGCAAACCTCAAAATTTGGCTAAAAAAACACATGTTCCTCACATTTCTGTGGCAGAAAGTTCTGGAATCTGAGAGGAGCCACAAATTTCCTTCCACCCAGCGTTCCCCCAAGTCTCCTGATAAAAATGATACCTCACTTGTGTGGGTAGGACTAGCGCCCGCGACAGGAAACGCCCCAAAGCGCAACGTGGACACATCCAAATTTTTGAAAGAAAACAGAGGTGTTTTTTGCGAAGTGCCTACCTGTAGATTTTGGCCTCTAGCTCAGCCGGCAACTAGGGAAACCTACCAAACCTGTGCATTTCTGAAGACTAGAGACCTAGGGGAATCCAAGGAGGGGTGACTTGTGGGGCTCGGAACAGGTTCTGTTTCCCAGAATCCTTTGCAAACCTCAAAATTTGGCTAAAAAAACACATGTTCCTCACATTTCTGTGGCAGAAAGTTCTGGAATCTGAGAGGAGCCACAAATTTCCTTCCACCCAGCGTGCCCCCAAGTCTCCCGATAAAAATGATACCTCACTTGTGTGGGTAGGCCTAGCGCCCGCGACAGGAAACGCCCCAAAGCGCAACGTGCAAACATCCACATTTTTGAAGGAAGACAGAGGTGTTTTTTGCGAAGTGCCTACCTGTAGATTTTGGCCTCTAGCTCAGCCGGCACCTAGGGAAACCTACCAAACCTGTGCATTTCTGAAAACTAGAGACCTAGGGAAATCCAAGGAGGGGTGACTTGCGGTGCTTGGACCAGGTTCAGCTACCCAGAATCCTTTGCAAACCTCAAAATCTGGCTAAAAAAACACATGTTCCTCACATTTCTGTGGCAGAAAGTTCTGGAATCTGAGAGGAGCCGCAAATTTCATTCCACCCAGCGTTCCCCCAAGTCTCCCGATAAAAATGATACCTCACTTGTGTGGGTAGGCCTAGCGCCCGCGACAGGAAACGCCCCAAAGCGCAACGTGGACACATCCAAATTTTTTAAAGAAAACAGAGGTGTTTTTTGCGAAGTGCTTACCTGTAGATTTTAGCCTCTAGCTCAGCCGGCACCTAGGGAAACCTACCAAACCTGTGCATTTCTGAAAACTAGAGACCTAGGGAAATCCAAGGAGGGGTGACTTGCGGGGCTCGGACCAGTTTCTGTTACCCAGAATCCTTTGCCAACCTCAAAATTTGGCTAAAAAAACCCATGTTCCTCACATTTCTGTGGCAGAAAGTTGTGGAATCTGAGGGGAGCCACAAATTTCCTTCCACCCAGCGTTCCCCCAAGTCTCCCGATAAAAATGATACCTCACTTGTGTGGGTAGGCCTAGCGCCCGCGACAGGAAACGCCCCAAAGCGCAACGTGGACACATCCAAATTTTTCAAAGAAAACAGAGGTGCTTTTTTCGAAGTGCCTACCTGTGTATTTTGGCCTGTAGCTCAGCCGGCACCTAGGGAAACCTACCAACCCTGTGCATTTTTGAAAACTAGAGACCTAGGGGAATCCAAGATGGGGTGACTTGCGGGGCTCGGACCAGGTTCTGTTACCCAGAATCCTTTGCAAACCTCAAACTTTGGCTAAAAAAACACATGTTCCTCACATTTCTGTGGCAGAAAGTTCTGGAATCTGAGAGGAGCCACAAATTTCCTTCCACCCAGCGTTCCCCCAAGTCTCCCGATAAAAATGATACCTCACTTGTGTGGGTAGGCCTAGTGTCCGCGACAGGAAATGCCCCAAAGCTCAACGTGGACACATCCAAATTTTTGAAAGAAAACAGAGGTGTTTTTTTCGAAGTGCTTACTTGGGGATTTTGGCCTGTAGATCAGCCGGCACCTAGGGAAACCTACCAAACCTGTGCATTTCTGAAAACTAGAGACCTAGGGAAATCCAAGGAGGGGTGACTTGCGGGGCTCGGACCAAGTTCTGTTACCCAGAATCCTATGCAAACCTCAAAATCTGGCTAAAAAAACACATGTTCCTCACATTTCTGTGGCAGAAAGTTCTGGAATCTGAGAGGAGTCACAAATTTCCTTCCACCCAGCGTCCCCCCAAGTCTCCCGATAAAAATGATACCTCACTTGTGTGGGTAGGCCTAGCGCAAGCGACAGGAAACGCCCCAAAGCGCAACGTAGACACATCCAAATTTTTGAAAGAAAACAGAGGTGTTTTTTTCGAAGTGCCTACCTGTGGATTTTGGCCTGTAGATCAGCCGGCACCTAGGGAAACCTACCAACCATGTGCATTTTTGAAAACTAGAGACCTAGGGGAATCCAAGATTGGGTGACTTGCGGGGCTCGGACCAGATTCTGTTACCCAGAATCCTTTGCAAACCTCAAAATCTGGCTAAAAAACACATGTTCCTCACATTTGTGTGGCAGAAAGTTCTGGAATCTGAGAGGAGCCACAAATTTCCGTCCACCCAGCGTTCCCCCAAGTCTCCTGATAAAAAGTGATACCTCACTTGTGTGGGTATGCCTAGTGCCCGCGACAGGAAACGCCCCAAAGCGCAACGTGGACACATCCACATTTTTGAAAGAAAACAGAGGTGTTTTTTGCGAAGTGCCTACCTGTAGATTTTGGCCTCTAGCTCAGCCGGCACCTAGGGAAACCTACCAAACCTGTGCATTTCTGAAAACTAGAGACCTAGGGGAATCCAAGGAGGGGTGACTTGCGGGGCTCGGACCAGGTTCTGTTACCCAGAATCCTTTGCAAACCTCAAAATTTGGCTAAAAAAACACATGTTCCTCACATTTCTGTGGCAGAAAGTTCTGGAATCTGAGAGGAGCCACAAATTTCCTTCCACCCAGCGTTCCCCCAAGTCTCCCGATAAAAATGATACCTCACTTGTGTGGGTAGGCCTAGCGCTCGCGACAGGAAACGCCCCAAAGCGCAACGTGGACACATCCAAATTTTTTAAAGAAAACAGAGGTGTTTTTTGCGAAGTGCCTACCTGTAGATTTTGGCCACTAGCTCAGCCGGCACCTAGGGAAACCTACCAAACCTGTGCATTTCTGAAAACTAGAGACCTAGGGGAATCCAAGATGGGGTGACTTGCGGGGCTCGGACCAGTTTCTGTTACCCAGAATCCTTTGCAAACCTCAAAATTTGGCTAAAAAACACATGTTCCTCACATTTGTGTGGCAGAAAGTTCTGGAATCTGAGAGGAGCCACAAATTTCCTTCCACCCAGCGTTCCCCCAAGTCTCCCGATAAAAGTGATACCTCACTTGTGTGGGTAGGCCTAGTGCCCGCGACAGGAAACGCCCCAAAGCGCAATGTGGACCCATCCACATTTTTGAAAGAAAACAGAGGTGTTTTTTGCGAAGTGCCTACCTGTAGATTTTGGCCTCTAGCTCAGCCGGCACCTAGGGAAACCTACCAAACCTGTGCATTTCTGAAAACTAGAGACCTAGGGGAATCCAAGGAGGGGTGACTTGCGGGCCTCGGACCAGGTTCTGTTACCCAGAATCCTTTGCAAACCTCAAAATTTGGCTAAAAAAACACATGTTCCTCACATTTCTGTGGCAGAAAGTTCTGGAATCTGAGAGGAGCCACAAATTTCCTTACACCCAGCGTTCCCCCAAGTCTCCCAATAAAAATGATACCTCACTTGTGTGGGTAGGCCTAGCGCCCGCGACAGGAAACGCCCCAAAGCGCAACGTGGACACATCCAAAATTTTGAAAGAAAACAGAGGTGTTTTTTGCGAAGTGCCTACCTGTAGATTTTGGCCTCTAGCTCAGCCGGCACCTAGGGAAACCTACCAAACCTGTGCATTTCTGAAAACTAGAGACCTAGGGAAATCCAAGGAGGGGTGACTTGCGGGGCTCGGACCAAGTTCTGTTACCCAGAATCCTTTGCAAACCTCAAAATTTGGCTAAAAAAACACATGTTCCTCACATTTCTGTGGCAGAAAGTTCTGGAATCTGAGAGGAGCCACAAATTTCCTTCCACCCAGCGTTCCCCCAAGTCTCCCGATAAAAAATGATACCTCACTTGTGTGGGTAGGCCTAGCGCTCGCGACAGGAAACGCCCCAAAGCGCAACGTGGACACATCCAAATTTTTTAAAGAAAACAGAGGTGTTTTTTGCGAAGTGCCTACCTGTAGATTTTGGCCTCTAGCTCAGCCGGCACCTAGGGAAACCTACCAAACCTGTGCATTTCTGAAAACTAGAGACCTAGGGAAATCCAAGGAGGGGTGACTTGCGGGGCTCGGACCAGTTTCTGTTACCCAGAATCCTTTGCCAACCTCAAAATTTGGCTAAAAAAACCCATGTTCCTCACATTTCTGTGGC